>NW_006159850.1:4284658-4299394 GCF_000334495.1 Tupaia belangeri chinensis | reverse complement strand
GAGACGGCCGCCCCCCGCCGCGACCTGACTCCCCATCCCGAGACGAGATGTGGCGGCCGGCTCCGGGCTCCCGCTCTGGGCTGCCGGTTCTGCAGGCCCACCCCTCTAACTCGCCTTCCTGAGCCACAGTGAAGCAGGCCTGGTTCCGTGCCCTTCATGATTTTCAAAGCCTGGCCTCCTGCACAGCCCCGTCCTGGCTCCCGGGAGAGTCTTCCTCTCTCTGGGAACACCTGAGAAAGGCTGGTGGAAACGCAGGGTCTGTCCTCGGCCCCTGGGACGGGGCGCGGGGGAGGACGGCATGGGGGGCGGTCCTACCCTCCACTGCAGAGGCCTCGGGGGTGTTCCCATGAACAAGCAGCTGCTGCCATGTGGCCTGTGCTCGAGAACGAGAACGGGCCTGCGAAGGGAGCCCCGGCCCTTCCCCGGGGAGCGAGCGGTCCAGGAGTTCGGGTATTTTGGCTGGCATTTCAATGTTTGCGGGTTGGACTATACATTTTATTCACCCAGCCTGCCGGATGGGCTGCCTGCATCAGTCCTTTCCACCCGGAAAGTTCTCTGGCTCTGCTACGTCGTCCTGGGAACGGAACTGAGGTGGGTGACAACTATTATAAACCGTGTAAAGGACTTCAAAAGTTTTTTTTTGGGGGGGGGCAAAAGATGGCATGGTAGTTAAGGCACTGGATCCCAAATGGCCAACTCTATGGTTTGAGCCCCAGGCCCAGCAGTCTGAAAAACACACTGGGTGTGTGTGCATGTGTCCAAATTCCTGAGAGGAGAATGGAGAAGAAGGGATTGCAGCGTGGCCATCCTCTGAGGGGCGATCTCTCACTTCCCTTCTCACTGCCTCTCTCTGGTGCGTACACATGTCCTATGGCAAAAACCTTAAAAAAAATTGTGGAAAAATAGAATTAAAGTATGTGTTTCTTTCAGTGCAAAAATTTTGAAATCCACACATAGTTTTGTTTCCCAAAAACCCACGATTTTTTTGAGCGCTCCGGAGTGCGTTTTGTTTACAGTCTCTCCCATCTGCTATAAGGTGCGCTCCGTTAGTTAGGATGACGGGAGCCCTGGAAGGGCACCGCGCAGGAGGGGAGCAGCTCTGAATTCGGAAAACATCCAGGCCTGTGAGAACCCTTCCATGACCCTCCCAACAAAATGCTGGGACCATCTGTTCCCTGAAGGTGGGGTCCGGGGTCTCCCACAGCTGCCTGGAGAGAGAATGCGGGAGTAGAGAAGTCCACGGTTTTTTCTGGCCTTCCGGGAAAGGTCTGTTCCAATCAACTCATCCCTGAATTTCCTGGAGGACTCGGGGCTGACCTGGCAAGACAAAGCTGAGGCCGAGACCTCGGCCACAGTCGGCGTCTTTACTGTAACTGCGAGGAGCCGTGACGTCTGTGCCTCAGTTTCTTTATCTGAACACGGGCTGTGCCATGACGTGCCAGTTCCGAAGGCAGGGACGTTTGGCCTGGGTAGTGCGTGGTACAGAGTAGCTGCTCAGTAAACACCGCGTGACTGCCTCGAATAAGACCCCTCGGAGTCACGCACGTCCCTGTTCTGCGGAGGAGGGAACTGCGGCTCAGAGAGGCGGAGCACTTGGCCCAGCGTCCCAGAGCCAGGAGACAAGGCTGGGCCTCCCTACGTGCCGAGGCCAAGCATGGCTTTGTCAGCGTCGGGCTGGCTGTCAGAGTATGGCCTCCCTACACTGCCACGAACCTGGGGACTTTTGCCGTCATGGGCCACCTTTTAAAACAGTAATAAAAAAGAAGCTATAGCATTTTCCTTGGTGACCGCATACCCCACAAGTGAGTACGACCCACTGGATGGTCTAGGAAGGCAATTTCGTGGCCCTGAACGTGCAGGGGCCGCGCAGTGCGGGGGGGCCATGCAGGGGTGCAGTCGGCAGCCACTCACCTTGTCCTCCTCGGCCCTGAGGTCGGGCATGGTGCTGACGCACAGGCTGACGGCCGTGGTGGCCACGAAGAGGATGGACAGGCAGGCGAAGACCTTGCCGGGCAGCCCCGACTGCGGGTTGTCCACCATCTCACGCAGCCGGCCCATGCAGCGGCCCCAGCGCGAGGCGGCCACGGCCGGGCCGCAGGCCTCCCTCTGCCGCTGCAGCGCCTCCTCGCGGCGCAGCTCGGCCAGCTCCTCCAGCTTGGCCAGCAGCCTCCGCAGGCAGCACCTCTCCAGGCTGGTCTCCTCGATGCCCCAGTAGGCCAGCTCCTCCTGGAAGGACAGCGCACACATCTCCTGCAGCAGCACCAGCTTCCCTGCTGCCAGGAAGCTCACGATCACCCCGAAAGCGCTGGGGCTGCGGTCGAAGAAGAACTCCTGGCTGTCCTCGTCATAGTCGTCACAGAGCTGCCTGATCTCCTCGGAGCTGCGGCACAGCCTGAGCTTGCTCAGCCGGCTCCGTGGGAACGCATCCAGCGTGCTCCAGGGGAGCAGGTACCTCCTGCCCCCCACGTTGACCAGGATCTCCTTTTTCAGGTCCGCCTCCGGGCAGGCATCCAGGGCATCCACCCTCCGGACCCTGTGGTAGTAAAGGCCCTTGATGGATGGCTTCTCCCTGGGGCCAGGCCAGAGCGGGCTCAAGGGGCTGCAGAAGCCATAGGGATGGTGCCTGGGGAGCAGGCCCCCGTCTCCGGACAGCATGGGCATCGCTGACGTCGAAGGCATGGGCTTGCCCTGTCTGACGCCCGAGGAAAAAGAGCAAGAAAACGGAGGAGAAATCAGTCCCAGGCAGAGCCCAGACAGGCAGTCCTAGAACGCAGTCTCTTAGCATCCACGGCATCCACTCCACACGGTCGCCCTTTCATCCTGCACGTGTTTAATGAGCACCTGCTATGTGCTTGGGAGAGACGGTGAGCAAAACCCTCCACACTCGGAATGCACACACAGAGTCTCAGGATAATCCCCCGGAACAGGCACGGATGGACCGAAGCTTCCGTGATTCCATCCTGAGCCGGGTAAGCCAGCGGTGGGCCACTTCCGGGCCGCGGGGTCTGCGTGAGTGGCTTTACCTCTCTGACCTCAGCATCACTCATCCAGATGACAAGACCCATATAGCTTTGCGAGGTACACATGGTAGAAATAGGGCCTAAGAGTTACGGGCTCTTTGGCTGGCCCGGTAGCCTTGTGGTTAATGAAGCTGGATCCCACATGGCCCACCTCGGTCTGAATCACAGCCCTGGCAGCTCGAAACACATGCCAGGCACAGGTGTGCATGCCTGCGCTCTGCCAGGACTGAGAAATGGAGGAGCCGGGGTTGTGGCGTGGCCACGCCCCATCTCTCGCACGCCCACCCTCTGGCAATTAGAAAAAAAGAAAGCAGAAAGCATGGCCTCTCAGAGCAGCTGTGATTGCGGTCCCCCAGGACCCAGCCCCGGGGGTTACTCAGTCTCCGAGCCCTTTGAGGGCCCACCACGGGACACAGTGCAGTGATGCTGTGATGCGCAGTAAGTGCGCCAAAGACGCTTCTAGACGCTTCTGACATGCCAGGCTTTCCCTAACGCACTCAGCTCGACCTCACAAGGTGGGCAGCTGAACCTGTACTGGACAGAGGAGAAACCAAGGTGGAGGCCGGCAACGCCTACCTCGCTGTTGCTTAGCACCCGGGTCACTCAGTGAGGGTCATTCAGTGTGGATGCAAGGAGGCCAGTCACATCTGACTGCTCGGCACTGCCTTGAACCCTCAGGGCATGCGTGCCGCTGCCGTGTCTCCCTGGTTTGCTTTTTCATTTGGGGGCTGGCCTTGGCCAGGAGGTAGAGAGGCACTGCATGCTTCTCCATAGTCGTCACGAGCTTGCGTGTGCCTCGGCCACCCCTGCTGTGTGACCTTGAGCCAGTCACTCCCCATCTCTGGGCCTTGGTCTTGTTAGCTGCACAAGGAGGGACCGCTAATGCTCTGTCCATTTCAGCCCTACCCGGGGCACTGACTCAGGAGAAGCATTTAGACGCAGTGCATTCGTATATTTAAGAAATCATCCCCACAATATTTCTCATCCCTGGTAACCTGCAACCATTTCTCATGCTATTCATTCTCTCTGGAGCTGTTTGCAAAGCATCTGTATCGCCTTACATTTCCAGATGCACTCCAATCAAGAGCAAAGTCGGCCACTGACCGGACATATAACGAAAGTTCCTCTCAATTTCAGAGCCGGCTGGATTCCAGTGGCCAGTGAAGAGCGCCCCTCAGGCTCTGCGTCTCCACTCGCTCACCAAGCTGGGTCCTGTGGCTCTCCGTGCAGCACTGCGTTCACCACGGGCGGCCAGGAGGGGTAGCCTGCAGAGAGGAGAACATTTTGAAATCTGAGGAGCCCGTCCTGAGCTGTCTTGCTTTCTGAATACAAAAAGCAAGACCCAGAGAGCTGAAAGGACTTGTCCAAGGTCACACTGCAAATTCAAATCCAGCCCAGATCGTCTCTCAGCCCAGGGCTCTTTCCAGAACCTGAAAACTGCCCCTTCTGCACCCACCAAAAAAACCTCGGTTTTACAGTCTACTGCCCCCCAGGCACTGGCAAACAAAGCTTCCAGAGGAGGGGAGAGAAATTCACTCTGAACAGCACTTTCGCGGAGGATGTGGGACAGCACCCTGGTCGTACAAACCCCCATCCCTGCAGCAAACGCCAACTTGCCGTGAAGTTTAACTCACCCACTTGTCTCAGGGAGCCCTTTTCCAGCTGTTTCTCTGCCAGATGCGGGGAGCCCATGTCTTGGTGCCCAGGAAAGAGACAGGTTTGTGGTGGAGATGGAGAGGAGGAAAAAAATCCCCAACACAGCAGTTTCTGGCAGAGTTAGTTTCCAATCCTTCTTCCCTCTCCTCCAGAAACCAGAAGTTCATTCATTCCGCATCTCTCCAGCAGCTGCAGAAGAGCCCTGGGGAGAGAGGTGGGGTTTTTTAAAGGACCCTCACCCCCTTTCCTCTGAGAGGCGAGGGACAGGGAGTTCAAGTGAGAGGCAGCTGGGTTGCTGTCCTGCTTCGGCAGCGGACTCTGCTCTAAGTCCCACGGGGACAGCCAGTGTGGTCCTGCAGGGGGGGATGGGAAGGGCTCAGAAATAATCTCTCCATCAGCCAGGCAGCAGGCTGGAGCGGCAGCGGGCTGCTCTGCCAGCCAGCCTGGAAGGCAGGGACACTGCCCTCCCCCTGCCGAGGAGGGGCATAACTCAGAGGGCAGAGGGCAACGTGGGGCCGGGGACATTTGCGGCACCTGTCCCCAGGCACCCCAGAGGCTCCTCTTGGCATGCTGTTGACCTGAGGTGCACAGGCTGAGGCTGCGGGAGGAGCTTTTTGGTGCTTTTAACCAGCCCAGGCCTGGGACAGGTTCAGACGCAAACGCTCAGCGTCTGAGCCCGGGGTGGGGACTCAGGAGGCCGCATGAAGGGGTGGGACCAGGAGCAGCGATGAGCAACACACACACCTGGCTCGGTGCTCTGCTGGGACCTTGGGCAGGTGAGCTAGAGCCTCGGAGCTCCATGTCCTTCTCTGTGACAAGCATGAGAGCAGGAGGGGGCCGGGGACAGTCGAATGAGAGCCCGTTAGAGCGCTCCTGCGGGGCGATGGCCCGCGACGGGGTGGGTGGAGCGGAAGAAGCACAGGTGTAGGCCTGGGGCTGGGCCCCGGAGCTGCACTGCTTCGCCGTGTCCTTGGGTGGCCATGTCCCCACTCTGGGCCTCAGTTTTCTCCACAGGCAGATAAGGACAGGCCAGGAATGGCTGACACTGCAAAACCGTCTTCAAAAGTAGGTGCTCACTATACATCACTTCTTAATTTTCTTAAGAGGTTTTGAAGCCCAGCCCCTTGGCTTCGGAAGGTAAGTTATCATTACCAGCTGCAATTCATAGCCAAGGCTCGAGGTCTGAAGAGAGGCTCGCTCAAGGTCACCTTGCTGGCGAGAAGCTCACTGGGCAGAGTTCGAGTCCTAATGCAGGGTTCAGAGTGAGGGGGACGAGAGCGCAAGCCCCCACGGCTCCCCAGAAGGGGCTCTCCGCGGCCCGGCCACGAACAGAGGCTGACGCTGAGTGGAGGTCGCAGTGCTGGGTACGTGCTTCTGCACGCCTGGGGCGTTGCAGAAATGCTTGAGGGGCCAGCCTGGGGCAGGGACAGTGGGGGACAAGGGGGAGACTCAACCTCCACCCCTGCTTCAGCACCGAAGCCCTACTCTTCTGCTGTCCACCAGGAGGCTCTAATTGTAACCCCCAAAAATGCCAGGGCCCCAAAAGGCCGTCTCCACACAGCCACTCAGAGACAGGGTGCCTGCTAGGGTTGCCCTGGCTCTGCCCCTGCCCCTGCTGCCCGGGTCTGTCAGCCCCACGCCTGTTCTAGCAGCTCTCACAGACCAGACTCCCAGAGGGCCTTTTCACCTCCTTCCCCACCCCTCATCTCCCCTCTCTCCCTCCGCCAGCTTCCTTTGATGTTGTCTTGCAATGCCTTCTCTAGCTAAGTCACTCTCGACCTAACCCCCTAACTCTTGGTTCTCCTAGAGTGCATGAGTTCAAATTAAGCACTTACCACTATTTTGCTGGGTGACCTCAAGCAAGTTTCTTAACCTCTCTGTGCCTCAACTTCATCTGTGACAGAGGACAATAGCCCCTACATATCAATCTCTCGCGAGTGTTGGACTAACCAATTTACGTTTACAAGTCACTTACAAGAGGGTCTGACACAAAGTAGCCCCCTTTAAGTGCTTGCTGGTATTATAAAATGGTCATTGTCTAAATCAGCACAAGAAGAGGTTAGCGTGAAGGCAAGAGCCTGTTTAAAAAAACTTCTAAAAGCAAAGTTAATCTACTGATTTACTACTGCCAAATGAGGGACTCTACACCCCAGTCCAGGAACCCAAAGCAGGTCTGACCCCTCGCCACTCAACAAAACACAGAGAGGCAAAATTATTGATGAGGAAAGGAGGATTTCTTACCGTCTGACCAAACTGGAAAGACGGTAAGAACATCTTCAACGGGTCAGCCACATTACGGGTGCTTTTATTGGGGAAGGGAGATGCCGCGGGGCTAATGGCTACCTGCAGAAAAGCATAAGGTCAGGTTCATCTTTCGCCGAGGACACCACTGAGAGATTGGTCTTTGAGACAGAAGCTTCCTTCCCAGCTAAGGGGCACCATCGAACCATTCACCCTCGAGACAGGAGTTTCTCTCGTGGCTGGGCAGAGCCTCCCTCGTCATCTCAAGCGCCAGGTTGGCCTTTTGCCTCCTTGGAGCTCTGGTGAGAACTCGCAAATGAAGAGGATCGGGTCGAGAGAAAATATAGAACAGTTTTTCATGGTTAAATCAAAGATGGCGTCCGTCTGGCTAAGGTAGGCCCCCTGACACTAGGACCAGCCTCTTGTCTCGTCTACAATCAAAGATGGCGTCCGTCTGGCTAAGGTAGGCGCCCCCTACACTAGGACAAGCCTCTAGTCTTGTCTACAGAGGACCCAAGACCCACAAGGGGGAGAGAAACGTCTGCACACTCATGCCCAGTCCATGGCAGGGCTGGGCCTGGAGGATTCGGTCAGTGCTCCGTTCCTGACACAGCCTCCGTGAGCACTGTCACTCTACCTCCATGAGCACCGCCCCTCAGCCTCTGTGAGCACGCCACTGCCTCCGTGAGCACTGTCACTGCCTCCGTGAGCATCGCTCCTCTGCCTCCGTGAGCACCACCCCTCTGCCTCGGTGAGCACTGTCACTGCCTCCGTGAGCACTGTCACTGCCTCCGTGAGCATCGCTCCTCTGCCTCCGTGAGCACCACCCCTCTGCCTCGGTGAGCACTGTCACTGCCTCCGTGAACACCGCCCCTCTGCCCCTACGACCTTTGACTCTAAGCATGGCGCCCGCCCTGTGAGCCCCTGACCCTGGGCATTCACCGAGTCCTTCCACAGGGCTTGGTAAAGCCCCACTCTCCTTTTAGCATAGCACCTTCTGGTCCCCAGGGTCCCTCCTTTGTGTGTTCACTGACCTTGGCCACCAGGGAGGGGACCCACCCCCATCCCTTTCAGCATCCTAGAAGTGTGCGTACTAGACACTCAAGGAGTTTCCAAAAGCTCATGCAGAAATGGAATTGAGGTGGGAACCAGCAGTTAGCGTAATGGCTATGTAGCTGGACTCCCACGTAGTCGACCGCGGTTCGTGTCCCGGACCCGGTGGCTTAAAACTCATGCCGGGCGCGTGTGCATGCATGCCCAAGATCCCGAGAGGAGAATGGAGGAGAAGGGATTGCGGCGTGACCATCCCCCCTGGGGGGTGATTTCTCGCTTTCTGTCTCTATGTCTCTCTCTGGCTGTCTGGCGAGCGCACGCACCCTACAGTGAAAATCTCTCAAAAACAAACAAACAAATAAAAACAAAAAACAAAACCACAGTGCGCGATCTTGCCATCTTCCCGCTCTGGAGGCTGGAGGCTGGAGGCTGGAGGCTGGAGACTGGAGGCTGGAGACTGGAGGCTGGAGGGCTGAAATGGGCCTTCGGGGACAAAGGCGGGTATTGAGGGGCTGCATTTTTTCCTGGCGGTTTTAGGGAAGAGTCTAAAGAGTCAGCTCCGGCCAAGGTACCCTTTGTCCGATCACACATCCAGGAGGCTTAGCCTTGAGGGCTCCGCCATAGACTGAGATGAACCAGTCAAGGTTGTCCTCTCTCTTTCCTGAGATTTTGGGCCCCAAACCAGGGAGCCTGTGGCACTGGTGTGAGATGGTGTAGGAGCAGGGCTGGTGGCCGCCGGGCCCAGTGTGATGAGCAGTCTGTAGTGTCAGCTGTCCCGCCCACATCAACACCATGCGGCCGCTTTTCCGTTCCCAGCACACAGAAGACAGTGAGTGAGTGTTAGCCATTATTGTTTCATCATCATCCTGTTGTGTATTCTCACAGAAGCTCGAACTCTCCTGAGAACAGCACAAGAAGAGCTGGTGTAGACGGAATCCCAGGCTCTCATGAGTGTGCAGAGGAGCCAGGTAAACAGTGGTGTGGTAACAGCTGGCTTTCTGAGGAAAGGTGTTCTCGAGGTGTGGCGTTTGCCAATTACTGTGGTGTAAATAGCTTTACCACTCGCAGTTTCAGAATAGCAGCCAAACCTTGCTGAACATGGAGTTGGGTAGGGGAGCTAACGGGTGGCTCTTGCAAGCCTGCGCCAGCTGGCTCCAGTATAGAACTGTCCCCAGGGAAATCACGGAGGGACTGCCAAAGGTAGGACCTGTGGTGAAGTCTTGATGGGGAACAGCAGCCAGCTGGGTGAAGAAGCAGGTGCCGGCTGAGGGGCCGGTGGGGTCAGGGTAGGCTGGAGAACAGGTGCTTCTGGGAAACCGAAGGGGCTAGCGTGGTTGGAGAGTCGGTGTGAAGTAGTGGGTACCAGGAAGAGGGGCAGAGAGCCGGCGGCCTGGGAAAGTCATGGCCTTCTCTACCTTGCTGAGGGGTGTGGACGGTGCACCAGGGCAGCAGGCCAGAGCCATTGGTCAGTGTGAAGCTGGGGCATTCCAGAATCACCCTGGGAGCGTTTAAAAACCTCCAGTGTCGGGCCCAGCAGGTGGCATAGTGGATACAGCGCTGGACGCCCACATGGCTGACCGCAGTTCAAATGGGACGTGGCGGCCTGAAAACCATGCTGGGCGTGTGTGTGTGTGTGTGTGTGTGTGTGTGTGTGTGTGTGTGTGCGCGCGCGCGCACGCGCACCCAAAATTCCAGGAGGAGATGGGATTGTGGAGTGGTCATCCCCCCTGGGGGTGAGTTCTCACTTTCCCTCTCACCGTGTCTCTCTGGTGAGGGCATGCACCTTATGACAAAAACATTAAAAAAAATAAAGACAATAAAAACCTCGAACGTCTGGGCCACATGCAGGCCAGTTTGGTCAGACTCCGGAGGTTAAGGAGCCCACTAGCAGACTGCCATGAAAGCTCCCCCTGATCCTAAGGTCTGGCCAGGGCCAGAAGGCTGCTTTACGGCAGGAGCGCGGATCAGGTGCTCATCTCCAGGAGCTCGCTGCACTCCCTCAGGGAAGGCTGGAGGCGGTGAAAGTTGGTGCAGCCTGTCTAAGTGAGGAGAGCGGACGCCACCCTGCAACCGCGGGCCCGGGCGTTGGCTCTGCAGGTACACTCGGGGCACGCACGCGAAGGTACGTGTATAAGATACTCATTTCAGCATCGTTCGTGACAGCGGCTGGTCGGAAATGACCAAACTGTCCCTCCTAAGGGACTGGTTAGATAAAGGACCGTCATAAAGGCGAGAGAAAGCGCCATGGCTGCTGAAGAGTCCAGGGAGTCTGTGCGTGACCTCGGGTGAGACCAGCGAGGCGCAGATGGGGCCAGACGCAGGACGGCCCCTGTAGGCTGTGGGGGTAGCCAAGAGGTTGTGTGTGCACGTAGCATTTTATCCCTGAAACAACGAAGAAAGTAGAAACTCCGGTGGCCTCTGGGGAGGGAAACAGGCACTAGGGAAGGGGGAGAGGGAATTTCTTTTCTCTGTCACCTCATGTCCTGTAAGTTAGGCTAGAAGGCACCCGTGTCTGCTGGAAGGGCATTTATCAGACCATTTTTGGGCTGCTGGGTGGAGAGGAGAAGAATGGGCAGGACAGGCAGGTCGGTGTGGAAGGTGCTGGACAGACGGCGGTTGGTGCCCCTGACCTGCCTGTAACTGTTCCAGCTTTCATAGCATCCCTGCAGGGAGACCCCACTGGAGGGACCTGAGCACAGTCCTTGGACTCACTGGGGAAACCGAGGCAGTGCAGCAATTTTTATTATGGATTTGAGGTAAAAGCACACTCAAGTCACTACTGAGACTCTCAAAATCAAGGCGCCTTCAGGAGCCAGGGGAGAGACGCAGGCCAGCTGGGTGGGGATTTGGCCACCCCCAACTCGTGAAGGTGTCCAGCGTTATAGTATCTTTGCAGTTTGCTTCAGGAGCCAGGGGAGAGACGCAGGCCAGCTGGGTGGGGATTTGGCCACCCCCAACTCGTGAAGGTGTCTTCGCAGTTTGCAGGAAGAGCTGTAATCCTAATTTTTATGCTAAATCTCTCAAATGCTAAACATTGCCAGCTAATTCAGAGATTTATAAAGCACAGCGTGGGAGCTGACCCCTCAGGACCTGCCCTCCTCGGCCTGCCCAGGAGAGGCATGGCCGCATCCCCCACCCCAAGGCAGGGATTTAGGCGCTGTGTCATGGTGCTGCGCTGTAGGAAGGGCCACGGCCAGCAGAGTGGAAGGTCAACCAGGAATATCATACGGCTCTGAACACGCACGCACTGCCACCGCTGCGACGGCGCAGGAGGGCCGCACAGCCATTCTGTCGAGTGGGAGAATCCAGACCCGGAAACGCACAGATGGCACGATGCCATTTACGTGAATCGGGAGCAGGCAACGTTCACCGACAGCGATGAAAGTCAGCGAGACGGTTACCTTGGGGGGCACAGGGGCTGGGAGGGGATGGGAGAGAAGTGTGGGGGCTGGCCATGGCTTTCTATCTAGGGGCTGGTTATGTTCAATGTTAGCAATGTGTGCACGTGACCTGAGGCCTTCCAGACAGTCACAGAAAATGCAATTAAAACGTGAGTTTATTTTAGTGCAAAAAAGCTTGAAATCTTTGCATTTTTTTCATAATACACACTTTCTGTGACCTCTCTGAAGACTTCTCCTCTTGTCTCTTATTTCCATTTTAAGAATATTTTCTCCTTTCTGGGCTCCCCCTGCTGTGCCGGGCCCAGCTCTGGCTCCAGGTGGTGATCAGGCTATCAGAGTGAACTGTCCCCTGTGAGGGGCTCTCAGCTGCTGTGAGCCCTGCAGCCTCTATTGCCAACCACCCTGATGCCCGCCCTTGTGCTCGGCTCTGCGTCTTCATCCTCACCTGTGACCCCAACCCCCTCCCCCTGCTTGCCCTCCCCCTCGGGGTCCTGAGGTCCTTCTGGACACAGGAAGTCAGAGGTGAAGGGTTTGTCCTGCCATGTCCCACCTTCCTTCTATGCAAAGGGAAGAGAAAGGAAAGGATTTCTGGGCCACTTACAGCTGGCTAAGCTTTCTATTTTAAATTATTGCTGGAGACGTAATTATCCCCAGTGACAGACGCAGCTCTCTGTGCAAGCAAGTCTGTCCTCGGGCAGTTTGCAGAAGTTATGGATCGCCAGGGCCTGCCACTGCTACAAAGGAACGGGCCGTTGAGTTTACACGTCCACGCCAGGCGGCCGGGGCCCCGCGGCAGGGGCTCTCTAAGGAGGCCAGCCACCTGGGCTCTGACTGGGGACCGCGGAGCAGCGACTGGCTGAGGTCCTGGCCCCCCACACGTCTCCAGGTGCTTGTATTCTTTCATTATAAAACTTTCTAGAAGTGGGAAAATTGCAGGACTGGTGCAATGACGCCCCGATTCAGTGCCTAGACTCGTAATTCCCAGCACTTTGTCATAGAAATAAAGCCCTCTTCCTCCAGGCTCTTCAAGGTCAGCTATAGGCCTGGCCACTTCACCTGCAATCCCTCCCCATGGACGTCTAGAAGAATAAGGATAATTTCTACATAATCCCCAAGCCTGTCACGTCCAACGTAACAATTACTAATATCATCAAGTACCCACTCCATATTCAGATCTCTGTGTCTCCAAAATGTCTCCTATAGTTGTTTTTAAAACAAAACAAAAAACAAGATCCGATTAAGGATGACTTGCGACAATTCTTACTTTTCCATCTCAAATGTCCCTTCCCCTACAGTGATGGCTCACTTAGTCCAGACGGGGTCTTGCCATGCTGCTGTCCAGCTTCGGACTTCCCGAGTCACTGGGATTAGAGGTGCACGCCACCACACCCAGCCTGGTATCGAACCTGGGCCTCCCGTATTGCCCCAGCCTGCAGAGCACAGCATCTTAGCAGTGCGCCACTGTGGCTGGGTCTATGCACTGACTTGTTACACTCTCTATTTATTTTAAAGTTCGTTTCTTTCTTTCATGAGAGAGAGAGAGAGAGAAGCCCTGCTAGGTCTTGACGACGTGACCTGCCCCCGTCCTAGGCCCAGATCATTGGTGTGTGTTATCATTCCTGCTCGTTCTGTTCTTGTCCTCTCAGAATCACCCAGTGTGCCCATGCTGTGCCCCTGACACTGATTTTTACCTTATTTATTTATTTATTTATTTATTTATTTATTTATTTATTTGTGGCCAGAGGACACATGCTCCTGCTAGAGGGAGACAGGCATAGAAGGAGAGGGAGAGGGAGAGGAAGAGGGAGAAAATACCCCTGTTGGGATTTTAGGCACGCACGCGACATGCACCCAGCGCGTTTCTCAAGCTGCTAGGACTGGGATTCGAACTACAAGTTTGGCATGTGGGATCAAGCCCCACGTGGGGCGGGGTCAGGAGGAGGGGCCTGACACTGACTTTATAAAGAGAACAGGCCAGTTGTTCTGTAGTCTGTCCTTCCTGGATTTATTTGATCGTTCCCAAGTGTCCCTGTCTCCCACGTTTCTGGAAATTAGGTCAGAAGTGTTGATCTCACTCAGGTTCAGCCGTTTTGGCGAGAATGCTTCATCATGTGTTGCTGGCACTCACAGCGCGGCCGTGCTCCGTGGGCGACAGGGCTGTCTCTGGGTAAAGTGGTCATAGTAGCTGCATTGCGGGGAATGCTTCCCCTGTGCAGGTAGCAGCTGCTAGGGGCGACACCTGGGCTACACCGTTTATTCTTTGGTCCAGTGGAGAAGAAAGGAGAACTCGGGGTGTGGCCAGGATGAGCTCCTGCCACTCGCAGGAGAGGGACAGCACATCTGGCATTTTCTCCCTCACACCAGGGAGCGCTGGGCGGGGCCCCGAGGGTGGCAGTGCACCGCCGTGGCTGCTCGTGGCTGAGACCTTTCCGTTTACAGGTGGGGACACTGAGGCTTGGGGAATTTAAAGGACTTGCCCATGACACCCAGGGTTCAGGACCAGGTCCTTCTGCTCCCAGCTACTCTTCCACACACGCCCGATATTCTCAGGTCCCCAAGACTGCATTTGGGGGGCTGTCTTCCCAGGCCAGGAGGGGGGTTCCCAGTTGAGTCAGAAGCACCAGGAGAAACCAGATCAAGCTGCCGGTGACCTCAAGGCACCCAGGATCCCAAGTTTTGCTTTGAATTTTTAGCCTCATCATCATAGTGAAACCTACTTCTGATTGTGCTTGTCTAAAAGAATTATTTATTTATTATTGTTATTATTACTTTTTAATTCATCAGGGAGAGAAAGCGAGAAAGCAAGGCTCCAGGTCTGGGACTCGAACCATAGTCGATGATGTGGAAGTCCAGTGCTTTAACCATCATACCATCTGCTGGCCCCATGCTAGCGATTTAATAGGATATGTTGGTAACAATGTAATCAAGCCACAGTTTTATGTTTTTGTTTGTTTGTTTGTTTGCTATAGGGCACTGTGTGCTTGCCAGACAGAGACAAGGGGGGAGGTAAGAGCTCATCCCAGGGGGAGTGGCCGTGTCTCAGCCCCTTCTCCTCCTGGGATTTTGGGCACACGTGCCCGGTGTGTTTCTCATGCCCCCAGGTCCAGGATTGAAACTGCAGCAAGAAAGAGGTACCCAGCAGGCAGAGCGGTATCCCGGAGCCAGCTGGAGCAGAAAACCTAGAAGTGGGAGATGGGAAGCCCTGAGGGAACCCCCCCGGGTGTAGAAAGCCGGCCCTGGCTGAGAGGTGGGAATGGGGCCAGGCCCATACGGGGTAAAGGGGAGCTGTGGTGGAGCCCATGCGGTGGAATGGCCATTCCTGCCAGCGCCGTCCTAGGCAAAGGGCCACTCACCTGCAGGTGGCC
>NW_006159850.1:4268163-4284573 GCF_000334495.1 Tupaia belangeri chinensis | reverse complement strand
AGCAGTGCTGTTGGCAGCGAGGAGCCCTCAGGGTGGGCACAGTGGTGGGAGAGGCTGGCTCATTTGGGGTGGCCTTCCTTTCAGAGGAAAGCCTCACGCCTGTCAGACTTCTCACATGCACCCTCATCCCGCATCAGAAGAGTGCGGTGCTCTGCGGAGACCTGGGGCAGTCTTGCCTGGCTGTGAGGGGCCCGAGAGGCATGGGGACTGGCACGACACTGCCAGAAGATGTGGCAGTCGCTCAGACAGGCGTCTGGACAAGGTCATCCACCGGACACGTGCATTTTCAGTGTCATGAGTTATTTTGGATACATAATTGACCAATGAATAAATGGATATGTTAAATGTCAACATTTATTTGTTTCTCCCCACAATTTGGAGCCATTGTATGTTTTCAGAGTCCTCTATCTTTTTATAGGTCTTTGGAAAGCTTAAGGCCTGGGGCCTTGGGGCAAAGGTGTCTAATGGACACAGAAAGGGCAGGGGAGGACTAGGGGGTGGTGGAGATCCAGGAGAGGCGACAGCCTAAGTCTTTGGGAGGATGGTGGCCAAGGGAGGGGGCAGCAGATCACGGGCAGAGATTGGGGTCTCCGTTCAGGTCGTTGGGAGTGGAGTGGCTTTGGCTGGGGGTGCCAGGTCCCGGCTGCGCCTGACACACACAGATAAGGTAACGGGTCTTCTGCTACCCGGACTCGGGGCAGGAGGAGTGGCCTAAAACCTGGGAATAAAGCTGGCAGAGGCCTGATGTCCTTTCAATGTCACAGCCACCTTGCTCCCAGGCCAGCCTGGGAGTGATTTATATTGAACTCTCCGGGGGAGTCGAACCTTTGATTGCCTCTCTTTACTATCGAGCAGTTCCGAGGTTCTCGAGTTGACTTGCAAATTTTTGTCTGGTAGAGATGAAGATGATTTCTGCCTGTTAACAAAGAAATTGCAAGGTTATGGTCTTCTTGCCCTGAAAACAGTCCCCAGTTTTGTCACCTAGGATTGCCCCAGCGTTCTTCATGAATGCTCGGAGGCTTCCCGAACCAGCTGGGCCAGCCTGTCGGCTCCCTCACCAACGAGGACAGAAGTTTTGACCATATTCTTTATAGTGGGAGAGACATTTAAAAAGCATTTTGAGAATTAGTGCGTTTTGCATGTCTGTGTTGTTCTTTTTTCTATACGGCTCAAGTCTCACGTGGGGATTTGATGGGCAGGCGCTGGAGTCAGGCTGCCTGGGTTTAGATAGCCCTTCTTTCCATTTCTAGCTTTGTGATCTTTGGCCAGTTACTTAGATTCCCCAACTCAGTTTTCTCGTCTGCAAAATGGGGCCAATAATAGGTTAGCAGCTCCACCCCACAGGGCTGCCGTGAGAACTAAGGCATGTGAAACGCCCGGCCTGGGAACCGGCGCAGGATCGCAGTCAGCTGAGTTACTCTGAGTGGTGTTATGACTAACCTCAGAACAGACACACGGGTCTGAAGTGGCCCTAACACCTGACAGTGGCCTTGTCTATGTTGGTGTGCACACACACGTGTGTGTTACCGAGAGCAGACCCATTTTTTGTTTGTTTCTTTTTTCTTTACAGGTTTTTGCTATAAGACACATATGCTCACTGGAAAGTGACAGAGAGAAAGTGAGAAAGCCCGTGGGGGAAGGCCACGCCACCCGTGGGGGAAGGCCACGGCCCTTCTGCATCCTCCTCTCAGGATTTTGGGCACACACACACATATGCCCGGTGTGATCTTCAGGACACCAGGTCTGGGCCTTGAACCGCAGTTGGCCATGTGGGAGTCCAGCACCTTACCTGCCACACCAACTGCTGGCCCCAGGCCCAATTTTATGACCAGAAAGCACTCGTCGTTTGCTTTCACACTCGGGAGAGCTGTTTGCTCCAGACACTTTCTGCCCTCCTTCATGAAGATTTGGACAATCTGGGACTGTGGTTTCCTCAGAGGAGGCAAGTCACCAGGCCCCCCCACTGCCCTACGAGCCCTCGACATTCTAGGGCGAGTGCTCCATTGGGCTGGATCGAGATGCTGAACGCAACAGCGGAATTGATCTGGTTGCTTTTCACTGCAGGGGCTTTGTTCTTGGCTGGAACACAAAAGCGTTTGCTATTCTTACAGGAGATTTCACTGGACTTGTTGGGCTGTCAGCAGAAACTTCGGCGTTCGCACCTGCTATGCCCCTGGCTAAATGAATAGGAAGGATGGGCAGGATACGGTCGTATATTCAGAGCAAGTCTGGACGAGGGAAGAGGTGAAGAAGTGGGGGTGATGGTCTCTATCCCAGCAGGACTGGAAGACTGGGCCCCCAGAGGTGCTGTGTGGTGGGGACAGAGCTGGCCCAGAGCTCAGGAGCTGGGCTCAGATGTAGCACCACTGTGGTGGGTAAAGTTGAGCCAGAGCTGGAAGTCAGTTATGTTCCTGTCTAAGACCTGGCTGGAGTGGGCATATAGTAAGCACTGGACAGGTGAGTGGACAGGATAGATGGACAGGTGGCTAAATGGATGGTCAGATGGATGGGTGGATAGGTTGATGGGTAGATGATTGGATGGATGAGTGGGTGGATGGGTGGGTGGCCTAGTGGGCAGGTGTGTAGGTAGATGGGCGAATGGGTAGATGAGTGGGTGGATAGGTGGGTGGACTAGTGGGCAGGTGTGCAGGTAGACAGATGGATGAGTAGGTAAATGGATGGATGAGTGGGTGGATGGGTGGGTGGACTAGTGGGCAGGTGTGCAGGTAGACAGATGGATGAGTAGGTAAATGGATGGATGAATGGGTGGATGGGTGGGTGGACTAGTGGGCAGGTGTGCAGGTAGACAGATGGATGAGTAGGTAAATGGATGGATGAGTGGGTAGATGGGTGGGTGGACTAGTGGGCAGGTGTGCAGGTAAATAAATGGATGAAGGGTAGATGGGTGGGTGGACTAGTGGGCAGGTGTGCAGGTGGATGGCTGAATGGATCGACGGGTAGGTGAGCTGGTGGGTGGACTAGTGGACAGGTGTGCAGGTAAATGAAAGGATGAATAGGGATTTTTTTTTTTTTTGGAGAGGTTTTCGCTATAGGGTGCATGTGCTCGCCAGACAGACAGGGAGAGACATAGAGACAGAAAGTGAGAAATCACCCCCCAGGGGGGATGGTCACGCCGCAATCCCTTCTCCTCCATTCTCCTCTCGGGATCTTGGGCACGCACACACATGTGCCCCGCGTGAGTTTTAAGCCACCGGGTCCAGGACGCAAACCGCGGTCGACTACGTGGGAGTCCAGCGACATAGCCATTACGCTAACCACTGGTTCCCTGAATGGGGATTTTTAAGATGCTTGGAAACATTCCACACAACACAGTATGCTGAGTGTATGCAGAATTCAGAAATGTATTTCTAGGGCCAGGCAGTGGCACAGTAGTAAAATGTGTGATGCTCTGCAAGGCTGACCACATTAGAAGATCCCGGGTTCAAGTTCAGAAGCCTCCTTAACTGCCCTGGCCGGCTAAATCTGGGGGTGGACGGGGTTGGGCCTGGTTGGAGGTGCTATTTGTCTCGCTCATTCATGGAAGAAATACACAAAAATTAAAAATAAGAAAAACTTTTTTAAAAAAGAAGTAAAGATATTCCATTTAAAAACAAACAAGTTAAATGTATTTTAGGTTAATTATGTACAGAGAAATAGGACGGTTTTATTTTTCTTCCTCTCACCCTGAGCACCCTAGCGCATTTCAAAGCTAGGACAGTGAAAGGGGGTGCTTGCTGTTTTAGCGCAATGTGTCAGGAGAGATGGAAATCCTTCAGCGAAATAATGAGAGGAGCCGATTGAGAGGCAGCACACTGAGCAGTAACTGACAGGGCTGGAAGACTTTCTCAGGGAACCCCCTGCCCCATGGGAAGCCCCTCCCGTGGCCCAGGAGAACCAGAGACAGAGCTGGAGGGCCGTCAAGGTGGGCAAAGAGCCTGGGTCCCTGGGAGGCAGGAGAGAGAGGAATGCAGGGCTGCCTCGTGCCACGGAGCCGAGAGCACCCAGGAAGGCGCTCCGTGGGGTCAGGGGAGTCAATGGGGTGGAGAAAACGGTCCCGACCCCCGAGGCCCTGTGCTCTGTGATTATTGGTCATTTCTCTGCCTTCCATGTAAGAGGTGCCTGACTAATGACAACAGGATGTATTCATTTTTAAAGTTTATTTATTTCATAAGCAAGAGGGACAGATGGCACCCCGACAGGCTCTTGATGTCAGACTGCCCCCAGCAGCCCCTTGTCATGGACACATGCCCGGTGTCCCCTCTGAACGGGGAGCCAGAGCCCCCCTCCCGTGGGCCAGCCTCGCAGAGGCCACTTTTCGCTGCCGTGCTAGGCCCAGCCTTCCCGGAGGCGGAGGCGGAGGCGTGCTGATGGAGGGCCCGCCCCTTCGCCCCTAGGGCACAGCGGTGGGTTACAGGAAATCAGTGTCTTTCTCTCCAGTGCTTGCCCACACTTTCTGGAATGATCAGACAGAGTGCTCCGGGCTGGGCAGCTTACAAATGGCGCCATTTATCTCTCTCAGCCAGAGACTGGAATCCGAAGTCACGGCGCCAGGACATTGGGGTCTGGCGGGGACCCTCTTCCAGTGGCAGAGAGAGGGTGAGAGAACTCTCTGGGGTCTCTTTTATGAGGGCACTCACCCCATTCCTGAGGGCTCCACCCTCATGACCTAATGCCCTCCTAAAGGCCTCACCTCCGAATAATCCATTAGAGGTGACGGGTTAACACATGCATGGGGGCAGGGGAACGACAAAAGTATTCAGTCAATAGTGGTTGGTTTTGTGTATTTATACAAAATTTATGTCTGCA
Source organism: Tupaia belangeri chinensis (assembly GCF_000334495.1). NCBI lineage: Eukaryota > Metazoa > Chordata > Mammalia > Scandentia > Tupaiidae > Tupaia > Tupaia belangeri. Next base: position 4,279,767 of record NW_006159850.1, on the reverse strand, counting down.
TAAAAGACATTCAAACACACACTCTCGACCATCTGTTTCCCCCTCGTGCGTATTCCCAAACCCGGCTAGCCGTCACCCGCGACCTCGCGCAGCCTTCCGGATGCCTTTGGGAGAAAGACGCTTCATGGCTTTTTACAGAGGAGCAGACAGAGGTCAGAGAGGTCAAGCAATCTGCCCAAGCCCACACAGCCGTGAGCGCGGGGAGTGAGGGTTGAACGTGGACACCTTCCTGTCCTGGCCATCCTTATGAACAGCAAAGTTCATTTGCAAATTAATTTTGTGACTTAAAATGTGACAAGTAGTTTTTTTTTTGAGTAGTGTGGATGTGATGGCTTGCTGAGATAAGCTCGGGGCTGGGAAGACCAGACAGTACCGAGGCTGTCCTCTGTCACCTGTGAGTCACGTCCAACCTCTCACCAGGCCCTGCTTTGACCTGGCTCTGGCTCAGCCCTGGTGTGCACCCTGTTGGAGACCCTCAACAGCAAAGCGTCATGTCACAGAGTGCCCTTGGGTGGGGTCCTCTCTAGTGGCCAGGAATCAGGTGGGGAGAGGCAGAGCCGGGGTGGCAGGTATGCGTGCTGGTGTGCTCAGGAAGCCGCCCCGGCTCGGAGGGCACTGCCCAGACCCCACTGTCCCTGCAGACCCGGCCCCCAGGGGTTTAGAGTCCCAGCGGCAGAGGCCAAGTATTCAGGGAGGCTTTGGGGAGAGGAGCCGCACCCCCATTGCTTAGCTCAGGGACCCAGCGCCCAGTCCGCGGTCATGGCCTCGTCTGGCACTCCCTTGCCACCCCTTCCGACCTGTTCTCCGAGGTGTCCTAGCCATGAGCCCGTGACCGCCAGCCACCGCGTAGCTCTCATAGGAATTTAATTGCTTTCCTTATTAAGCTACAGGCACTGAGGGCTTTGAAGATTAAAGTATAAAGAGAAATTAATTATTTAGGGGATGCATTTGAACTTGAGACAGACTAAACCTAGATTAAAAACGGGAGGTCCAAACCATCACATCTTAGCAGCGAGCGCTCCGTGCTGGGTGCAGGATGAATGGCGGGCTGCCGGGCTCTGGCTCCCTGGCCGAGGAGCGAGGAGCGGGCAGTCCAGCCTAGGCCTCTGAGGAGTCTCACTTTCCCACATAAGGAAGATAAGGGGCGAGGGAGGGAATGCCTGGCCCAGGGTCGCGGAGTCCAAAGGGAGCAGGAATTCGAACCCCGGCCTTTTAAGTCCAGTGTTCCTCTGGGGCTGGTTCAGATGGACTTCTTCCTGTAGAAAACGTTCGTTGAGTCTCTCTGTGACTTTTCCTATTCATGACGTATTGATTTGAGCTGAGAAATGACCGTTTGCAAGTGTATTTGGAGAGAAAGATGAGTCCCACGGTGTGAGTGGAGACGCTTCAGCTACCAGAAACGCCGGGGGAGACCAGCTGCTGCTTGGGTAGGAGGCGAGCTATTAGTTACGGGAGTCACTGACGACAGCGGTGTAAGAGGCAATTTAACGGGCTCCCACAGCCTAATTCGGATCCTTATGCCGGTGGAGAAGCCAGATTTCCATCCGATTCAATGTCCTCAAGCCCGGTTGTCTTCCCGGCTCCATGTTATTAAACGCCTGGGGTTGATGTAACTTTTAGAGAGTGAGACAGTAACTGTGGCTTAATGGGGTGGAATCTGCAATTGTGGTTAAGCACTGGGTAGTCAGATGGACCCACGCAGGAACCCCGGCTGCCTCCTCCCTGTTTTCTGCCCAGTCTCCATCTCCTCCTCATCTAAACGGAACCGCAGTGCTGCCTCCGCTGCCCGCCGGGAGGGGAAGCCTGCTGGGTGCCCCTGGGTTTGCAATGGGTGATCGCTGGTCATCTGCTTTATTGATGGCAAAGCTAGGGGGCTGGAAGGTGGCCCCCAAAAGATGTTCACCTAGAACCTCAGAATATGAGACTTCTCCTGGAGGGACAGAGTCGACGGTGTGGCTTTAATCCAAAAGCAGGAAAAAAGCCAATATCCCAGTTCAAGGCAGTCAGGCAGGAGCTGTTCCCTCCTAGCCGCTTCGTTCTCTGCAGGCCTTCAACGGATTGGACGAGACCCACCCACATGAGGCAGGAGAATTTGCTTCACTCTGTCTACTGATTCAAATGCTAATTTCATCCAGAAACATCCTCACGGGCATGTCTAAAATACGTTTTGATCAATATCTGGGCACCCCGTGACCCAGTCTGGCTGACACATAAACTTAGCCACCACACTATGGAATACTATGCAGCTGTTAAGAATCAGGCAGGCGTCTCCTAATTAACACACACAGAGGGCCTTGAGCATGCTATTAAGTGAGGGACGACGTTTCCAGTTCAGTTCCGTTTACGCTGAACTAAACTGTGCTCGCTTTATGTGAATTGTGGGTGAGCAGTGACCGTGTGCAAATGCCGGAGAGGCTGTCAGAACAGAGGTGCACCTGACTGCAAGCAGTGCTCAAGGCCTTATTCCGGGTGCGCCTGAACATGAGCGGTGACCAAGGCCTTATTCTGGGGTGCACCTGACCGCAAGCAGTGCCCAAGGCCTTATTCCGGGCGCGCCTGATCATGAGCGGTGACCAAGGCCTTATTCCAGGTGCACCTGAGGAGCCCTGTGCATTTCCACATGTGCATCTCCAGCTCTCACGTGGCCTGGGTTGTGTGAGCAAGACGGCATAGCAAGGCCAGGCCTTTGGGCCCTGGGGGATGGCGAGGGGCTGAGGTGGGCAGGCAGGGGCTGAGTCTGGGCTCACCACAGTGCCCCTGCAGGAGACTGGGAGGCCCTGGGAAGCTGGGTTCCTCTCGAGCCTCAGCTTTTTTCCTGTGAAATAGGTTTGCGAGGGTCCTGTGTGCAGACAAGTGCTCGCCACTGAGGCTGGGGCCTGCGGGTGCCTTCCAGGAGACCCACGGGCTCTTCCCCCACTGCCTTCAGCCCTCCTGATGGAGAGGCCCTGACACCACGGCCCCACTTCTGAGCTGTAGTCATGGGTGGGAGGAGAATTTCTGAGCCTGGCTTGGGGCCGAACATGCTCTTCCTGTTTGTCCTGGGCGTGCTTCCTCCTTGGAGAAGTGCGGAGGGCAAGGCAGGGGCAGCACTCGGGTGGGGGTCCTGGGGGAGGGCACGAGGAGGCCCCTGGGACTGCTCGTGGGGCCTGGAGCTGTAGGGCTTCCTGGACCACGGCTGGAGGAGGCTGCTGGGCCCAGGTCAGCCGGAGCAGAAGCACAGGTGCGTGGTCACCCTCCCTCTAAGCCATCCTCCGGGATACATCGCCCTGCAGACTGTGGCCCTGGCAGGTGAACTTGCTAGGATCCATTTGTCTGCAGACCACGACCTTAGGGTGGGGGTTCAGGGAAGGCCTGTCTGAGAAGGAGGCCCCTCAGTTTGCGTTTCTACTTTCAGTTGTTTTGGGTCTAGACCCAGAAGCGGACTCGCTGCAGGAACTCTATTTTCAGTTTTCTGAGAGCCACCATGTTTTCCATACTGGCTGGACCCGTCGCCCTCCCACCGGCAGAGCTCAGAGGGGCTGACTCCTCGACATCCTTGCTCACGTAAATGATCTGGTTTCTGCTTGTTTAATCACAGCCATCCAAATAGGTGGGGTGGGATGTGCTTTCTAGGGCTTAAGGTACGGGGAAGGCAGAGGACATGAGGGGCCTGAGAGAGAGAAACAGGCCCCCAAGAGTGGTCGGTGTGGCTCCGTCCCCACACGGAGCAGGCTGAGGCCGTAGTGCTGAGCGGTGCCACTCAGTCAGTGCCAGGATGTCTCACTCTTGTGCCGCGCCAGCTCATTTCGAGTGCTGCTGTGGCTGCCACATGGGACTCAGCAGGCCTGGAACATTCCAGAAGGCTCTAGTAGACTGTGCTGGTATGGAGTTTGCAAAATACAGGCGCCACTAGATCTCGTTATGGTGTTTGAGACTCCAGTACCGGTTGTCTTAGTCCATTTTCTGTTGCTATAACAGGACACCAAAGACTGGGTAATTTATGAAGAGACATTTATTTGGCTCACAGTTCTGGAGGCTGGGAAGTCCAAGGACGTAGCTGGCATCCAACAAGGACGTTCTTGCAGTGCACAACACAGCGAGGGCATCCCACGCAGGAGGGCAGGGGCGGGAGTAGGAGGCAGAGAGCTCGCGCTACAACAGCCGCTTCTACGCTGCCGAGCACCCCCGCAGAGTAACACGGACCTGTGTCGAGGCCGAGAGGTTAGCCTGCTGACACGCGTGCCTGGGAGCTGCCATCCAGCTCTAGCACCGGCCCTGTGCACAGTGGGGGAAACCAAGGCCGGGGGTCATGTGGTCTCAGTCGCACAGCTTCCGGGGAGCAGAATAGAGGGGAAAGCGGAGCCCCCTGCTCCCCGTTCAGGGACCTCTCACTGCAGGTTCACACAGAGCATGGAGCCCCCGTGGCTCTGAGTAAGGGGAGGGCACCAGCCCCAGGGCTCCTCCTTGAAGAGAGGAGCCCGAGCGTCTGCCTCCTGTGTGCCCTGTCTAGTGTTTACTAAGTGGGACGGGCCAGCTGCTGAAGGATTATCTCGCCCTCCTGTCCTAGGGGCTCTGCCAGCTGTGGCTTTAATCTGCTTCATGACTGCGGCAGGCTGAGATGGCAGAGCTGATGTGGCCAGTCCGCTCCCCTTCCACAGCCCCCCTGCCCCCGAAGAACAGCTACGACTCCCTGAGTCCCTCGCAGCTAGGCAAGGACTGAATTCTGGACAACAGGGTGTTGGTCAAAGGTCAACCTGGCTGCAGCCCGGCGTCCATGTGGCTGGCAGCGGCATCCCTCGGCCGGCCTTTTCTCCACACTGTTAGCACTGCCCCCTGGGGCCCTGGGATGAGGTTAAATGCTAGAGGCGGAGGAGCAGGGCAGAGAGAACCACTGCCGGGCCCTGAACCGCGCCTCTGGGCTGACGGGTGAAAACGAGCTAAACCACTGCCCAGCGGGAGCCGCTGCTCGTGGGTCGCTGACCCTGTGGGGAAACCCTGGCCGACTGCTGACCCAGGCAGTGGGGCCACTTGGTCCACACCAGGCCCTCTCTGTGAGCAACCCTACAGAGCAGGGGTTCTCAGCCAGCGACGGATGTGCCCCAGACACCAGGCAGTATCTGGGGACGTCTCTGATCTCCCCGAGGAGGAGGGGTGCTGCTGACATCCACTGGGCAGAGGCCTGGTGCCTGCCAAGCACACTCCCTGCCATGCCAGGACACGCCCACCAGGAACCCTCGGGTCCTGATAGAACGGTGCTGAGGTCGAAACGCCCGTTTTTGTGCTGTTTTGTTACAACTAAGGAAACTGAAGCCAAAAGACGCAAGTCACGTGCCCGCGGTGACATAGCTTGGAGGGGCAGAGTCGGGGTTTGAACCCAGGCAGTCTCAGCGCAGTAGCAGGGCCGTGTACACCTGAGGAAGGCAGGCTGTGTCCAGTAGGTCCCCACACAGTCTGACGGTCTCTAGGTGTCCTGAGGAGTCTGGGAGCCTCTGGAGGCCCTGACTCCGGCACACTCCACCATTAACCTCGAGCTCTTGCGCCCCCTCTTGGAGCCCCGTTTTCACTGCTCCGCAACAGAGGGTGAGCTGGAACCCTGCCGAGAGTGTGCCTGGGGCAGCCTCCAGGGGGCGCCACTGAGCAGTCAGAACGGGCCCAGAGACCCCTGCTGGCCGGGGTTAGCGCTTTCGCGGCCAGACCAGGGTCAGTCAGAGGGGCGGGATCCTGGAGGCTGCGATGGGGCGCCTGAATCTGGGGACAGACAGACACTAACCCGTCTGGCCAGTGGTGCAGAGAGATACAGAAATTGCTCAGCCAGGGAAGCAGCCAGGCCTCACTTGCCAGATGAAGGGGAAGAGCCTGTCTCCTTACCGTGACAACTCACGTCAGATGTAAAGAAATTAAAACCGTCCACAACTGGACCAGCAGGTTAAGGCAGCTGGATCCCACATGGCCAACTGAGTGGTTCAAGTCCTGGGCCCGGTAGCTTGAAAACATGCAAAGCTGGGAGCGTGCGCGAGCATGCCCAGAATCCCAAGAGGAAGATGGAAGGGGAGAGATTGGGGGTGGCCATGCCTCCTGGGGTGATTTCTTTCTCTCTCTTTCACTTTCTCTCTCTTGTTCTCTGAGCACACACACCCTAGAGCAAACTGAAAAGTCAATGACTCAATCAGTCAACCAAGCACCATCCACAGTCGAGATGAGCTGTCTAGAGATGGAAGACAGAGGTGGGGGGACGCCTGTGAGCTCCTGCCTCCTTCCACCAGGAGCTCCGCCGTAGGATGCATTTAGCTCCTGCAGCTTCGTGAGAGGTGAGTTCTCATTGGCCCCCATCCCCAGAGAAGGAAAGTGAGGCCCAGAGAGCCTTGATCCCACGTTCATAGCTGAGCTCAGGAGTTTGCACAGCATCCCTGTTAGAAGGGCGGGACAGGGGCCTGAAGTCCTCCCACGCTTGTGCAGCTGGGCAGCACTTCACACCCAGGAAGATAAACACAGACCTGGGGGGGACTTGGACTCAGAGTGCGCTTGCCTCCCCTCAATTACGCCAGGGTGGAGACAGATGGGGCCTCCACTCCCTGCTGCCTTCCTCCTGGACCCAGAGGCCCCTCCTCCCCCTCTGCTCCCACTGTGACAGGCTCAGGTCCCCTCTGGATTATCCGGGCGCTAATGATCTGATACTTCAGCTGGGGATTTAATTGATCCCCTAGCACAGCTGGAAAAATTCCCTCCCTCAAATAGCTGATTTACCTCCCGGCCCTGCCACTGTAATTACACTAAGCCCTCATCAGATCCTCACACGAGAGAGAATTAGAAAAAAGAAAAAAAGAAGCCAAGCCGCTGGGAGAGGCTTTCCTTTCTAGACCATCTGGGGCACGGCACGTAGCTCATCCTCAGAATCACCAGCGAGCACCTGGAGGTGAGAGGGCGTCCTCCAAGACCACGTGACATGAGCGACGAGGCGCAGGAAGCTCGATGTCCTCACTGTCATGAAGCCTGGCTTTATGGGACGTCTCAGCCTCCGGCCTCCCTATTGCTTTCTCACTTTCGGCCATTGGTCCACTTGGCAGAAACGGTGCCCTGGGAAAATCATGGCTCTGCACAGTGGCTGATGGACCATGAGGCCACTTCAAAGCATAACCAGAGTGACACGTTTTTAAATGTTGACCTTCAGCAGAAGGACACCACCAACAGGCATGGGGCATGGCAGTTTCTAGGAGTTTGCAAAATGAATGCTTTTGTTTTTCATTCTAATGGCAGCTTGACATGACTAAAATCGAAGATTTTTAAACCCTTTTCACCTTTAATGTAAATTGCAAATATAATTGTACATTTCAAACATTTTTAACATAATGGGACCAGTAGTTGGAATAATGGCTATGTTGCTGGACTCCCACGTAGTCGACCATGGTTCGAGTCCCAGACCTGGTAGCTTGGACTCACGCCGGGCACGTGTGTGTGCGTGCCCAAGATCGAGAGGGGAATGGGGGAGAAGGGATTGCAGCATACCATCCCTCTGGGAGGTAATTTCTCACTTTTTGATTCTCTGTCACACTCTGTCTATCCAGCGAGTGCATGCGCCCTATCGTAAACATTCTCTGTTAAAAAAAAAAAAAAACGGTAGCATGTATGGAGTAGAGTTTGGAATAGCCACCTTGGAAATTGTGGCTGTTTCTACGGAATAAAACAAACGGCCCCTGTGACTCAGCACTCCCGCTCCTAGCAGCTCGCTCAGCGGAAGTGCATGTGTGTGTCACTGAAAGGCGCGTGACAGCAGGTCCGATGTAACAGCCCAAACGCAAAGCCACCCAAATGCCCATCAAGAGGGGTAAGTTGACGGCTGTACTGTCCTACGGTGGAGTACTCTACAGCAACGGAAATGACGGACCCTCAGCTGCACCTCAACGAGATGAACCTCACAAACTGCCGCGTGAAGAAGCCAGACGTGCACGGCCACAACCGAGTGGTTCCATTCGGAGACCAGAAACTGCTCTGCACTGTCAGGAGTCAGAGCCAGGGTGACCTTGTAGGAGCGGGAAGCAGGATGGACAGTGGTACAATGGGAAAACGCGACACTCCGCAAGGCTGGCCCACGTGGAAGTTTCCGGATTCACGTCCAGAGACCTCCCAGGGTACACTGCACACGTGTGTGCCCCTGACCTGGGACCAGTTGAATCTAGGGGTGGATTGCAGCATCGGGACCCTGTTAGGGTGCCTCGCTCTGTCTCTCTCTCTCTCCATCTCTCTCTGTGTCTCTCATTCATGGAAGAACTAAGTAGAGAGTGGGCTGGTGGGCCAGACAGAGCCTAGGAGAGGCTGGGGCGCTGGCAGGCTCCACTGCTCCTCTGGGTGGCGACGTGGATGCATTTTGCTGAGATCTAACTCATACCATAAACCCGCCCGTGTATGGTACCCGGCCCAGTGCTGGCTTTCAGGGTATTCACAGAGCTGTGAAAACACCACCCAGTCCCATCCTGGAACATGCTCACCCCTTGCAAATGAAAGGGTACCCGTTAGCAGCCACTCTGACGTGCCTCAGTCCCCCAGCCCCAGGCAGCCCCCAGTCCACCTTCTGTGCGTGGGCACTGTTGAGGTGCAGATGGAGGAAAGGTTTAGATTACAAAGCTCGGCATGCCCGAGGTGTCCACAAAGCTCCTCGCCCACCTTGGGCATGTCCTGCACTCCCCTGGCCACCGTAGGCTTGCACATCTGTGACTTCTGGGATGAATGTTCTTCTTTTGTTTTAAAAAAAATGATTATTTTATTTGTTTATTCATTTATTTTAATTTGACCAGAGAAACACACAGAGAGAGTGAGAGGGAGAAAGTGAGAAAGCAAGCTGCCGGGTCCAGGACTTGAACTGCGTTTAACCATGTGGGAGTGTCCAGTGCCTTAACCACCATGCCACCTGCTGGTCCCAGGGATGAACATTCTTGAGTGTGACTCCGACTGCCATAGCCCTTGCTCGCTCCTGCGGCGTGGGGACAGGTCTGCGTCAGGTCACGATGTCAGCTCGTTGGACAGCATCCTACAACAAACCTAGCGGGGAGGAAGAAGAGGGCTTTCGGAGGAGCGGGCCTCGTCCAGGCACTCTGGGGTGTACTGGTTGTGAGGAGCCAGCAGAACCAGGCGGTCTGGGTTTAAGCCCCATCGTCGGTTGTTGAGAGGCTGGCCCAGCGTCTGAGCTCTCTGCCTCGGTTTCCCCACCTGTAAATGGGGACGATCACCCCGTCTTCACAGGATGCAGCTGTGCAATGCGATCTGTGCCGTATAGAGCAAGCTCCCACGTGGTAGTCGTTCTTGCTGTTGTTACTGTGGAGAGGACGGCGATGCTGTCAATGCCGAGTAGGGTCACCCAGGCCCAGAGGGGTAGGAGGGAGCAGCCTCTGCTCCAACCAGGAGCCGCGAGAGCTTGCTGCGTAGAAGGAATGGAGAGGGTGGTGGCCACGGCCCGGAGGGGCCGGTGGGGAGACTGGGCCCTGAGCCGAGGAAAGCATGCGGGGGCCCCCGGAGCAGAGGCCTGCCGGGCCAGGTCTGGCTAGTCACAGCGGAGGTGACTGGAGGGTGTCAGGGTGGGGAAGGAGAGGAAGCCAGTGCAGGAGGCAGGGAAGGGGCCTGGGACCTGGTAGTGGCAGGGTGGGGGCTGGGCAGGCCTGGGAGCTGCAGGAGCAGTGGTCGCGGACACCTGGCATTTCACAGGGCATGGAGGACAGAGGGGAGGGCAGTAGCCTGGACTCTCTGGTTCCCGGTTAGGGGACAGGGTGGGGCCTTCTAGAACATGACCACCCATGGGCAGGACACGACGGCGGCTCCCGTGCTGAGGATGCTGTTTGTGAGATCAGCGAAGCTTCCATGCTGGGACAGTGTGTAGGTGGAGAGCAGGGTATGGTGTCGAGGGCAGCAGAGCAGCGCAGGTGCGCGGAGGCTGGGGAACAGGCTCTGTCTCGGCCTCCCGCCCGACGAGGCCGCCTCCTCGGAAAGCCCTCTCCTCACTCCCTGCAAGGCTTGCTGTAGAACGCATTCCACCGTGCTGACGCCACATGACGCAGCAGGAGCAAGGGCCACGCAGCCCATCCATCCCAGCCGTCGCGGGGCCTCCGTGGTGGCAGCATACAGGGCTCCAGTGACAGGGCAGCAGAGGGCTCAGGCAGGAAGCTGGTGACGGAGGCCGGGCCGGGCCATGGAGGCCTTTGTGCTCTGGAGTCTGCACCTGCACCGGCGCCCCGGGCTGCCCTCTGAGGGTTTTAAGCAGGGAAGTGACGTGAACAAGCCTTTTTGTGGGGCAGAGGATGGGGCACAGGCCCTGCTGGCGGTGGGAGAAATTAATGCTCAGGCTTTGGACGGGGATTACAGACCCCGGTGAGCAAGCAGCTAAGTCAGCAGCTGTGGGCAGGAGCTGGGCTGGGCGGGCCATTAAATATAGACATTTGCTGATAAGCTAAGACGGCTATGGCATCTGGACGAGAGGTGCGAACAGCTGGGCGACTCTGTCACTTGGCAACCAAAGCCTTTGCCAGAGCCTGGAGAGCAGCCAGAACAGGGTGGGGCGGGGGGGGTCTGGCACCGGCAGGTCTAACCCGCTCAGTCCGGAAGCCATGGCTTGGAAATTTTACACCTATCCTCCTCCCATCCATCTGGTCAACCTCCACCCACCCATCCGTCATCCCGGCCGCTCCCCCTCTGCCTCCTCCCGCTCGCCCAGCCGTCCATCTGCCTGTCCTCGTCCCGTCCAGCCTCCCATCTGCACACAGCTCCAGGTGCCCACCGCCATTCTCCCTGCTCATCCTGCCCTCTTCCTCTCATCCCCCAAACTTCCACCCACTACCCACCTACCCTCCCGAGCCCATCCATCCTTCCCTCCTTCCATCTCACTTTCTCTCCAGCCCTTACCCCATCCTCTCGCCCATCAGACATCCTTCACCTACCCCAACCCTCTCATTCCTCATCCTCCCAAGCACCTGCCAACCCCTCCATCTTCCCTCCCATCATGTCTTACACCTGTCCAGCCTCTCAGCCATCTTCCCATGCCTCCATCCTTCTCTCCGGATCTCCATCCTCCTGTTCCTTCTCCCACCCATTGATCCTTCAATGTTTTCTCCCCACCAGCCTACCGTCCATCCATCGCCCATCTGTCCATCCGTCTACCGGACATTTGAACGCCTGGTTCTGTCCTAGCTGCAGGGGAATCATTCTTGGGCAGACAGGCAAGCGCTCTCCTCGTTCAGCTGGCCTCCGTGGGCAGCAGCAGGCGCTGAACAAGGAGGAAAGGAAAGTGCGCATGGTTAGCACTGCAGCGATTGAAGACGGGGCAGTGAGGTGGCTGGGTGGCTGCCCCGGCTAAGGTGGCCGGGAAGGCCTGTCTCTGAGGAGGTGACATGTGAGCTGAGACCTAAATGAGAAGAGAGACACGCCGACTGGGAGGCAGGCCGCGCTCTGGGTGGGATGTTCACTTCATGCAGCAAGGGCAAGGCCTGGCCCAGGAACGAGCTTGGAGTGTCTGGGGGATGGCGAGGTCAGTGGGGCTGAGGGGGCAGCCAGGGAGCAGTGAGGGGTGAGCTGGAGGAGTCTGGGGGACAGTGAGGTCAGTGGGGCTGAGGGGGCATCCAGGGGAGCAGTGAGGGGTGAGCTGGA
>NW_006159850.1:4261819-4265964 GCF_000334495.1 Tupaia belangeri chinensis | reverse complement strand
AGGTCAGTGGGGCTGAGGGGGCAGGCAGGGAGCAGTGAGGGGTGAGCTGGAGGAGTCTGGGGGACAGTGAGGTCAGTGGGGCTGAGGGGGCAGCCAGGGGAGCAGTGAGGGGTGAGCTGGAGGAGTCTGGGGGACAGTGAGGTGGCAGGGTTGAGGGGCGGAGCTAGGGGAGCGGTGAGAGGCGAGGTAGAGGACAGTACCAGGTCTCGAGCCTTGCACGTGCAGGTAAGAACCAGGTAGAGAGGGGCCTCGCTGGAGGAGAGGTGAGAGCTGAATGGCACGGCCGGCTCCCAGCTCTCTGCTCCCAGCCGCCTTTCTCAGCCAGGCCACTTGGCTTCCTCTTGTGCATCCCACTCCTCTGGGCCATCATCCCTGTGTTCCACGGATCAAGCCTCGCCCCCATCCCACCTTGCAGCGCTTTGTCCCCATGGTGTGACAGCACTGGGTACTGTGTCGTGAGGTCGCAGCCACCGGCCTTCAGGGCAGAGTGGCACCTGGATTGCCTGTTCAGGGATGTGTGTACACATGTTCACATACGTGTGTGTGCATACACAGGCAACTGTGTGCACACGTGCGTATGTGGTCCACACATGCGGGGTTGTGTGCATGAAGTGCAGGTGGAGGGCGTGTGTGCGTGTGCATGCTGCTTTCCCAGGTCGGGGAGGGGCCACGCAGGCCCACCACGCCTTGCCTTGGTCCGCCCTGAGACGGAAGCACCTGTTTTGGAGGTAGGTTGAGTGTAGACCTAGGTCAAAATGACGCCCCCCCCCCCGTCCGATTCCAGTCCTCACCTCACTGCAGCTCAAGAGGCATGATAAACCGAACTGCCCCAAGCCAAGAACTTTACAAAAGCTTCTGTTGAGAGCGTAAAGGGGCACATTCTACTCTCTGACGTCAGCCTCAGAGAGCGGCTTACCCTTTCATGTGTGCACACTACGCCACTTCTGGGAGAGTGGGCGGGAGCAAGGGCCAACGAGGGACGATTCCTGATGCTACCCCGGAAGTCCCCGACGTTCGTAGGTGGTGTCATTTCTTCTACCTCTTCCTGCAAAAACTGGAATATGTTATACAGTGTCATTTATTTATTATTTTATTGCAATATTTTTGCTATAGGGCACATGCACTCACCGGAGAGATAGAAAGAAACAGAAAGTGAGAAATCACCCCAGAGGGGTTGGGGGATGGCCACGCCGCAAGCCCTGTGGTCCATACGTGGGAGTCCAGCGACGTAACCGTTGTGCCATCTGCTGGTCCCGCCATGGTCTAATTTATTTTTACACTTCACAAGGCATCGCGAACATTTCCCAAGTCAAGAAACAGCATTGCGCCATTTGGGAGGGGGCATAGAATGCCACCGTCTAAATGTCATCCACGTAGCGATCCCTGGCCCCTGGACGTTCGCCCCATGCTCTATGGGACAGGCCACGGCACACTTCAATTCCGCGAGGTAGGAAGGGAGGGAGGCCGATTCGCTTGGACTAGGGGCTGCTGCTGCTTTACCTCGAATGCCCCCTCCTTTCCTCAGTAGAACCTTCTGTGTCCACCAGGGGGTGTCGCGAGCTAGTCCATGGCTGTCCCCGTGCCCTGAGGCCTGCGCCTCCTAAGCCAGGGGTGCCACTGGGTCCCCACGGGGCCTTACCTGGAAGCCAGCCCTCAGCGTGTGCCGGCGCCTGGTTCATGCCTTCCTTGTCTGCCACCTCTCCCCTTCTCCCTTTCTCCTTCTGTTCTTCCTCCCCAGACAGAAAGGATGTCGGGGCCCCTCACTCACCCCCAGGACTCCAGGAGAGCCGGCGGGACGAGTGATGCTCAGTGAAATCAGGAGTCTCAATGTGCCGAGCTGGTGTTTGAAGTCTGGAGTAAGGAGCTCCGCTGGATTACCAAGACTGGCCAGAGCAGTTAGGAGAAACTGCAGACCGTACTGGGCGGAAGAGACCGTGACGGGCAGCGGGAGGCCGGCTGCCTAGTGCCCGCCGGCCCAGGGTGGTCAGTGACTGGTGGCGTCAGGGATGGTTTCAGAAAAGCTGCTGGTGAAGAAAGTGGGGTTCAGGGGCGGGGGCTGCAGGGCTTCACCCACGTGCTCTCCCTGGAGCCCTCCTCTCCCCCCTCCCGAATAACTAGCCAGAGCGTCTAGTAAGGGCAGGGGAGAGCGGAGAGTGGTGAGGGCAGGTTGCGAGTGACCCTGGGCTCTTGGGACAGGACACATGGGCTGGGCCTTGGTACCAAGAAGGTGCTCGAGGTGGGTCCGGATTCCTGGCCACCCTCAGGGAGCAGAGCAGGGGATAGGGACACTTCTTGCAGCCCAGGTGCAGGAGGCAGGAGGTCGCATTGAGCTAGATCCTTGGAGCGGGAAGCAGAGGCCCAGGTGACAGGCACCCAGGTCTGGGCAGGCAGGCGGGACATCCCGTCTGGGGGTGACTCGGGGCTCAGCTCACGGTGAGGTGTCTGGGGAACAAAGGACAGAGCCCCCAGGTGACAGGACTCTGAGGGCCCTGCAGCCCGTTTGGCTGTGAACCATCAGCTTGGAGAGAGTCACATCAGCGCTCTGAACCTTGGGCCTCCCTCTGGGCATGGGCACAAACACAGCGCCTGCCCCAGAGTTAGGGGACGCTCGCCTCAGGGTGAGACCGCGAAGTCCTCAGAAAGTCCACGGAAAGGCAGAGGACGAAAATGCTGCATGCATTTCAGAATTTTCCTCACCAGAATAAACTCCTACTCCAATTCCACTCTCACAACGGTTCGAAGTCCCCTTACAGAAGCACCGTGCTGTCGTTTACATTGCTAGAGCTAATCGATCAACTATTATTGCAGCCATCCCTGCCCTGTCCACCCCCGCCACACTGCGCACCCCCAGAGGAGGGAATGAGGCGTGGGCAGCAATAGGGGGTCCCCCACAGCCATTTCCACAGGTTTCCCATCAGCCCCAGAAGCCCTGGGCATCCAGTGACAGCCCTCTCAAGGAATCGGGCCCCTGCACGGTGTCTGTCCCACCAAAGCCCTCTTACCCAGGCCCCGGCATGTCAGTATACTCTTGCCACACTCAAAGCTAGCAGGTGGCATGGTGGTCAAGATGGCTGGGTTCCCACATGGCTGACTGTGGTTCGAGTCCTGGACCTGACGGCTTGCTTTGTCCCTTTCCTTCTTTCTCTGTCTCTCTCTGGTCAACTTGAAAAAATAAAATAAAATAAAATAAAATAAAGACAGTGAATGATATTAAATAAAATAATTCCAAAAACCAAAACCTCTCACATCACAGCAGTCTGGTCTCCACCCTGGCCTCTGCACAAACGATGCCATCATTCCTGTCTTGTCACAGATGTCCCCTGCTCAGGGAGGGCTTCCTGCCCACCGCCTATCAGAGTCCCCCTCCTCGCTCACACCTCTGCTTTATCTTCAGAGTGCTCACCCCCTTCGGGATTAGTGGCCCTTCCGTCCTTCTGGCCTTCTTGTGTGTCATGTGACACCTCCCCGTGCCCCCTTAGAGCGCCAGCTCTGAGGCAGCAGCCGGCTTGTCTTCTGCCTCCCTGAGTCCCAGTTCTAGAGCAATGGTCGGCCCCTGGCAGACACTCAGAGCTCGTCCAGTAATGAAATGCCCTGCCGTCGCTGTGTCTGCCGGCTTCCCATCCGGTTAGAGGAGTCAGGAAGGAGGGAGGGGAAAAGAGACGGCGGCTTTCTGTGGGGTCGAGGGTGAACGCCTGCCTGGTCCTGCCCGTTTCCCGGCGGCCAGCCCTCACCCCCATCACAGGAGACTTGCCCCTGCAGGCAGAAGGTCCCCCGCACGAGTGTCACTAGGCTCAGCGGTGGGTGGCACTGGTGGAGGATGATGGGGTGGAAGAGAGAAGCCAGGATATGTCTCTGTCTCTGCACCCGGACAGGTCTCTCCTTGGACAGAGAGGGCCTGTCACAGGGATGTGTCCCCTTCGGACTGCGGCTTTACCGGGCATGCTTCCGTAACTCGGCTTCTTCTGCACCCCAGCCCCCGGCCCCAGCAGCACCCCTGGTCTGTGGCCCTCCCCTGGGAGCCGGTAGTGGTTCTTTACTGTTCACCTCTGGGTGGCATCTCCGCCCCGTTTGGTTTCTTGGCCTGTTCATCACCCATGTCGCTGATTTCCCGTAATCCTTGCTGCTCTAAACAGCCAAAGTTGTTC
>NW_006159850.1:4259536-4261788 GCF_000334495.1 Tupaia belangeri chinensis | reverse complement strand
GACGGGCACAAACCGCGCCTCTCTCAGCGAAGTGAGTAAGGGAACCAAAGCTCGGAAGGCAACGGGGGCTGCTGGCCCAGGAGGCCCAGACTGAGGCAAGGCCGTGGCCTGAGCAGTGGTGTCACCTTCCCAGCCACCACCGGGCTGCAGTCCCGGATGCTCAGCCAACAGGGGCCACAAGCGTGGCTTTATGAACCACAAGCCTGTCACCTGTGACTTACCACGGGGCAGCGCGTCTCCACCGGGGGAGAGACCGAGGTGCACGGCACTGCACCATGCGGGTCAAGGATCTCCCTCGCCTTTCTTTGTTTAAACTCCTGCCAAGCTCACGCACTATACAAGGGCCCCGCCAGTAATGACACGGGAGGCTCGAGGGTACTCTGTCCCTGCTGGCCACTCCAAGTCAAGGAAGCAGGAAGCAGGAAGCGGGAAGGGGGAAGGAGGAAGCAGGAAGGAGGAAGGAGAAAGGGGGAAGGGCGTCCTGCAGAGTCGCCGTGGGGGTCCCCACGCTCTCTTGGGGAGGCACTGGATCCAGGAGGGCTCCTGGCCATGGAGCTGCGTCCTGGGCTCTCAGGCAGTGAGGACGCTTCCAGATGGGGGTTCAGCCGCAGAGGAGGCCTTTCCCTGCAGGGGCAGCTGGCTCTCTGCTGTCTGCTGCGAACCGGGCAGGCGGGTTCACGTCCTGTCCCACCCGATGGAATCCGCCAAGTGTCTTCACGTCTCAGCCTCGGTTTCCTCATCTAAGTGGGGAGGGGGTGGGACATCGGTAGCTGCCTTCAGCGGTGGCTCGGAGGACTTAAGAGGGGCCTGAGCACAGCACAGAGCAGGCTCATAGTAGGTCTCATGAAACGCGGCCGCCCCACTGCGCTTCCCTGTTCTAATCTGCAGTTGTCAGCGCCCACTGGCCAGGCTGGTGCAGCCTGTGGGCAGCGGTCCGCACACATCTGGCTGTCAGTACCGAAGTTTGCTCCACCTGAGTTAGTCCTAACAAAAACTAGCTTGTCTCATGTAACAAGAAGCCTGGAGGTGGGACAGCTCCAGGATTTACTAAATTCAACAGCTCAGCGATGTCCACAAGGACCGTGGATTCCTTTCCCCAAGCAAAGTTGGCCTCACCCTGTGATTGGCTCCCTCATGGTCACAAGGTGGCTGCTGCAGATCCTGGCCTCACATACTGACTGGTGAAGTCCAGAAACCACAAAGGAACCACCACTTTCCTACATCTGCCTGAAATCCTTCTCTGGATTTTTTGCTCATGCCTCATTGGTCCAAATCAGATGACAGACTATTCCTGAACCAATCATCAGTAAGAGGGGATGGGAACACACAATTGGCTCAGATCAACAATTGGGTGGTAAGGGAATCTGGAGCCCACCCCCACTAGGTCCGGCTCTTTCAAATCTTCTCCCTCACGCTTTCTTATTCCTTCCTCTCATCTGGACACAGCAGGAACCTCTTTTTAGCCGTTCAGAACCTAGTGGGTTTACAGCCGGCCAGGAGTGGGGCGAGAGGCAGGTGTCCCCAAAATGTTTTTCCCACCCAGCCTCCCCTGACCCAGGGCTGCTTCCCTTCTGCCTGGACGAAGTCTCCCAGGCCCTCCTGGGGGCTCCCTGCCCTGGCTGCCCTGTCTCACCAGACGTCTGGGCCCTCGGGCTGAACATCCTGCCTGTCTCGTTGGCCTTTGTCTCGCTGGGGGTGGTCCTTCATGGCGAGGAGACCCTGCTCCTATCCAGCCAGGTCTGGCCACGTGCCACGACTCCTAGCCACCAGGGCCTCCTGCGGGGTGTCCCAAGATGGAGCTGTTTTGTAGGAACGTGGGAAATGGCCACTTTCCTGGGAAGTCCAGTGTCCTCTGGAAAAAGATCACAGAATCTCAAGGTCACCCCAGCAATGTCTCCACAGAGAGGCAGGATCCAACTCCAGCTTTTCTGGAACCAGAGGGGTTGTTTTTGGTTTTGTTTTTAATTTTCTTTCATGACATCTGTAGCAAGTGACAGCTCGGGACGGCTTGCCCGGCTCACGTTCTGTGGAGTGGACACTAATGTCTCCCTGGATTGTCTGGTTTTGTTTCCCGCCCCTGAGAGAAGAGTGGGAACACCCCACAAGGTCACCAAGGCGGGGGGTGTGCCCCGTCGCAGGGGCCCGGCGAGGGGCCCACAGGAGCGACCACGTGCAGGGCTGCGGCGTGGGGCAGGGGCGCGGGGCGAACGTCTCTGCCAGCCTAGCCCTTTCACTTTTTCTCTGCTTTATTT
>NW_006159850.1:4257150-4257465 GCF_000334495.1 Tupaia belangeri chinensis | reverse complement strand
TTACCAGGGTAAAACTCACAGGAAGTTAGGCACCGTAGTGTAAGTCGGGGGCCTGTGTGCATCCACTCCATTGTGCAGCCATGGCCATCACCCCTACAGGAAGCCCAGCCTGTTAGCGGCCCCACCCCTCCTCCTCTGCGTCTCCCAGGGCTCCCCGTCCCGACGTCCCCTCGTGCCTGGCTCTTTCACCTCGGGTGGCTCTGAAGGCGGCCGCCATACTTCCTTGCGTTTTACTGCCACGTGCGAGCCCACCACGGCCGCGCCCCGTCTGTCCGCTCGTCGTGACTGGTCTGTGGGCTCTCCGCTCCCCGCTGC
>NW_006159850.1:4256070-4257106 GCF_000334495.1 Tupaia belangeri chinensis | reverse complement strand
TCCTGTTTTCCGTTCGTCTAAGTGCCTGTGCGGGGTGGGACGCTGGTCTGCCCTGCTCTGTGTTCAACTTTTGAGGAACCATCGGACCATTTTACACACCCCCCAGCAGTGCGCGAGGGTTCAGTTCTTCGCATCTCACCAACGCTTGCTCCTTTCTGCCTTTTTTCTCTTTTTTAACATCTTTGCCGTAGGGTGCTTATACTTGCTGAAGAGTGAGAGAGAGGCAGAATCAGAAAGCACCCTACGGGGAAGAGCCAGGCCACAGTCCCTCTCCTCCACTCTTCTCTCAGGATGTGGCACCCATGCACATGTGCCCAGATTTCCAAGCCGTCAGGTCTGGGACTTGAACCATGGTTGGCCATGTGGGATCTAGCACCTTGGCCTCCATGCCACCTTCTGGCCCTGCTTTGTTTTCTGCAAGAGGTCAGCTCTAAGACCATAAGGCATCTCTTGATGGGAGAGACACTCGTCCCCTCACCAGGGGACAGCTGGCAATGTCTGGACATTTTTAGCCGCCACAGTTGGGGCACAGGGAGGACACTCCTGGCATTTCGTGGCTAGAGCTCTGGACACTGCACCAGAGCCAGCACACAAGGAGTCCCCGTGCCCCACGGAGACAGAGCCAGCCCCTGCGCCTGGCCTGCTGCGCAGGGGGCACGGTGCCACCCCAAGGACGCTGTCCAGCACAGGCAGGGCTGTGGGACGGCAGCATCTTGGGGCAGGTGCCTGTGGGTGCTGAGGCCAATCCAGGCAGGGCAGGGAGGGACATGCTGGGCAGCGGCGGCTCTCAGGTGGCCCCTGGCCTGAGCAAGGTGAAGCCCTCGTGGGGAAGCAAGAGGGGTGGAGTGTGGGTGTCCGTTTATCCATGCAGCGGCTGGCCTCCGAGCTCCTGCTCTGCCAGGACACAATCGGTGAGACAGAAAACAATGAAAATGGCACGGTCCCTACCCATAGGCAGCTGCACATCAGGCCCTGCCGCCCAGGAGAAGCGGCTTCCCGTGCGGCCCTGCCACAACGAGTGCAACATCTCGCTGTG
>NW_006159850.1:4238613-4255557 GCF_000334495.1 Tupaia belangeri chinensis | reverse complement strand
AGGCGGCTGCCCCGCAGGCCCTGCCGCCCAGGAGAGCGGCTTCCCGTCGGGCCCTGCCACCAGGAGTGCCACTTCTCCCTGTGGGTGCACGGGTCCTGCCAAGTAGAGGCACCAGGAACGCTGTTTCTCGGAAGCCAGCTGGCCTGGGCCTCAGGAGCTGTTTGGGGAGCGCTGAGGTTTGCAGAAGCCCGGGAAGTCTCCCTGGAAAGGAAACGGGTCGAGCCCTAGGTGAGAGCAGGACCTTGAAGGTGGCAAAGGTGAGTCCACACATCAGGGACGGCCAGGGCCAGGGGAGGCGCGAGGGGGCACCGGAAGGACGTGGCCAGGCAGGATGGGAGGGGGCAGGACACGTTCATCAGGGCTCCTGGCCTGGCCGCTCGTGAGAAGCAGTGGCAGATCTAATGGAATCTAATAGGGTCGGGGTCTGACTTCGTGGGTCTGGGCTGGCTGCATGTGGGTGCCAGTAGCCCGTCCTGCACGGGGGGACGCTGCTGTATCCAGGTGCGAGCAGCTGGGCCTTGCCCATCCCCCGTGGTTGCAGGTCACCATGCTTGTCCCTAGAGGGCCAGTGGGAGGCGGGGGAGGGAGAGCGTCGCCATCGGATTTACTCTGGGGGTAAAAACAAGTGACCGTCACATTGTACTTTGGAGGGAGGTCCCAGCATGGACATAAACCAAGAAGAGCTCAGGGTCAGTGCCTTCACTTAGGGGTGGGGACAGAACGTGCCCGAGGCCTCCTACTGGCCCAAAGCATACCGTTTCCTACAGCAATCCCCAAGGGGACTTGGAGTATGGGCGGTCCAGGCTTCTGGGCCCGAGGCGGGGTCAGTCTTGGCAGTGTGGCCCCAGGGCGGTGGAGGAGGGCTGGCTTCTGCAGCCTGAGCTCTCAGCTGGAGCTCCCTAACTGGAAGGGTGGTCCACTGTGTGCTGGGGAAGAGGACAGGGAGGCCAGCGGCAGGGCTGGGGGGACCCGAGGTCAACCGCTGGTTTTCTAAGAATGGGGAGGACCAGCGAACATCTGTTCCTATTCACAGCCTGGAGACGGGCAGGGCAGCGATTGTGCAACCCAGAGCCTTTCCCACCCCACTTTGCAGGGGCGGGGCGCTGTGAATTAGGCCCCCGGGGCTGAGTGGCCACCGGGGCAGGCATGTCCCCATCATCTCGTTTAAATGTCCAGGCTTCCTGGCTGGGGGTGCTGTGGCTGGCCCGAGGTCATGCAGCACAGGGCTGACCAGCTGCCACCACAGGCGGAGCCTGGGCCCAGGGGACCAGAAGGGCCCAGGGAGGTGGTTTTCCAGCTAATTATTTCCTCCATGAGTGGGGGAGAAAGAAAAGTAGCACATCAGTGGGTCCTGAGCCACGGCCACAGCCTCAGCCAGCCGCGGGTCACGGGCACACGCACCACCTGTGCCCGGTGCTCCGGGGAGTCTCTGGGCGCGACCCAGGGCCGGCCTCTGCGGTCAGGCTCACAGAGCTTCACGTCTCCCTCTGCACCGCCGTCAAGCCTCACGGGAGCTATTTTCATGGCTCTTAAAATCACAGGCAGAGCACAGTCCAGCTTAGGCCATCTCTTTCTTCTCAAGGCTCTGAAGACCACTGCTGAGGCAGCACCCACAAAGGCCGAGCACGCGGAGGTGGCAGAAGACGGCTCTGTGCGGACGGAGGCCCCACCCAGGCCCAGCAGCCACCGCCAGCCTTTATGAGTTCCCCGTCCTCTGGGCCCCCTTCGGGGAACCCTCTGCTGGCGTCTCTGACCAAGTCAGACCGCGCCGCCTGCCCTCACCGCACCTTCATGCTCCCTGGATAGTGCTCAGTGGGTTTAAGCTCGAGCTCGGGAAGCGGGGGTTTGGGTTGGAATGCCAATCTTACCAGCTGTGTATTGTTGCCAAGGTCTTAATCTCACCGATTCTCATTTCTTGCCCGTAAAATGGGGCTGCTAAGAGCATCTGCCTATCAGAGTTCGGATCGATTAGATGAGCGAACTTCTCCAACCAGTCACTTGAGAATCTGAGACTCAGTTTCCTTCTCTGTAAGTGGGAATTTTACGGAGTACTAACCTAGCAGAGGTGGAGAGATTAGCGTGATTATTTTTAAAGCCCTTGGAGCAGCATCTGGCACCGAAAAGCGCCATCTAAGTGTTCATTAAAAACACCAATCAATATGTGACCCCTCCACTTGGCGGTAAGCCCCAGAGGGGCAGGGGCTGGGCCTCGTATCCCCAGGCCTAACACACAGTAGACACTCAGATGAGTGCGTGCATGAATGTAGTCTGCTCTTCCTCTGTCAGTGCACATCTCTCTGCTGGAAGTCACTCACACTTTAGTACGAAGTGTGAATCAATGCTACCTGTCCCTATGCCTGAGAAGATCACTATGGGAGAAAACTTCCTGGCAGGAAAGTTTCATCATGGGAAGAAGGGCGAGGTGCCACCCTAGACCCTGTACCTGTGACTTTGTCCTCTGCCTCCTGAGAGTGAGGCCCATAACCACTTGTGCCTTTTGTATTTTAAAGGCGACACTGTCCTCATTTTTTTTGAGGGAGGGGAACCTTGGGCAGGCCTCAGCTGTGGGCCCCAGCAGGCCCCTCAGAATAGAGGAGACGAAAGGCCAGCCATCCTCCAGGCTTTCCCAGAGGAGACCTCTCCTCCGGGTCACAGGAAGTTGCACTAATGAGTTGGTGACTCCCAGGAGGCCAGGCCCCTCAGCTGGGATCAAGTTCAGGTTTGCAGAACTCAGATGAACTGGAAGGGCCTCAGACAGTGGGAACACAAAGTTCTGAGGCTTGCAGGAACCCAGGGAGGGGTGCCGTCCCGGAATTGTGACAGGACCCAGACCCTGGCTGGCTAGTCCGGCCCCGCTAGGAGCGTCCCGCAGGGCTGTCAGGCCCTGATGCCGCCTCACGGCTGATCAAAGGAAAGCTCCTGCCTTGCTGGGCCCACGTGCTCTGCCGCGCGCGCTGGGAGCCGTTTTCTCCCCGCGCGTGCTCTGCATTCCCCGGACACAGTTGTCCTGCCTTAGGGTTTCGGAGGGTCATTTTATGAGTTTACATTTGCAAGAAGCTGCCTGAGGGGTCTCGGCTCAGCGCCCTGGGTTCCGACGTCTGAATACTGCTGCAGAGCTGGCCTTTCACGGGGAACCCTGAGCACCCCGCTGCGGGCACCCGGCTCTGGTGATGCAGAAAAGCTCTCTCTCCCTTGCGTGCGCGCGCTGTAATTTCAAAAAGAAAGAAGGCAGTCTACATTGGGTATTTCTGTGTATTAATACCTTCATTCTTTCCTTGGTCTTCCAAATTCTCTGCTAATAAGCATGAGTCATTTGTTATCCAGAGAAGAAAACCGAATACACGAACGTTTTGAAGCCCTGACTCGGAGACCGGATACAGTGCTGGGTGGGAGAGAAGCAAACGGTCTCTGAAAGGGGTCGAGTGCGAGGGAGGGAGTTTGGGAGCCTCGGTCCGCGCTCCTCAGCACTGAATAGAAATGTGCAGCCCACACGCGGAAGTGTGCAGTTCAAGCCCTGTCAAATAGTCCAAAGAAACAGGTACAATTAGTTCACTAATAAACTTTCTTTAATCTAGGACAGCCTGAAAGCCGCTCAGTCACTAAGCAAATTCCTAACGGGGTAGTTACATTCTTTCCACCCCCTGAGACCGAAACTGGCATGCACGTACAATGTCTGACAGGTGCAGCTGCCCAGGAGAGCCGGCGCCGGGTCCCGAGCCCCGAGCAATAGGCCTCCGGAGAGAGCCTGAGCCGGGGAGGTTACCCTGAAGGACAGAGGGAGAAGGGCTGAGGCCAGGGGGTGGCCACTGCCCAGGGCACTAACACAGCAAGATGACTGCAGCCATCTTTCTGGCAGGCTGCAGGGTGGGCTCCAGCTCTGTACCCCGTTTTACAGAGGAGGAGCCTGGGGGATGCGAGTGGGACACCTAGGGCACAGATGTGCGGGGACACTGGGTCTCAGGCTCCGTCAAGTGCATTTACACGACTCTGAAGGCTCCTAAAATTCGCTTTTGCTCCAGAGCCGACGACATGGGACAAGCGTCCTGACCTCTGTGTGTGGCGGCTGGCCGTAGGAGAGCCTGCTTCTGGGCTGGGCCGAGACCTGCACACTCGTGTAGAAGGTGCCCACGGGCCGGCTGCACTTCAAGCTGCCCGCCATCACCGAGAGGCACCGAGAGAGCCTGCGGCGCCCACCCAGGGCATCGCGAGGGCTGCCCCGGGCGGCAGGTAGGAGGAGAAGGTCCCCAGAGGTGGAAAAACCAACCTTTTTTTCCCTAGGATTTTTGCCACAGGACGCACGTGCTTGACAGAGAGGCAGAGAGGGAAAGTGAGAAAGCCCCTCCAGGGGTGACGGCGCGGCAAGCCCTTCCCCTCTGCTATCCTCCAGCTACAGTCGTGTGGAGCCCAGCGCCTTAACCACCAAACCACCTACTAGGCCTGGGACCGACTTCACTACACACTCAATCCACACAGCACT
Organism: Tupaia belangeri chinensis; assembly: GCF_000334495.1. Classification (NCBI taxonomy): domain Eukaryota; kingdom Metazoa; phylum Chordata; class Mammalia; order Scandentia; family Tupaiidae; genus Tupaia; species Tupaia belangeri. The sequence continues at coordinate 4,251,080 of NW_006159850.1, read as the reverse complement.
GGGCCCCTGCCTGCAGCCATGCCGCCCAGCTCGGGAGGGTGCTCTCTCAGGCCTCCTGTGGGGCAGAGCCACTGAGCAGCATGCGGGGAGGTTCCCACATCTCACTGCCCCCGCGAGGTGAGCAGGGACCCGGCCCAGGCATGTGGGGTCTGAGCTGGGGTGTCTGCTTCCCTGGAGCCGTGTGCGGTGGGCAGATGGGCCTTGTGCGGTGGCCGGAGAGGTCTCTAGCTGTTTCTTCATCTGCATGATGGTATGAAAACAGCACCGGTCCTGGGGTGCTGAGGACATGCAACAGGGCATAGAGTTTGTGAAATGTGTGTAAGACACACATATGCACACGTGTGTGCACGCACACGAGCCGGCTTTCACAGCCCCCTTACGATGTATGTGAAACACTTCTCGGGCACAACTTCATATCCGTCTCACCAGAAACACGTCGTCATGGCAGGAACAACCTCCAGATCCGCCCACAGCAGAGGAGGCAGCCAGGGTGCAGGGTCTGCCTCCCCCTGGGGGCCACACACACTGGGCCAGTCTTGCCCAGCACCGCCTTCCAAGGCAGCTTTTCTGGGCAGGCGGTTCTTGCCCGCCCAGCTCAGCATTTGGCCAAGGCAGCGGTCGGCCCCCTCCCCTCCCTCAGGCTGCTCCCATAGGCCCGTCCCACTGGCCCCCAGCCCCCAGCCTGCACACCTCCCGGGGAGGGGACCGCCCCAGCCTGCAAGGAAGTGCTCATTATGGACAGAGGAGAGTGACGGCCACTCCCACCACGTCTCCAAGCAAGCCTGGTGACCCCTGTCCTGCGGCCGCCTGTCCTAGCAGCCTGGGCTGCAGATGCCCCGGTAGGCGTCTCTGCAGCCAGATGTTCTAAGGCTGAGAACGACCGCCGGCACTTCCGCGGAGGGCACGTGCGGGTGCGACGCGTGATCCAAGGGACCACTGAGTGGGACGAAGGCCACAGACGGGCCCCCCAGTGAGGGGTCCCTGTCCTCGGCATCTGGAACACGGCCGCTCGGGGAGGAAGTGCCCTCTGCCGGCTGCAGGATGGATGGCTGCAGAGGGGAGGGCGTCTGGACGCTGTGCTTCCTGCTACTGCTCCTGGAAGCCGGTTCTGCCACGGATACCTGGGAGCGGGCATTGCACGTGAGTCTGGCCGAGAAAGCCCGTGTAAGTGCCCGGGGAGGGGCGGCTGGGCGGGCCCTGAGGATGGGAGGCAGCTGGGAGGTAGGTGGTCTGCAGGCCCCACATGCGCCCGGAAGTGCTCCCCCAGACGTGGCAGGGCAGGGTCCTCTTGACCTGAGTGTCTCAGAGCCGCCTGCTCGGCAGAGGGGCCCCACTGCCCCCGGAAAGCTCCTCTCCCGTGGGCAGCCGGGACCCCCACGACTGCGCAGAGCCGTCCTGGCCTTGTCCTGCTCTCTTCTGGAAGCAGCACCTGATTCAAGAGCGCGAACTGAAATGGCGTTAGCCTCCGCCACCGGGGACCAAATGCGTGTGGCCTGAGTGAGGCATCCGTGCGGGGACTTCACTCCGTAAACATTTTGCAGAAGCTCTGAGGAAGGCACTATGTGGGGTCCCCCAGGTGGTGCAGTCAAGTGGGGGAAGCCCAGAACAGCCTGGTTCGAATCCAGGCTCCACTACTCACCAGCTGTGTGACATCAGGCCAGTTGTTTGACATCTCTGAGCATCAGCGAGCCCATCTCCAAGAGAGAGAGCGACACGTCCTTTCCAACAGATGCATCTGGGTGGCCACTGTTCACCAGGCACGTCCTGGGCTTGGGGATACAGATGTCCCGCCCTGCTGTGAGCTGTGCTGCAGAGGCCAGGGATAAAGGGACATGTTTAGTGTGCTTTGTTTTCCAGGGCAGAGGAGAGGTGGAGCAGGGAGTGGCAGGGGAGGGGGGGAGCACGGGAGCCCAGGCGAGTGAGCTAGGAGCATGTCTGCACAGAGGGGTCGAGAGGCGAACCCGGCAGCCTCAGTGGGTGTGGAGGCGAACTGACTTGTGTGCGAGGTGCTTCGCAGCACATCGTGGGGGGCGGGATCGTGGCAGCTTTTGATCAAACAGCCTCAGCTGCTCGGAGCTTGCCTCCTGGGTTGAATGCAGGTTCTTCGAGGTGGGGCCGTGCTGTCCCATGGGGCGCAGTGCTGCCGCAGCCTTGCCAGGGCCCTGCCGTTACATCAGCACCCTCTGCGTCCTTGGGGGTGAATGCTGAACAAATGCGCTGGGACCACATGGGAGTGGATGTGCGGGGAGGGGCTTCCATGGCTGGAGACATTTGACTCAGGGCTTTGAAGGATGAATAGGAGTTTGCCAGATGAAGAAGGGGATGATGGGACCAGCAGTTAGCATAATGGCCATGTCGCTGGACTCCCACGTGGCCGACCGCGGGTCGCATCCCGGACCCGGTGGCTTAAAACTCACGCCAGGCGCGTGTGCGTGCGTGCCCAGGATCCCACGAGGAGAATGGAGGAGAAGGGAGTGCGGCATGGCCATCCTCCCTGGGGGGTGATTTCTCCCTTTCTGTCTCTCTGGCTGGCGAGCGCACACGCCCTATTGCAAAAACCTCTTAAAAAAAAAAAAAAGAAGGGGATGATGGGACCAGCAGTTAGCATAATGGCCATGTCGCTGGACTCCCACGTGGCCGACCGCGGGTCGCATCCCGGACCCGGTGGCTTAAAACTCACGCCAGGCGCGTGTGCGTGCGTGCCCAGGATCCCACGAGGAGAATGGAGGAGAAGGGAGTGCGGCATGGCCATCCTCCCTGGGGGGTGATTTCTCCCTTTCTGTCTCTCTGGCTGGCGAGCGCACACGCCCTATTGCAAAAACCTCTTAAAAAAAAAAAAAAGAAGGGGATGATGGGACCAGCAGTTAGCATAATGGCCATGTCGCTGGACTCCCACGTGGCCGACCGCGGGTCGCATCCCGGACCCGGTGGCTTAAAACTCACGCCAGGCGCGTGTGCGTGCGTGCCCAGGATCCCACGAGGAGAATGGAGGAGAAGGGAGTGCGGCATGGCCATCCTCCCTGGGGGGTGATTTCTCCCTTTCTGTCTCTCTGGCTGGCGAGCGCACACGCCCTATTGCAAAAACCTCTTAAAAAAAAAAAAAAGAAGGGGATGATGGGACCAGCAGTTAGCATAATGGCCATGTCGCTGGACTCCCACGTGGCCGACCGCGGGTCGCATCCCGGACCCGGTGGCTTAAAACTCACGCCAGGCGCGTGTGCGTGCGTGCCCAGGATCCCACGAGGAGAATGGAGGAGAAGGGAGTGCGGCATGGCCATCCTCCCTGGGGGGTGATTTCTCCCTTTCTGTCTCTCTGGCTGGCGAGCGCACACGCCCTATTGCAAAAACCTCTTAAAAAAAAAAAAAAAAAATGAAGGGGATGATGATTAATGACCCCCTCCCCCAGGCGTGGTGGGTGTATAAAACCACACTGAGGCTGATCTGGGCCTCCAGAACTCACACCCCAGCCTCAGTCGCTGCTAATGGAAAGGAATACGGAGAGGGAAGTGACCCGGGTGTTTTATGGGGCAGCCCAGACGAGATGCTATGGTCGCCCAGGGTGGCCATGTCCCGAATGTCACAGTAGTGGATGCCATGACAGCCCCATGAGGGAGGATATGCATGGGGTGGGAGGTCTGTAGAAACAGGCCTGGGTGGGCTTCAGGAGCCCCTTCAGGTCCCGCGCCGCTGGGCAGGAGGTGAGCGCTTTGAGCTTGGTCTTTACTGAATTTAAACTTCCCCAGTTGTCAGCAGGCGTCAGCTTCCTCCCGGCTCCCAGACACGGGGAGGTTTGTGCCAACACAACCAGCCCCGGGTAAGAAAGCTGTGGCCTTGCAGCTCAAAGGACAGGGTGGGGGGGCAGGGCCCCAGGCCAGGGAAGTCCTTACAGGGACGCATCTGATGAGCTGTGCACCCCTGGGCCGCTCTCTGCCCTCTCTGGGCTCTGGCCATCACCTGGGAAGTGATTCTCATTTCCGCACCCGTCAGCAGGGGGCTTTGGGATCTACAAAGCAGGTCTGTGCACGCTCCTGGGCAAGGCTTTCCCATGTGGCCCCCACTCCAACCCCAGGAGAGTCCGACTTCAGCCTCCACCCTGGACCCTGGAAGGCTGTGAGCTGGCCAGGGGACAAGAGGCGAGGTGCCCAGTACTGTGTTTGAGTCGCTCGCACCCTCCCCAGGGAGCCGATTTTGTTGAACTTAGTACAAGGCAGAACCGTGCAAAGCCTTTCTATAAGACAGGAAGTGCTCCCTAACGGCAAGGCGTCACTTCCAGCTGTTTCTACGGTTCTCCTTTCTCACACTCTAGGTCAGTCGCGTCCATCGTATCTGTGTGGCAGCGTCCCTTCCAGCTCCTCACTCGGGGGCCTCCCCGAGATCAGCCACGTGGGAGGATGTGCACTTGGGAACCCGCCAGGGCTGCATGTGGACGGCTGCTGCATACCCGACGTCCCACCCCGGCTCCTCCCTCTCGCCTTGCCGAAGCCTGTCCTTGGGCAGAGGGCTTGTTTAGGGCACTGGTCTCTTGGTCCATGTGGGGCTGGTTGGTTTCCTGAGCGCTGTTTCGTTTCCTGTCCGAGCACACAGGGACAGCCCAAGACTTGCCTCCAATTCCCAAGGAGGCCCTGGGGCAGGCTCCTGATGAGAGGGCCTCGCTCTGCGACCTTCAGCCTTCGTAAATTCCTTCTCTGCCCTGAGCCTCAGTTGCTCACCTGCTGCGTGGGCCATGACGGTGCCTGCCCTGCAGGTTCAGAGTAGACCCCGGGCCATTAGCGCCCTCCTGGCACAGAGCCCCAGCCTCCGCGTGCATGGGGGCTGCGCACATCACACAGGGACTGGGCAGAATGTTCATAATAGCCCAGGCATCTCCCCGGGAAGCTCTCGGTCTGTCCTCTGGAGCAGGGTCTGGCTTTTCTGCCCTGGCGCAGGGTGAGCTCGAGAACAACTGCTTTGCCGAGACTTACTAGGCTTCAGGCCAGGAGCTCGCTGTGCTCAGCTCTGGGGACCCTCTAGGCAAACCTGGCAGCAAGGGCCCATGGCAGCCTGGACCGAGCCCCCTCAGACCCTGATGTTGCTGTGCTGTGGGTCTTTTTTTGCTCCCTAAGTCAGGCACAGCCACCACCCATCCGAGACAGCCAGAGACGGCTGCTCAGTTTGCACCCAGCCTGGGGGTGCCTGTCCAGCCAGTGCTAGCACGGGGTTGCACAGCCACAGGCAAGGGGGCCCTCTGTGATGCACCTTGCGGTTGGGGTGCCCCTCGCACCTCCTCTGCCTGGAGGTGTCCCTTTGGTGGTGAGCACCACAGAGCCAGTGGCCACCATACAACTCACTTGCAAGTTCCCCCACCCCTGTTATTTCTGTGAGTGCCAGAGCCAGAGTGGAGAGGCAGACGGCCTGGACTCGCCCGCTGTCACCCTCCCCTTGGCACTGGGAGCACCCGTACTTGCAGCCTGAAGCTTCCTCCAGGGGAAGGAAGGAAGGGGCCAGGCCAGGGCGCTGAGACGTCACCCTTCTGGGAGCGAATGGGCTGGACGGTGTGGTCGGCTTCCTCCCTGGTGGGCCCGGGGAAGACGGTTCATTTCTCAGAGCTCCTGTGGGGTGTGAGGGGCTGTCAGTTGCCCAGAGGTCACCTGCTCATCAGCAACCCCAGAACCAGCCCCCTCATAGCCATTGCGCTAACTGCTGGTCCCAACAATAATCATTTTAAAAAGCAGCAGGAGGCTGAGAACCCTTGCAATTCTGTGAGGGCCCATGGGGTTCCGAGAGCTGGGGAGAGCTGGGGGAGAGGTGATGTCCCCTCTGTGTCCCCGACACCCATCGTGGGACCGTGGCAGGGGCCTGCTCGCTGCACCGACTCCTGGCCACACACCACCTCAGCTCACACACCGTGCCTGCCTCCTCTGAGACATTCTGCTCAGAGTCCCTTCCACGTTTTTACCACCCTGGACCTCCGCTCGCCAGCACTTAGCCCCGTTACTATTATCGGCATGCTTTGTCTTCGCCGTGGCTCTGTGCAGCTTTTCACCAGCTACTTTTGCAGATGTCAGAAGAAAGGCAACCTGTAGCTTTCTCTGCGGTGCAGTGTCGGTCCCTAGTCCTGCAACTGGGCCGTGCGACGCAGGGCAGTGCCTTTGGGTTCAAGTCGGCACTCCCTGCAGCAGCCTGGCCTTGTGCATGCACTGCGAAGGAGTGGGTAGATGATGTCGAAACCTTCTGGAACAAAATGGAAGGGATGGAAAGCTCTAGAAGACTGTTAGGGCACGATGGGCGACCACGGTGGCTGTAGGGTTGGTGGCGTTTGTGCTCTTGTGGATTTCAGTTTTCAGTCCCCTCTGAGGGGCTCCGCTAGCCTCGTACCCAGTCCTGCTTCCAGAGCCCAGGCTGAGGCCCCGGGGTGTCAGGAAATAGCGTCTGTCGGCTCGCACTGACCTCCAAGCCCTCCGGTCCAGGCAGACATATTTTTAGATCTTTGACGTCCACATTCCAGACGAGCAAGTAGTGTTTAGAAGAAAATTGGCTTTCTCTCTCCACTGAGCGGACCCGTCCTCGGGTGCGGTTTATCGTCCGCCTGCCCACTAAGTCGCTGGAACTTTCCAGAGAAGGGTGGAGCCCTTGCACGGGGAATGCAGGGGCGGCGGGTACGGGGGGAGGGACGGGCTGTGCAGATCAGACTCTTTTCCCCTAAATGGAAATGGCTTACCCATTTTTTTTTCTGATTATTAAAATAATGATGTTGACTGCGAAGAAATCTAAGGCAACGGAGAAAGTTTGAAGTAAGTAAAACTGACCCAAAGTCTTCAGAGACGTGAGCGCCTTTGGCGTGGGGCGTGCGTGTCTGGGCCTTTCGTGAAGCAGACGCAGTACTTATTTTTGTACTAGAGGGATTTTATTTGCATTGCTAATTTTTTACTGTGGACACGAGATTCGCAGGCCATGCATCAGAGCAGAGCAGCTCTGTGGCAGTCGGTTTGTGGCGCTGTGCCCCGCCGCCTGTCTTTCCCAAATGCTCCCATCGCCCCGAAAGGAAGCCCCGCGCCCAGTATGCAGCTGCCGCGCCCCCCGGGCCTGCAGCCAGCAGCATGCTTTCTGCCTCCCGGGTTTGCCTGCCCTGGGCCTGTCACACGGACGGAATCCGAGCACACGCGGTCACGTGTGTCTGGCTGTCGGAGCGTTAGGAGCCTTGGTTTTCTCTCACTACTGCAGGCCTGCAGCTGATAAGGTGGATCTGAGCCCTCTCGTCCGAGGCCCGCATGGTGTTCCGATTTCGGACGTGCCTTTATTTATTTATCTGCCTCCTTTGGTTGGAGTGCCAGGTTGTGTGTCTTCATTGACTTTGACGTGCAGAAGGGGGCTTCCCCCTGGAGGATCTCAGAGCTGCCAATTCCACAACCCGCCTCCCAAGGACCGCAGCTGCAGAACTGCTTCACCCGTCTACAGAGGCTTCCGAAGGAAGTGATGGCCCCAGGGTGAAAAATCAGCTGCAGGCGAATCGGAAAGGGACTCCTTTGTGTTGGAGTCAGGCAGGCGGATCTCGAAGCCCTGGTCTGAGTGGCACCCATGAGCTGGGTTCGGAGCGGTTTGGGAGGGACATACTAGACACTGTGGCAGCAGGTGGAATCAAGGGCCACTCAGTCTTGTGATGGCGTGGTCAGTCTGGGGTGAGCTGCCGCTATGACTTTTGTACCACTCCAAAATTAGAATAACCAGACGCATCTGACATGTAACCCCTACCATGAGGGGAACACGTGTGCAAGCCCCTCCTGAGGACAAGCCTGAACAAAGCCTGACCAAGATTAAAAACCCTTTGCCTCAGTTCCTCTTCAGGAGAGCATCTTCCAGGACCCCTCCCTGGCTGGGAGCTGTTCTCCTTCAATAAACTCCAAGTTGCTACCCCCTCTCTATGGCCGCATCTCTTAATCTTCACGAGTCCCATCCGAGAACCAGCCTTGCTCTCCCTCTCTCGGGGTGGGGGTGGGGGGGGTCTCTGCCAAGGCCCAGAGGTGGGACCAGGCTTTGGTATTCTCAGGACACAGAGAGGCTGGGACAGCTGGAGAGAACGAGCCGTGGGAGGGAGGCCAGGGACTTGGGGTAGGGGAGTGGCTGGAAGCGCCTTTAACGCAGGGGCCGGGAGGAAATCAGGGTGATCTCTTTACTCCCCTGAGCCGAAGCTCCAGGGAGCCTGCTTTGTTTAGACCCCTTCCTGGCCACCACCTGCGTGACATGGAACATTTTCCCAAACATTTAATCCCTTAATCTGGCCCCTCAGCGCAGTCAGCTCTTTATCACGCAGGACCGTCTGCTGTTCCGGCCAAGCAGTAAATAACTCCGGAGATCTGACTTCTAAGGCGTTTATCTCTTTTGTCCTCTCCCAATTTGGAGAAAGGACATTCACGTTTCCCTCGGAGAACAGGGGCATCTACACTTGATCTCTCCGCACACCCGCTCTCTGGGGCTGCCACTGGGAAGGTGCGGACGCGGGATGCCCAGGCCGAGGTGGGGAAGAACGTTTGTTTCTGATCTCCAGATTCTGTTAAATTTCACAAATGAGGCTTCTGCAGAAACAGGCTGAGCAGAAAGCTAGAGGCTGCATCTAAGACTCAGAGCAGTATTAATCACCCCCGGGAGGAGCCTGGGGCAACTGTCATGTTCGGTCAGGATTAAACACAGCGAGGCCCCAACCAGGGCCCAGTTCAGTTAATTCTGTGGAAAATGAACTAAGAGCCAGTGGCACGTGACTGCCCTGCCTGCTGCTTGGGACTACGGGCAAGGGCACAGTACTTAAGGGACAGCGAGGAAGGCGTGCAGAGAGCGGCTGGAATGGAAGACCCGCGTCGTCTCTGGGGACAACCACCATCCCCTTAAACCTTCCTCTACCAGCGGTTGGCTTACTGTTCATTTTCACTTTTCATGAATTTGATGACCAGTAAGGGCGAGGGGGAGGGGGGGACGGGGGGGGGGAAGGAGCCGTGGGAGGGAGGCCAGGGACTTGGGGTAGGGGAGTGGCTGGAAGCGCCTTTAACGCAGGGGCCGGGAGGAAATCAGGGTGATCTCTTTACTCCCCTGAGCCGAAGCTCCAGGGAGCCTGCTTTGTTTAGACCCCTTCCTGGCCACCACCTGCGTGACATGGAACATTTTCCCAAACATTTAATCCCTTAATCTGGCCCCTCAGCGCAGTCAGCTCTTTATCACGCAGGACCGTCTGCTGTTCCGGCCAAGCAGTAAATAACTCCGGAGATCTGACTTCTAAGGCGTTTATCTCTTTTGTCCTCTCCCAATTTGGAGAAAGGACATTCACGTTTCCCTCGGAGAACAGGGGCATCTACACTTGATCTCTCCGCACACCCGCTCTCTGGGGCTGCCACTGGGAAGGTGCGGACGCGGGATGCCCAGGCCGAGGTGGGGAAGAACGTTTGTTTCTGATCTCCAGATTCTGTTAAATTTCACAAATGAGGCTTCTGCAGAAACAGGCTGAGCAGAAAGCTAGAGGCTGCATCTAAGACTCAGAGCAGTATTAATCACCCCCGGGAGGAGCCTGGGGCAACTGTCATGTTCGGTCAGGATTAAACACAGCGAGGCCCCAACCAGGGCCCAGTTCAGTTAATTCTGTGGAAAATGAACTAAGAGCCAGTGGCACGTGACTGCCCTGCCTGCTGCTTGGGACTACGGGCAAGGGCACAGTACTTAAGGGACAGCGAGGAAGGCGTGCAGAGAGCGGCTGGAATGGAAGACCCGCGTCGTCTCTGGGGACAACCACCATCCCCTTAAACCTTCCTCTACCAGCGGTTGGCTTACTGTTCATTTTCACTTTTCATGAATTTGATGACCAGTAAGAGAACAGAGAGTCTTCAGGTGAAGCAGAGAGGGGGCCAGGATCCTGCCACCCCCGCTGGCCCTCGCTGCTTTCTGCCTACATTTGCCCTCAGCCTTATGCCCTAGGGTTCCCCAGGGAGCAGCTGGGAACCCCTAGTCTTTGCCTGCCACCAATGGGCAGAGGCCCAGTCAGGAGCAGCTGATCTGATGCCCCCTACAGGGCACCGGCCTCAGTGCATGGACTTTGCGGCCACGGCAGGAGGACCTGGAGGCATTCGGTCTCCCAGGCTTCCCTCAGTCATTACTGAGCTGTGCTGGGCCATGGGATGACACAGCCTTCGCTTCCAGCATGTGTGTTTGTGTGTGTGGGGGGGTGGGGACTGTCCCAGCTAGTCCAGAAAGTACCACCCTAGGGAAGGTACTTCAGCACAGGGCTGAAGGATGCTGAAGGAAGGGAGCGAAGAATCTTCCAGGCAGAGGAACAGCAGTTAGTGACACTGTGCTGGACACCATCCTGGGTGTAGACACCATTGTGGGTGTAGGCACCATCCTGGGTGTAGGCACCATCCTGGGTGTAGATCCCATCCTGGTGTAGGCACCATCCTGGTGTACACCCCATCCTGGTGTAGGCACCATCGTGGTGTAGGCACCATCATGGTGTAGGCACCATCCTGGTGTAGGCCCCATCCTGGGTGTAGACCCCATCCTGGGTGTAGACCCCATCCTGGTGTAGACCTCATCCTGGGTGTAGACCCCATCCTGGTGTAGACCCCATCCTGGTGTAGACCCCATCCTGTTGTAGACCCCATCCTGATGTAGACCTCATCCTGGTATACACCCAATCCTGGTGTAGGGACCATCATTGTGTAGGCACCTCTTGGTGTAGACCCCATCGTGGTGTAGATCCCATCCTGGTGTAGACCCCATCCTGGGTATAGGCCCCATCCTGGTGTAGACCCCATCCTGGTGTAGACTCCATCCTGGGTATAGGCCCCATCCTGGTGTAGGCCCCATCCTGGTGTAGGCACCATCGTGGTGTAGACCCCATCGTGGTGTAGACCCCATCGTGGTGTAGACCCCATCCTGGTGTAGATCCTAACCTGGTGTAGACCCCATCCTGGTGTAGGCACCATCGTGGGAGGAGACACCATCCTGGTGTAGATCCCATCCTGGTGGAGACCCCATCCTGGGTGTAGGCCCCATCCTGGTGTAGACCCCATCCTGGTGTAGGCCCCATCCTGGTGTAGGCACCATCGTGGGAGGAGACACCATCCTGGACAGGCCCCTGAGGGGGCGTCAGGTCACTGGAGCAGCTCCCGACCCAGTGCGTTCGTTACGATCGCGAACCCGCATCCTCTGTAGCTGAGAATTGTGCTTTACGCTCCCTGAGGAGAGCCCGCACGGGCACCGGCACACCCTGCGCGTCCAGCTGTGAATACTCAGGAAGCAGCCATACAGCCAGTACACATCAGGAAACAGCAGGCCAGCCCCGGAGACCCCGGGACCAGCCATCGCTGCCGGGGGTCTGCTCCCGGCTTCTCCCAGCGAGGCGCCAGCTCCGCCTGTGTGAACCAGACGGAAGTGGAGTCACTGCTCTGATCTGGCCTTTCCCCTGAGCAGGACGTCGGCGAAATGCAGCCACGCCTCGTGCATTTGTTCACTCGCTGCGTGATCTCAAATTCCCAGAGCTCCGTGAGCTCACAGGGGTGATGATACGTGTGTATGTGTGGCCACATGTATACATGTGCATATGCACATACATGCATGTACACTTACATGTATATTCGCATAAAAGGGCTCTTCAAAAAGATGTAAAATTACTGTATAAAAACTACGTATGGATTTCAAAATTGTTGCACTCCTACTTTAATTCCTTTTCCTCAGACTTTCTGAAGTCCCCTTGGAGATGTGTACGTGTGTGTGCGTGTGTGGGTGTGTGCTGCCCACCTCACAAGGCCCACACTAAACGTGCACACCACTCTCCAGCAAGCATAACAAGATTGACTTTTCCTTTTGCTGCTGGGCTTTATCATTTCAGTTTGGGCCATCGTGCATTGTCAGGGCCAGTAGGTGGCATGGTGGTTAAGGCACTGCACTCCAGTATAGTCGGCTGCAGTTCGAGTCCCAGACCGAGCAGCCTGAAACTCGCACTGAGCACGTGTGCATGTGTGCCCAAAGTCCCAGGAGAATGGAGAAGGGATCGTGGCGTGGCCATTACCCCGAGGCACGATTTCTCACTTCGCCTGTCTTTCTCTAGTGGGCACATGTGCCCTATAGCAAATTTTTCTAAAAAAGAAGAAAAGAGAAATGGGTTAGCTTTCACCCTCAGAGCAGCCCTCTGAGACCACGATCATTGCTCCCCTGTGATGGCCGCTCCCAGGGCACGGAACGCGGTCAGAGGGGCCCTGCGACCTGCCACGGTGCACAGCCTCTGGCCTCTCTGGGAGTCTCCCGGCGCTGCTGACACTTGTCTCTCCCCACAGGCCGAGGAGGTGGGCGTGCCCGGAGCCCCCCAGGAGCCCCTGGATGCCCACTGCCCGCCGCCCCCGCAGACGCTGCCCCCAGGCGCCTGCCAAGCAGCGCGCTGCCAGGCCGACTCCGAGTGTCCGCGACACGAACGCTGCTGCTACAATGGCTGGCGCCACACACGGCCTGGGGGG
>NW_006159850.1:4237783-4238596 GCF_000334495.1 Tupaia belangeri chinensis | reverse complement strand
CTGGGCCCGAGGGAGGTGCGGCAGGAGCAGCTCCACAGGGGAACTGCTGGCCTAGGGACTGAGCTGCCCACAGGAGCCATGGGAAAAGAGCTGGATTAAAGCTGAGACCCTGGCTTCGCTCCCCATGCCTCTGTAGCGCCACCTGGGGAATGGGACTGGGATTGCCGTTGTGAGCAAGAGTACAACCAGGCACGGCACCTGCTGTGGGCTGGGACACCCTGTGTAGGCGCGTCTGTGTGTGCGGGCAGCCCACAGTGCAGGAGACACCCACGGGGAAGGCACACTGCACTGAGGGTGGGGCCAGGCACCCCACCTGCCTCCAGTGCAGGAGAGGTGCCCTGGGGGGTGTGCCTTCTGCTCGGAGGATAGGTTAGGACAAGACTTAAAAAATCTAGATTTCAGGCATTCTTAAAAATATCAGGCCATGTTCCTGAGCCGGCGCTGGCTAGAGCCTCAGGTGCCCCTGGGTGGGCAGGCCCTCTGGTTTCCCGGGGAGCCCCCCAGGTCTGCCGATCTCATGTCCCCTGACCTGATGGTAATTGTAGTGGAGACGGGTGCTTAGCAGTCAGATGGCGTCTGTAGCCAAGAGACAGGGGTGCAGAGCCCAGGACTCAGATCCGCTGACTGGCCCCTCTGTTCGTCTCCTCACCTGTCAAAGCCAGCTGGTGGGACCGGCCGGTGGGACCGCGTGGCTCACAGAGTGTGGCAGCTGCAAGGTGCTCTGCACCAGGTGGGCGGGCCAGAGGCAGGCGGTGAGACGTTTGTTAGGCGGTGCAGGCCTCCCGGGGAGACACGGTCCTGAGACCTTCTTCA
>NW_006159850.1:4235902-4237657 GCF_000334495.1 Tupaia belangeri chinensis | reverse complement strand
GAAGGGTCCCCCCCCCCCCCCCCCCCCCAGCCAGTTCTCTTTGAAGCTGAGCAGGAGAGAGCCATAGCCTGTCTGGGCCACCCGGTCTCATTCCGGAATGTGCTGAGAAACTGTCCCCACTCCTTCCCAGGGCCCAGGGGAGCCTTGGAGAAAGGCGACAATGGCCACACTATTTTCTCTGGGTGAGTCACAGTGAGGACGAGGGACTCAGCACGCTTTAATACTCATAATTACCGTCTGAGATGATTAGCTTCTGGGCAGACACAGGCAGGTGCCTTCCTAAGACAGAGCAGCGCCCTCTCCTGGCGGAAGAGCACAGAGGCTCTCCCGGGTGGAAACGTCCTCTGGAAGGTGGCGGTCGCAGGGATTCTGGCCTCACTTGCTGCCTGGCCAAGTGTCTCTGCGCGGTGGTAAACCGCACAGCTGTACACGGGACTCCGGAAAGCCTGTGCACACCTCGCTTCACACCCCCACGGCTCCGGGGAGACCATCCGCCCTGTTCCATAGCTAAGACTGGAGCTCAGAGACGCTGAGTCACTCGCCCCAGGCCACACTGCAGACAGCTGGGATTCCCGGCCTCCGGCCTGGCTGTGCAGGGCGTCTGCCTTTGGCCTGAGTCCACGGTCACCTCACCCCCGGGGACGATTCCGGAATGGCCATCTGGAGACCTCGCTTTGTTTGTTCATGGGCTGTTTGCCCCACTGAGGGCCGCCCCAGGAGCTTTGTCTCATCCCTGCTGTGGGCATCTCCAGCCGCCTCTGGGCACGTAAAAGGAACCCAGTGAACAGTTCCGGCCGCAGAGAGCGGTCACCGTTAGTGGTGTCAGCCATGGAGACGGCACAGCGACTGACCTGAGGTTTCTCGGCCTCGGTGCTGCTGGCATGGGGGGCGACTCGCGTGCTGTAGGGCATCTCCCTCCCCTTCGGCCCCCACCCACAGCTGCCAGGAGCAGCCCCACCCTGAGGTATGACAACTCAAAATGTCTCCAGACTTCACTAAATGTGTCCTGGGCCCCAAATGTCCCCGGATTGCGAACCACGGTCCACCATGAGGAGGTGGCTTAGGTGCCCCAGGCCCAGTTCTGAGAGCCCAGCTCCATCACCGTCTTCGTGTGGGTCTGTCCACCCACGTCAGACTCCGAGACAGGGGTCTAACTGGGAGGTGGTCCCGGGTCAGTGTGGTGGAAAGCTGAGGCCCTGGGGCCGCCGGGCCTTTCGGGCCCCGAGAGCGATGGAAGGCCTCGGCCACGTCGTACCCCAGAAGCCGGCCCTGCCCTCTGCCCTCTGCCCCGATGCAGTGCAGGACAGCGTGTGGACGGCAAGCACTGAGGCGTTTCCTGTTGAGAACGGCGGCTAGCGTGCCGTCTGTGGTGGTGACGCGGTCGGGAGGGCAGGAAGTGGAGGCCAGGACCCCGGCTAGGCCACACCTGGTTGCCAGGGATGCTGGGAAGGGTGTCCCCAACACATACTCAAAGGCCCTGTTGCTACAAAAGGGGGCAGGTGTGCCGGGGAGCCACAGTTCTCTCTCCCAGGGGGGCCTCTGTGTTGTCATGGAATGGAGCCCCCCACTCTTGAGCGTCGGGGCAGTTCTCAGCTGCCCGAGGAGGGCTCTTCTGACTGTGTCATGTTAGTTTTAGACTGGCTGGTGCAGCCGAAACCGCGGTGGCTTGGTGGCAATGGCTGGCTCCTGGACGGCCCTGAGGAGGTGGTGCAAGGTACCTGCAGGGGAGCCCGGGGCCGGTCCCAGCAGGAACAC
>NW_006159850.1:4222739-4234966 GCF_000334495.1 Tupaia belangeri chinensis | reverse complement strand
CTCTCAGGGTTATGGCGGGCCTTCCCAGCTTCTCCCAGTCCCTAAGAACGAGACCTCCTTCCTGGGCGGAAATTGGGGGTGGGGCCTTGGGGCGGGTTTCAGACCCCCACACTCACGATCATAATAGGGGCTCTCTGCCTCCCCTGAGGAGGCCTGTTTGGGAGGCGGGATGGGGCGCAGTTCCTGAAAGGAACGGCACTCAGGTGCAGGCCGGGTGAGTGTGCACACGTGTGCACAGCCGTGCTCGCGACCCTCCACCCTCCCATGGGTGACTCTGCTACGGGCTGAGCTGTGCATGTGGCACATGGCTGAGTACCCGTGTCTGTGTGGAGGTGTGCGACAGCCCGTGGGCGTGGGTCTGAGTGTCAGTGACCGCATGTGCATGTGATTATAGCCCGTGCATGGCTGCTTGTCTCAGGATGTGCTGTGGATGCGTACATGCATGTCCCTGTGCATGTGAGGGCATGTTTGGGATCATGAGACTTCCCAAGGCTTCTGTGCGTGTGCCTGCACTTGCATGCCCCTGGGAACAAGGCCCATGGCGCAGCCGCGGGGTCCGGGCCAGGTGTGCTCTCTGCACCCAGCCCAGGCCCGTGCTGATGCCCCGGCTGTCCCCCACAGTAGTGGCCTGCAGCACCACTGAGGACGGGGCGGAGCCACTGCTCTGCCCCACAGGCTACGAGTGCCACATCCTGAGCCCAGGTGACATGGCCAAGGGCGTCCCCAACCACGGGCAGTGCGTCAAGCAGCGCCAGCAAGCAGGTGAGTGTGGGTGCCCCGCCCCGTTCCTGCCCCTGCCCTAGCCCTACCCTCCCTATAACCTCCCCCATGCCAAGACCTGCCCCAGAGACTGTCCCTGGGCACCCCAGAGCCAGCAGAGAGCTCCCTCTCCCCTTGCCTGGCTCTTTCTTTCACACCCCCATCATCCCCTGCCCCCACGTTGGCATGTGGCCTGGGCTCTGGAGTCGGCAGGCTGGATGCATGTCCCGTCACTGCCACTTCACAGCTGGGTGACCTGGGGTCAACCTCAGGCCTCGGGGCCTCAGCTTCTTCACCTGTACGATGGCGTTCCCTCACTGACATGGCGCATGTGCAGGCCCGGGGCGGGGCTGGCGGTGAACACCGGGCGTCACGCTTCCCTCTGCACATCTGTCTGCGCTGTGCGGACTCTGGCGTGTGTGAGAGTCCCCGACTTTCCAGGGCTTCTGCCAGGACTCTCCGGGGGACTCGAACGGTGCTGTCTTCAGAGAGGAGGCGATGAACAGCTTGGGGGGCATGCCTTCGTTCACGTCCTTCTTCCAAGGAGGGAAGCTCCTGGGCGCCTAAAACCAGCTCGAGCCCATGCAGGCCTTCGGTGGGGAGACCTGGACTCACGTTTTGATGTGGAGTTTGGAAAAGATGTGACCAGCCAAGAACCTGGACCTTCAGAGAGCTCTGGCCTCACCTTGTCAGAAACGAGCTCAGTCGGACTGAGACCACATGCCCAGAGGCCCGTGTCCCCGCCTCTCTCCTCTGAGCCCTCGTGGCCAAGGACGGGCCCCTCAGCCGAGAGTCCCTGTGCCCAAGCATGTGTCAGGGCCCGTGATCCGCCAGGACGCCTTTCCTCGCTGACCTGGGCATTCATTTCTCTAAGGCTTCGAGAAGGCCCAGAGATAAAGCATCTGCACTTCCACCATGACTGCAGATAGCACAGTTCTGAGGGGGCAGCTGCCCGGGAACTGCTCCTGGGATGAACCCTGAGCTTGGAGAAGCATACAAAGATTCGCACTGCGTGGTTGCCTCCCCTGCATTCACCTGCGGTTGGTAGGGCTGGGGATGCAGGGCAAGACCTCCAGGCGGATGACCGTGGTGCCCGTGCCATGGGGACCTTACTGCTGTGTGTGGCAAACCACCTAACCCTTCCAGGGCTGGCTGTCCTTCCCCGTGGACTGGGCTACCCGAGGAGTAAACGCACTCACCCAAGGCCACGTCTGTCCCCTCGCACGCACAGAGCAGCATCTTCACTCTTCCTTCCACCACGCGTGTCTCGAGACCCACGCGGCGCTACAGGTGGCCAGGGGTGCCGGCTGTGGATGCGAACCCAAGGCAGACCAGCCCGCCAGACCACAGAGGAGACAGCCTTTCCCCAAGGAGAGCTACAGGTCAAGTTAGGTGTTCCGTGGACCTGTCACTCTGAAATAAGGAGGCCTGGCCCGAGCTTGTCATGCCACCCGTGTGTTCCGGCCACCATGTGAGGTTAGCGTCCCGGTGAGCCGAGGACGCAGGTGGCTAGGATCTATAGTCATCCCAACGGCCCCCACGAGGGAGCAGCCCTCTTGGGAACGGGGCAAGAAGGAAGGCTATTTTTCCCCAGAACTCAACGCTGGCTGGCAAGGACAACACACATTTCTGGTGGCCCTCCGATGGTCCCCATGTCATGCCCCCAATGACAGGTCCATGGGCGGAGGCGGGGTCACCATGGACAGTGTGCAGAGCGTGGTGACTCAGGGTGGTTCTGTTTCAGTGCCAGCTCGGCCCGGAAGCCTGTGCGATGTGTCCATGAGCAGTTAGACGGGAGAGCAGGGTGCCCGAGACGGCGTCGTCTTTGCCCAAGGCCGGCTTCCCAGACCTCCCCACTCCTCGGATGCTTTCAGCTGCTCTCACAGACTCCGGAGCCATCTCCTCCCACGCTTCACCGCTTCCCCCGACCCTCCGCGCTCAGTTATATGACCCCGAGAACCGGGAAGGCCACCCGAGGACACCGGCTGGATGAACGCTGGCGAACCTGCAAGAAAAGTGTGACCAAGAGGAGGTGTCGCACGGGTGGGAGTGCACTCAGAACCACAGGCCAGGCTGGCCCTATGACCTGTGGTTAAAGGACCTGGCTCCCACATGGCCTGATCACGGTTCGAATCCTGGTCCCGGCAGCTTGAAAAGCACACAGGGTGCATGCGCGTGAAGGGGAGAGGGTTACGATGTGGCCACGGCCCATGGAGGGTGCTTTCCCCTCTTCCTCTCCCACTCTCCGTGAGCACCCTCTGGCGATTACAAAAAAAAAAAGAGCCACCAAACAGGTTCGAAGCCGCAGCCTCGTTCCTAGCTCCTTGTGGTCTTGGGCAAGTGCTCAACCTTCCTTAGCCTCGGGTTCTTCCCCCGTAAGGTGGCAGTTACTTCGTGGAGTAGTTACCAGGCTCGAGTGAGAAAATGCCTGGGCAGTGTGTAGAATGGCCAGGCCCGCGGTAGGCCCTCACGAGTGTACGCCGCTGTGGGCTCCGTCTCAGGAAGAGGGAGGATCCACGGTCTGGATCCTCCACTGGCCAGCCAGTGCCCACAGCTGGGACCGCACTGTGACGTGGAAACGGCTGACTGCATTTGTGAAGACAGTGGCTCCCAAACCTTTTGCTCTCCATATCCCTTTGCCCATAGAAATACTGGGGAGGCCCCAGCAGCTTCCCTTTATTTAGGTTACAGCTATGACATGGGTCAGAAACCACAGCTGGGATGCTGAAAACATGGACGTATGAATTCATTTAGAAGTAACAACGATAGGGTCAGCAGATGGTGTAGCGCTTAAGTTGCTGGACTCCCAAGTAGTCGACCGTGGTTCGAGTCCTGGACCCAGTGGCTTCAAACTCACACCAGGCGCATGTGCATACATGCCCAAAATCCCGGAAGGAGAACAGAAGGGAAGGGATTGTGGCATGGCCATCCCCCTGGGGGGTGATTTCTCACTTTGTGTCTCTGTCTCTCTGGCAAGTGCATGCATCCTATAGCAAAAATCTCTACAAAATAAATAAATAATAACAATGATAAATCTACTACATGTTGAACAGAAAGGAAAGGAAAACATTATTATTATTATTTGGAGAGATTTTTGCTACAGAGTACGTGCGCTCGCCAGAAAGACAGAGAGAGACAGAGAGACAGAAAGCAAGAAATCACCCTCCAGGGGGGATGGCCAAACCACAATCCCTTCTCTTCCATTCTCCTCTCAGGATCTTGGGCACGCACGCACACGCGCCCGGTGTGAGTTTTAAGCCACCAGGTCTGGGACTCAAACTGTGGTCGACTACGTGGGAGTCCAGCGACATAGCCACTACGCTATCTGCTGGTTCCAGAAAATATGATTTAAAATAACTATATTTTCCCACCCAAAAATGCAGTGAGAATAGTGGCGTTGCTCTGCGTTTTCTGTTGTTTTGCAACTTCCTCTGCTCCGTGAGTTGAGTGAAATTCTCCTGCCTGCTGGGTGGGGTTGGCTGTGACTATGCCTCACGTGGCCTCTGGAAAAGTCCACGGTACGCTCGTGAGACAGTGAGAGTGAAAACCAAAAAGAGCTCCTCAGCATAATCAGGAAGCCAGCCCTGACCTCCTTCTCGCTTGTTTTCCAGACGGGCAATTCCTACAGCAAGAATTTTACAAGGAATATCCAGGTGAGAGAGAGGCCGCCCTTCTTTCTCTGCAAGGGCACAGAAAAGGGTGGTGAGCATCTTTCGGGGGAAGAAGAAAAGCAAAGCCCAGGGCTGAGATTCAGGGGATGAAATGAGAAGCGGGGTTGAGAAAGGAGGAGCCCTTTCTGTGGCGAGGGGCTCACAGCAAACACAGAGCCGCGTGAACGTCGGGACCAGGGCCCGGCCGTGCCTGGGTCCCTGCTATTCTCATTCAGGGCTTGGACACGTGGCCACCACCATCTTCCACCCATCTAGCTAAACCTCCCTCCATTCGGCTACCCCTCCCTCCGTCCCTCCCTCCATTTGTCTAGCTGGTCGTCTGTCCTTCTTTCTACCCATCACTCCTCTCTGTCCCACGTACCTTACCAAGAGTTCACCGCGTGGATCAGTCTGTGGCGTGGTGGTTAAGGCAGCTGGATCCCATGTGGCCAACTACACAGCTGGACCTAGAGTTCAAAAACGTGCCAGGCGTGTGTGCATGCGTGCCCAAAATCCTGACAGGAGGATGGAGAAGGGGTTGCAGCATGGCCATCCCCCAAGAGGTGTTTTCTCACATCCTACAGTAAACTTAAATACACACACACGCACACACACACGACCAAGAACTGCTCACCACTGCGCTGGGGCTTGGGGCGACATCTGTGAACACGACAGGTCTGGTCGCGAATATTAAGAGGGAGACTCAGACAGCAGTCAAGCCTGAAAGGTTGTTTCATGTGAGGACGCCTGAGACGGTCTTCACACAGGGCTTCCTGCCGGGGGTCCTGAGAGCTGAGCCTGGCAGGTAGGAGACAGGCCGGGGAGCAGCGCGTGTGCAAAGGCCAGAGCCGGAGTGACCAGGCAGCTGCGTTACAGGCAGGGAGGGCAGGAGGCCGACAGGGCCGGGGAAGAGAAGGCATGAGGGACCTCACGTGGAGGAGAGGCACACGAGCCAGACCACGACGGTGGAGGGCGGAGGTAGGGGACGAGTTTGGGAATGGCTGGCGGCCGTGGGAAGCCCTGGAGCGGGTCAGCCAGCCCTGCCCTGACAGAGCTCTGCTCTTTCTGCAGACGGTGACTCCAAGAATGTGGCAGAACCTGGGAAGGGACAGCAGGGACACTTCCAGTAAGCAGAGGCAGCAGGTGAGGGAGAGGGCGTAAGCCTGCACTTAGGTATGGACTGGGGTCACCATGACGCCCGCCAACGCTCCCCCCCCCACCCCCGAGCAAGCGACCTACTGGAGTCACCCAGCTCCCTGCCCCAAGGGCGCCCTGGGAACAGAGCAGGCTTTGTGAGTGATCAGAAGTGGAGGCCTGCTCACCCTCGCACCCTGCCCAGGGCCAACCCGGGCGTGACTTGCCAGTCCCTTGCCTGCATTAAGCAAGGACAGGCAGCCGGTGCCCCGGGTCCCAGAGCCTATCTCTCTCTGCTGCGTCAAATTCCCACTGTCTGAGAGGTGTGACAGGGCACTCGGTCACCCCACAGCAATTCGGGGTGTCTGCTGATGCCAGGCATCTTGGGGTAATGCAGTGAGAAGTCCGCACTCTTGTGGGGGGTCCCATCTGAATGAGAACACCAGGCAGGCCAACCAGAGCGGCAGGGAATGCCAGGACGCAGTCAGTGTGGGATGTGTGCAGCCGCAGAGGGGTACGGAGTAAAGGGCGTGGGCTGAGAGGTCACAGAAAGCGTGAAGAGGGGACATCTGAGCCACCCTGAGACGGGGAGGCCTGGAAACGGGGTGTCTGGGCAGAAGGAGCTAAAAGAGCAAATTCCCAAGGTGGAAAAGACCTTGGCTTTGAGGAGCCAAAGGGAGGCCCCTGGGGTGGGCACTGGACAGCGGGAGGCGGCCCAGAGGAGTCAGCGGTCAGGCCAGGCTCCGCTCGCACTGAGAAGCGGGTGCGAGGGGCTGTGGGCTCGCGGCAACCCGAGAGCCGCCCGGGAAAGCCTGACCGTGCAGGGCAGTAAAAGCCCTTGACAGCAGGCGGCGCCCCCAGGGTGTCCTTGAAAGACAGACATCGGCTGGGACCCCGGCCAGCGTGTCTATTACCTGCTGGTGACAGAAGCGGCCCCGACCAAGGCCGGTATAACTGAGGCTACCAATTTTTTTTAAGTTTATATATTCATTTCCTCCACGAGAAAGAGAGACTGAGAGGGAGGTGGCACCCCGCTGCCCCAGGCCCTGGTCCACCCCAGCCTCGGCCCTGGATCCGGGCGGGTGTGTGCCCAGCACACTCAGGGAGGTCTCTGGGTTTGAACTGGGAACCTCCCGTGTGGAAGTGCCTCACGGAGCACCTCATTTTCTCACTGCATCACCATCCGCCTCGGCTTCACAGTGGAAAGAACGACCTTGGAGAAGACGGTTAAGGATGGTTTCCGGAAGCACAGACTCCGGAACCAGCCAGGCCTGGGTCTAAATTCTCGATCTGCCGTCGTCTGATCTTGGCAAACTCCGGCTCTCCAAGACTCAGTTTCCTCATCTACAAATGGGCTGACAGAGGGAAAGTCAGGAACTGAGCAAGCCGAGGCCCCGGAGGACTCCCGAGGGGATTAAGGATGTTTCCGGGTGGGAACACCGGCCTGGTGTTTGGGGTGGGGGACGAGCAAGGTCTCCAACCCCAGCTCTGCCCTCGTAGCGGTCGGATGCATTGTCTTTGTTTCCTTTCAGCTCCTGTGCGAGAAGTTCCTCACTCTCCGCTACGATTTGCAAACAACGGGTGGAAACATCTGGCCTCGCGAGTGACACTCAGCTCACTCGGGGCTCCTGGAGTCAGGGCGCCTGGCCTCAATGCCCCCTGGCCTCCTGCTAGTGGGGACTGAGACCGTGGGAGCCACTGCACAGCCCTGTGCCCGGTTCACCGTCCCGGGAGCCAGCCCTGACCTGCCGTGCTGCGACGTCTCTCCCAGGCCGGGAGCTGCCGTGAGCATTCCGAAAGCCCTCTCCAGGACTGCGTTGTTCTCACAGCTTTCTTCCAGGCCTGACTCTGGGAAGTATGTGCCATCCAGGTGTTTTCAAAGTCAATTCTCGCGTCATACATGGAAATAAACGTCCCTGCTCACGCATGACTCAGTCTGGCCATCTGACCATCTGGTCATCTGACCATCTTCTCTTTCCTTTTTTTTTTTAACCAGGGAGGTATGCACTCACCAGAAAAGGGGAAGGAGAGAAGGAGAAGCACCCCTAAAGTCACCCCTATGGTCACGCCGCAATGCCTTCTCTATCTCATTAGGAGTTGGGGCACACATCCACATGGGCTTGGCGTTTTCCAGCAACCAGGGCTGGGATTCAAACCATGGTCAGCCATGTGGGAGCTGGCTCCCTTAGCCACTGAACCACAGGCCAGTCCCCACCTGATGGCCTCCAATGGGAGGTGTGAAGCCAGCGTGCCACTGGGGGGAGGGCGACTCCGGCAAGTGTTCGCCTGGTGGCTGGGAGAGCTTCCTCACTGACCGGTCCTGGGGTGGGGGACAGGGAGGGTGTCACTGGCAGGAGGGGCAGCAGAAGGTGTGAGCCCGTGTGGTCACTGGGGTGGCCCCATGCTTGCTTTAATGATCTGCTGTCCCCAACTTGATGCTCTTAGAAATTTCTGAACAAGAGGACCCCACATTACTTTTCTAAATGATGTAGTGGCCGAGTCACACTGTGGAGTCGGCCCCATCAGGGCTGGGCAAGGAGAAGGAGGATTTGTAATGCTTCTAGTTCCTGTCTCTGATGGAGCAGGGGGTGGGTTGGGGTTGGGGGTGTTCGTTCCCTTCTCCGCTGAGGTGGGAAAGGTACAAGTGGACCCAAAGGGACGCGGGTGCAGCCCAGGGGCGTCTGCTACACAATCCAAATGTCAACAGTGTCTGCACAAACACACACTCACAGTCTCGTGGGGTAATGACCGAATCCAGCCAGTGACCCGTCCCTTGCAAAACAGCCCAGGGGTGACTGGAATTCGTCGTTTGATAGGTTTCACCTTTTAAATCCAAAATGGGCTTCTGTAGACAGTCCCCAAGTGCCCACACCCCGCGCCTCCCACCCCCGTGCACTCTGTTTCCCCCAAATCTACATTCGCACATCCCCGAGCCGTGTCAGTGAGCGTCACGTGGAGGCCGCACCGGGAGCTGCGCTCACTCACGCGTGCCATGTCTGGGCTGCGCTGTGTCCCTAATACTCAGCAATGGTTTTCTTCTTGTTTTGGTGCACGTGTGGGGGGTTCATAAGAGAAACTGGTCAGCACTAGAGAGGACACCCCACCTGGGCCTGGGG
Source organism: Tupaia belangeri chinensis (assembly GCF_000334495.1). Classification (NCBI taxonomy): domain Eukaryota; kingdom Metazoa; phylum Chordata; class Mammalia; order Scandentia; family Tupaiidae; genus Tupaia; species Tupaia belangeri. Next base: position 4,226,307 of record NW_006159850.1, on the reverse strand, counting down.
TGGCTTTTGGCTTTCACTGTGACAAGGAAGTGACCGTACTCGACAAATAAGTTCCGGGTGGAGAGTGAGGCTGACGCGGGTTCCAGGCACAGCCATGACGTGCAGCACGTGTGATTTCTGCAGTGTGCCAGGGTCACAGCCACAGTCACCCCTGAGTCACAGGTGGCCCCTCTCCTCTGGCCCTGGCCCGGGCTTGGCTGAAGCCGCCAGGCTGGACGGTGAGGTGAGGGTCTGCAGGGGAGATAGGCCTGCCTTCTGCCCTTGGGGAGCAGAGGGCACCCAGGGCAGGGGCGCAAGCGAGCGGGAGGGGGAGCCGCCGAGGGGTTTGGGCTTACTCTCTGGACAGTCCTGGGGACATCTCCACGTGACCGGAGCACTGTCCCTGTTGGGTCAGGCTTGGGGTCCTCAGACGCAGCAGGGTGAGAGTGGACGTTCTCTGCAGGGGAACCACACAGGACGTGAGCGGGGCCCCTGGCCCAGACCACTGGTGCCCACAGCACACTCCCCGAGGTTGTGACAATAATGTCTCCAGAAAGGGCCCAAGTCCCCAGGGTACAAATGGCCATCGAGGACTTCTGGTTTAAGCCCAAGTGGAAAGACGCGTTTGCACCGGATGACCTCAGTAGGGTCCCTGGAGCAGGGCGGTCCCCTCTCCCACTTCCCGGGCTTGAGTGGGCCTTCTCTGGGGAAAAACTCCCCGGGGAGTGTCACCTGTTTTGTCACCTCCCCACATCTCTGCCCCCAGGCCGCAGCCTGCAGGTAGGTGTGAGAGCGTGGTGGAAGCTCCCAGATGCAGGCACCGTCCTCTGGGAAGTGCTGTGGCACCAACACCCTCAGGGGCCCAGAGAGAACCTGGTGGGGACACTGGAATGCGGGTAGCGCAGAGCCAGACAGCGGCCCGAGGAGTAGATCCATGAAGACGCCTAGGAACCTCCGCGCTCTCCTCGCTCGGTCCCTTCAGGTGTGCACAAGCACAGTGCGGGGTGATGTCCGTGAGCAACCGTGCCTGAGGGCGCCTCTGGACACCAGCACTGAAGATGTGGCCAGCCTGGTGGGCTGTGCTTCCCGAATGGCATATAAAGTCATACGAGGGCCAGCAGGTGGCATGGAGGTTAAGGTGCTGAATCCCACATCGCCAGCTCTGCAGTTTGAGTCCTGGACCCGGTGGCTTGCAAAACATGCCAGATGCACTTGCTGCATGCCTTATCTCTGAGAGAACGTGACTCCATTCTGAGAGTAGAGAAGGGATTGGAGCATGGCCATCCCCCTCTCTGTCTCTCTGCTGAGTACACACACCCTATAACAGAACTAAAAACAGAAAAAGAAGAAGAGATAAAAAGAAAGCAGACCGGGGGTTGGCACAGCCGCGATCTGTGGATCGTCCTCAAATGATCGCGGTGAGGGTGTGCAGGTGTACGGGTGTGCAGGTGTGCACATGAGCGTGCATTCTGCCATCTCACCACACGCCCGACCTTCACCTCCTCAAGACACTCCCTCCCGGCCGCCGCCTCCTCCAGGGCTGGGCTCACCTCCCACTTATGGGGCTCACCTCCCACTTACGGATGAGTGTGGGGACGTGAAGGGTGAAGCCACTCGCCCAAGGCTATGGGCAGGTAGGCGACTGGACTGGCGGGGCAGGTCTGGGGACTTTGCAGCCCCACCCCTCACTCTCCCGTTCTTCTAGAACAGGAGGAGGCCAGCCCCCTTCTCCAGATGCCCGCTCTGGGGTTCTCTCTCCCACATCAAAGAGGCAACTGAGGCCGTGGCTACTCCCCGCCTGCCCGGGGTCAGTGCCACCGCGCCGGGAGCAGGCGGCCCAGGTGACAAGAGGACTTTGCTTCTCGGAGCAGGGCTGTCAGACGGGCTCTGGGTGTGTCTGGTCCCCCCAACGACTAGGGTTACCAGGAGGCTGGAAAGTCATGGACAGACCCGGGGGGCTGGTCCAGCCCTGCCAGAGACGCAGCCAGAGCCCCCCAAAATTGGCCTAATTATTAGACTTCATTAAAGAGCCCCTTTATTTCTTGGTCATGCTGACATTGCTACATTTCTTCCTGGCCCTTTTCCATCTGAGCTGCCAGTATTAACTTCCCGCCCCGAGTCTCTTCTAGAAGCGCGTTCTCACAGAGATCGGAATGTTCATCTAAAGAGGAGGCAGTGAGTTCGTGCCCCGTGACTACAGTGCAGGAAAGCCCACGCCCGTAACCCCCAGGGAGGCCTTCTCTTGCTCACCTCCGGGAGTGGGTGCCCAGTTCGTGGGAGATGAAAGAAGCCAGCCCTGAGACAGAAGCCGGCTGCTGGGCACCTGTGAGCTGCTGCCTGCTCCCACCATGGCAGCCACCTTCTCGGGGCAGCTTAGACTATTGGGTTGTGGACTCCCCTTGGAGGGGCTGCTGTGGGCTGGACCCCACTGTGTCCCTGCCCTTCAGGGGACATGCTGGAGCAGGAGGCATGGCCTGCTGGGCTGTGGGAAGTGGCATGGGAAAACCACGGCTGAGTGCCAACGTCTGGTCGAGGCGTAAAGTCAGGAAGTGCTTCTTGGAGGAGGGGGTGTCTGAGCTAATTTCTGGGTATTTCCTGTGGCTGCTGACAGATGACCACATGCTGGGTGGCACAAAACTAAAGAAATGTGCCCTCTGCCGTCCTGGAGACGCGGCAGGGTTGGTGTCTCCCGGCCACGCCGAGGGGCTTTCCTCCAGGCTGCCCCTGTGGCTCCCACGGCTGCCCGCGGTTGTCGGCGTCCTTGGCTTGCAGACACCTTGCTCCAGACTCTGCCACCTTCCTCCATGGGCTTCACCGGGTCTCTGTGTCCCGAACTGCCTTTTTCTCTCATGAGCGTACCCGTTGTTGGATTTAGGGTGCCCTAAATCCAGGACCATCCCATCTTGAGACCTTTAACTTCATTCTCTCTACAAAGGCCCTCTGTCCAGTTAAGGTCATGTTCAAAGCCCCGGGGTTAGAACGTGGCCATATCTTTGGGGAAAGACACAGCAAATCCACTCCAGGGGGCAGGTTCGCAGGCCAGGTGAAGGAAGGGGGCACCGGGCAGAGAGGGCCCTGTTGGCAAAGGCGGAGCAGAGAAGTTCGAGGGCCTGCCAGCAGAGGGCGTCGCTGGGGAAGGGGCTCCTGGGCTGAACCTGCAGCTAGTATGAATAGAGCAGACAGAACCTGGAGCTCTGGGTGGCCACTTCCCGCCCTGTACATGAGGGGGACGGAAGAGAAAGAGAAGGAGGAAGAGGAAAGAGACTGAGAGACTGAGAGAAGGAAGGGCCCTGAGCTTCCAGGACCCCCTCCCTCTCAACTGCCAGGTTCCAGCAGTGACTTGTGGTCCCCAGGTTTAGGCCACACACAGGTGTTCTCCAAAGCAAAGCAATGCAACTCGCAGCAGCAACCAAGCCAAACCCACAACCAGACACGGTGTAGTCGAGGCAGCTGGCAGCCGGAGGCCCCACGGAGCTGGTTGGAGACCACCTCTCATCTGCACACCGGGAGCTCCTGCCCCAGACCCGGCTGCTGCATCACAGCCCAGCAGGCCCAAGCCCTAGCTCCAGCGCACGGAGCAGCCACACAG
>NW_006159850.1:4210953-4222533 GCF_000334495.1 Tupaia belangeri chinensis | reverse complement strand
GGTAACACCCCGGCCAGAGGGCGAAGGAGGGCGGCAGGACCAGGCGGGGCTGGGCGTGTGGGGGCCAAGCTCGCAGGCTGGCAGGCTGGCAGGTGGCGGCTGGGCAGTGCTGCAGGTTGACGCCCGCCATCTCTTCCACAGCCCAGTGGAATGAAGCCGGCATGACCACCAACAGGGAAAGAACCGTGGGAACTAAGCTTTCTCCGCTCAGAAGGAGCTCTTGGGGGCCAGGACTCCTTCGTACAGAATAAAGGAGGTGATCAGATGTTTGCGCCTCCCAGTCTCACCTTCTCCTCTCATCTCTCCGGCCTCCTCTCTGCAGGGCAGGGGGCTGGCGTATGTTACAGCAAGTCCAGGCGGCGCCAGTGTCACCTGTGACTGCTTCCGAGAGCAGCACTGGCGGGCGAGGCCACTCATCGTCCCTTTAGGCCCCCTCCCTGGGCCACCCACTTTGGAAAGTCCACACTAGAGCCACCACCAGGTCCTATGTCCCACCCTCCCTAGCTGGAAAGGTCCCTAGAGCAGAGGTTCCCAACGTGGGGTGTCCAGAAGGGCAGCGTCAACCTCACCAGGGAACCCAGTAGAAGTGCGGAGTCTGGGTCCGCCCTGGACTTCCCGAGTCAGAAGCGTGCTGGGTCCGGCAGCCTGTGTTTGAACCACCCTCCGGTTGGTTCTAGCGCTGGCTCCCATCGAGAACTGCTGCTTCAGAGAGACCGAGGCGCGGGGTCCCCTCTTGCACCTGGTCAGTTTATTCCTTATGCAGCTCCGGCTCCTCACCCGGAGATGCTGGAACGCTGACCTGGAGCAGATGCCCTCTCCCCCTCCCACCCCATACCCCTGAGCCTAGGTCTCCTTATCCAGAAAACGGCCAGCACCCACCTCCAGGCTGGTTGTGAGGAGCAAGCCAGTGAGGCCCAGAAGTCACTGAGAGGGGCCCGAGGGGCACAGCAAGTGTCATGCAGGACCTTCTGCTCCTACCCCCATGGCAGGACCACGTTGGCCCCATCTGATGTCATCACAGGTCTCGGAGCGAGATCTCATGTCACCCAGAGTCTGGTTCTCAGCAGAGGAGCTGGGAGAGAATAGGGAGGAGGTCGGGGCTTCCTCTGCAGCTTTGGGCAGTGCGGGATTAAAGAGGGGGCAGAGGGGGCCGCCAGCTTGGGACTCTGGGAAGAGCAGGGAGCCAGGAGGAGAGCGGACGGTGAGGCATGAGCCTGCACTTGTGCAGGCATTGCCCCTAAGGTCCCCTGGGCAGCCCCTGAGGACCTGCTTTCCAAAGCCCCATAGAGGATGAGAGGGTCTCTGAGCTAGAAGAGCCACGATGCCTCTAGAAGCCTCTAGAAGGTTCCCCTCTCTGGGCCCAGCAGGAAGACAGGTGGCAGGAGCAGTCTCCCAGAAGGCAGAGGGCAGGAGGTTAGCTGGGCTCTGAGCAAACGTCAACACTGCAGACACTGGGTCTGACCGTCCCCCAGGGTGCGAAGACAAGAGCGGCATACTGCAGACATACAGGGCCAGCCACGGTGGCGTGCACTGCCAAGCTGTGCTCGGGAGGGCTGCGTTCGATCCCCTGTCCAACCTAAAGGCCAGGGTGGCAGTGTGCATCTGTAATCCAGGCGCAGGAGGCCAAGGCAGGAGGATCTTGGGCTTGAAACCGCCTGGGTGATGTAGCAAGACGCTGTTTGAAAAAGAGCTGACTGTGGTGGCACACACCTGCAGTCCCAGCCGGGAGGCTGAGGCAGGTGTACGGCAACAGTGAGACCCTGAGCAAAAAAGCCCACGTGTGCGTACAGATGCCAAGACTGAGTCTGCCGTGGGCTCCTGCCCACTGAAGAGGCCTAGAAAAGGTCACCTCAGCATCCTAACACATATTCCCCTTGAATAGGAATGTTAGGGTCAGCAGACGGCGTAGCAGTTACATCGCTGGACTCCCACATGGCCGAGTGCAGTTCGAGTCCCAGACCTAGGAAAATCATGCCAGGCACGTGTGCATGCATGCCCAAGTGCGATGGCCCAGTTGCTCGACCACGCTGTGCCTCAGGTTCTGTGTCAGGTTCCCTAGAAACAGGTGCTAAGACAGAGACTCTTGTGCAAGTGAGTCATTCAGGAAGTGCCCGCAGCAGATTGGCAAGGGGGTGGAGGAAATGGAGTGGGGACAGAGGCACTTTCAGGCCACCTCCCAGGCTCAGCCTGGCCCCACAGGGAGGCCCCACAGGGTGGCCCCCAGGGGATTCCCGCCCTGAGCTAAGCCTCCGAGGCAGGGAGCTGGGCTTTCCAGCCTTCGCACCAGCCACCTGCTGTTCAAGGGCTGTCCCCGGGCAAGGACATTGCCAGACACGGTCCCCTTGCACTTCCAGGCAAAGCCCCCAGGGGCCCCGTCTGGCCTTAGTCTGCAGGTGCTGATGCTAGAGGGGGAGTCACAAACCCGGGGGAGGGCCACATAGCAGGGGGAGGGTCTGTGGGGATCTGGCTAGAGCCCCCGCGCCCTGCTGCAACGTCCTTGCCGTCGGTGGAATGGTGGTTCTGGCGGAGCACAGTCTGATCCCGGCTGGATTCGTCACCACCCACGTCACCACCACGCCCCTCTGCCCCTCGGCCCCTCCGCCCTGGCTCTGACTCTCCCTAAACAGCTGATGAAGGAAGGAGCCTGCTCCGCTACTGGTTAAACGGGTTCCCGGCCTGCCTTCCCCGCCCAGACTCTCCATCAAAAGTCTCTTTGTGTCCAGGCAAGTAAGAGCGACAGTGAGACTGAACGCAAGGAGGAAGCCCTCCGCCTGGGCAGCGGCCCACCCTGGGACCCCGTCTTCCCAGAGGGCCTTGCTGGGACTCAAGCAGGGTGCTGTCCCTGGGCTCCGTCCACTCTGTCCACAGTGACTAAGGAGCTCCCCGCTTCCTACTGGTTTACCAAGCTGCCACAGCTCCTGCCGTGGCTGGGTCTCATCCAGGGCCAGGGAGAGGACAGAAACCTGAAGGACCGAGCGTCTCTCACCCCGCAGAGCTGACAGTCCTGGGGTGTCGGGAGCAGGCAGTAAACTAAAGTGAGCAAGTGAGATCAGCAGAAAGCGACACGTGGGAGGAGAATAAAGCAGAGTAATGGCAGGGAGAGTGACAGGGGAGCTGGCCGCTGGCTTGGCTTGAACTTTCATTTTGAAACAATCACAGAGCCAGAAGAAGCAATGGTCAGAGGACCCGCCTGGTGCCCTCCCTCAGCGACCCCCTGCCCTGGTGGCTGCATCTTACTGGCTGTCGGGGCTGCCCAGGGAACCGGCCCTGCCCCAGTGCTCAGTGCTGTCACAGCCACTCTGTCACACTCACGCCCCCGCCGCCAGGACAGAGAACTGCCCACCACACACAGGGGACCCCGTGTGGCCCCCTTACAGTCACACCCACACGGTCCCAACTCAGCATCCCCATGCTGTGCTCCATCTCCAAACCTGTGCCTTTTTTTGTTTTTTGTTTTGTTTGTTTTTTGTTTTGTTTGTTTTTTGTTTGTTTGTTTGTTTGTTTGTTTTTGAGAGGTTTTTGCTATAGGGCACGTGTGCTTCTCACAAAGACAGAGAGACAGAGAGACAGAAAGTGAGAAATCACCCCCCGGGGGGATGACCATGCCGCAATCCCTTCTCCTCCATTCTCCTCTCGGGATCTTGGGCACGCACGCACACGCACCCGGCGTGAGTTTAAGCCACCGGGTCCAGGACTCTAACTGCAGTCGACTACGTGGGAGTCCAGCGACATAGCCATTACGCCAACTGCTGGACCCTACCTGTGTCATCCGTAAGAATGTCATATCATGGGGCCGGCAGGTGGCATACTGATTAAGGCCCTGGATTCCCCCATGGTTCAAATCCAGACCTGGTGGGTTGCTTCCTCACATTCACTGTCTCTTTCTCTCTGTCTCTCTCTGGTATGCACTCGCGTTCTGTGGGAAATTGAAAAAAAGAAATTTTAAATCATTCTTTTAAAAAAGAACGTCACGTGAGCACCATCGTACAGCGTGCAGCCCTGTGACACGCACTCGTGTTTTTCCCAGGAGCCCCGGGTCTGTACCTCCCCTCCCCCTCCCCCTCGCTCCTTCATCACCGCTGAAAACGCCAGGGTGCATTAGAAACAAGCCGGGGCCTTGTCCTCCGTAACTGCCGACAGAATGCACGAGCAGCACCCACACCATGCCACCAGCTCCAGCCCCCGTCAAGGCCTCCAGGCCTCCAGCCGCTCACTAACGTCCTTCTCGGCAAGAAAAGGGCGTTTTCCTGGTCGGGAGTCGGACCTGGGAGACAGGTCACGTTCAACTGTGACAGCTCGCTAGTTGTCTTCCATCGAGGACACCCCGCGGCCTTCCTTGGCTTTCCTGACACTGACGTTTTCGGATAACAGGAGCCGACTCTTCGCTAGAGGTCCTACACGTGATGGCTCCTCACGTGCACGGTCGGGGAAGGTCTGAGGCAGGAACACCCCAGAGCGCCGCAGCCCCCGGAACGTCCCCCGCAGGGCACACGTGCCCTCCCACCCCTAGTGGGAAGCTGCTGTCTGCCGGGCTGTTTCCCTTTGTAACGGGTCCGGCTGAGGGGAGGCGTGATGGGGAGACCCAAGTAGCCCGTTGCTCATTCATCATCCGCCCACGTTTTCGTTGTTATTGTTTATCTTTTGCTGCAGTGCGTGTGTGCTCGACAGAGAGAGGGAAAACGACAAAGCACCCTCTGGGGGACAGCCATGCCGCGATCCCTTCTTCCCCATTCTCCTCTGGGAATTTTGTGCACACACACATACTTGCCTGGTGTGTTTTTCAAGCCGCTGGGGCTAGGACTTGAACCGTGCAGTCAGCCATGTGGGACCCAGAGGCCTTAACCTCCACGCTACCCACTGAGCCTCAGCTGCTTTGTTTTAACAGAGCCCACCTAGTATACAAAGTCTGGGAACGTGTAGGTACGCAGAGTGCCACTCTGAATTACTGAGAAGCGGGCGCCTGCAGTGGCACCGGGTGCGACCGAGCTGGGGGATCGGGGACGGTTTCTGCTGGGAGAGGCACTTGGCCTAGGCCTGACGAGGGGAGGGCTGGGCCCTGGGAACAGCTGGGGAGAGCAGCCTGGCAGGGACCAGCGGAGCAGAGGCCTGGGGTGTGGCAGCGGTGGGGGGCCTGCCGGCTGGAGCAGGAGGAAAGCGGTTGACCGATGAGGCCAGATGATGTGGGGCTCTGTGGGTCAGAATAAGGGGTCTGACGTTGTCATCGTCCGTGCGTGTGGGACAGTTCGCCGTTCCCAGGCCGGACGGGTGCGTGGAAGGATGGATGGCGTGCTCAGCACACCCCCGCCTGCTGCAACTATCCTTTCCCGTGGCGACGACATCAGAATCCTCCCTCCTAGCCACTGTGGAGCGTGCAGCACCTGATCGCTGGCGACACTCGGCACAGGCAACAGGTCACCAGGATTTATGTCGTTCCACGCCCCCGCCCCTCCCTTCCCACACAGCAGCCACTACTCTCTACTCTGAGAACGAAGGCCCGCGTGGCTATTGATCACTGGGAGGAAGGCAAGCGTCTTGGTGCAGGTTCTCCGAGATCCTGGGTTCCCAGGTGCCCTAAGCGACTGTCACGGAGTGGGGAAATGAGACCAGAAGGGAAGACTCAAGGGGTGTGTGTGTGTGGGGGGGTGCTTTCACAGCAGGTGGCACTGCAGCGCCTGCACCGGGTCCCCCTGGGAAGGTCCCTGGGATGGCACAGAGCAGGAGCTGGAGGCAGCCAGGACTGTACCCTTAGCCCTGGGCAGCCCTGGGGATCCAGGCTGTGGAGCCGTCACTGATATTCCTGGCCCAGGCCCAGGCCGAACCCCTCAAGCAGGAGGCAAGCTTCCTTTGAAGGGGAACAGGAGGTGCTGTGGGGGCTTACACGGGGAGGGACGTGCCCGAATCTCACAGGGTCACTGACAATCTACCATAAGGGGAGTCGAAGCGGGATCAGGAGAGGAAGGCCCCCATGGCTCTGTGTCCTTGCTAGAGGGATTCCGGGCCATTTGTATTTCTGACCATAGGGAGCTGAGTCTGGGACAGAAGGCCCCCCAGCTGGGAGAAAGACGGTCATTGCTAAGGGATACTTGAGAGGTCTCCCTTATCCCTCGAACCCAGCTGAGCGGGAACCCTGGGGCCATAGACCTTTTGGAGGGAGTCACCAGGAGCTGTGGACTTTTTATTGTAGCAAACAGCAACAGAAATCTTACATTTAGGGCTAGTCTCGTGGTGTGGTGGTTAAGGTGACTGGATCCCACACGGCCAGCTGCACAGTTCAAGGCCCAGACCCGCTGGTGTGGGAACCCTGCCAGGCGGGTGCGTGCATGCCCCACGTTTCAGCAGAAAGGGGAATGGAGGACGCGCTTGCCCCACTGGAGGCTCTCTCCTCTCGGGCTCTCTCCGGGGAGTACATGCGCTCGCTCTCTGGCAAGAACAAAGCCAGGAAAGCCATGCTCGGTACACACCGTCCTGCCGGACAGCCATTCACTGGCCTGGGGAGGAACTGTGAGAACTTAGAGAAGCGAAGTTTGGAAACCTGAGCTCGGCCCTTCTCTGTCCAAGTCTTGTTCTTTCCACCTCCTAATCTCTCTTTTCTCTGCTCTTAGGGAGATCTTCTTCACCACACCACCTTCTAGAAGGTTCCATAACTCCCCGCTCCCCACCCTACAGGCTCATTCGGTTCTCTTACGGAACCCCTTTGGAAGATAGGTTCTCCTGCTAGGGACAAACGACTGAGGCTACCTAAGGGCCACGAGGCATTTCCCAGGCTCCAGCAGCCGAGGGAACACGGCCTGTCACCTGTGGTAGTGGCCAAAGAACACGTGTGCTGCGGGGGTGGAGGGGGAGGTGGCAGAGGCAGCTGTGCTATGCAGTCACACCCCTACCTGGGTCAGGCCAGTCCCCAGGCACCTCTGCAGGCCCGAACCTCTCCTGCATGGAGGTAAGCCCCGGGAGTCCAGCCACCCCTGCAGCTGCAGGACCGGTGAGTGCCTGCCCACCACTCGGCCACCCTCGGGCCCCTCCGCAGCAACAATGGCTCCTGGAAGAGACGGTGGTGGTGGTAGGGTCACGCTCACACCCCTACCTGGGTCAGGCCAGTCCCCAGGCACCTCTGCAGGCCCGAACCTCTCCTGCATGGAGGTAAGCCCCGGGAGTCCAGCCACCCCTGCAGCTGCAGGACCGGTGAGTGCCTGCCCACCACTCGGCCACCCTCGGGCCCCTCCGCAGCAACAATGGCTCCTGGAAGAGACGGTGGTGGTGGTAGGGTCACGCGAGGTTCTGAGCAGGCTCTGCCCGTGAACTGGAAGAGCGCCGTGCAAATGCGTGACCTGGCCAGCAGGAGGCGGCGCTGTCCTGGCACTGAGCGCATTCCTCCTCCCGGGACTCCTGCCGTCTCCCTTCCCTGCGTCCTTCGCCAGACGGTGTTTCTCCCTCACACAGGTCTCAGCTCAAAGGCCACCTCTCCCATCCTGTCTGGGGTCACTCGCTGGCCTCCTGGGCTGCTGCAACCAATGGCTCCCACCTGGGGGCTCGAGACGACTGACATCTCCTCTTGGTTCTGAGACCGAGGTGTCAGGCTGGGGCAGGGCCACGCACCCAGAGACTCTGGGGGGAGGTTCTTGCCGCAGCTTCCAGCTTCCAGCTTCTGGTGCCCAGACGTCCCATGGGTGTCCCGTGTCACTCTAGTCCCTGCCTCCATCTTTGGCGGCCGTCTCCTCTATGTGTGTCATCAGGACACCTGTCACTAACCCAGGCTGATTTCATTGTGACAGCCTTAATTACAGCTGTAAAGATTCCTTTTCTGAAAAGGTCACCCTCAGCGTTCCCAGGGGGTTAGGATGTGGATATGCCTTTGGGAGGGCTGGTTTTTGCATTTGTTTTTAAGAGTTTTTTGCTATAGTGTGCATGTGCTTGCCAGAGAGACAGAAAGCAAGAAACCACGCCGTAGGGGAGATGGCCCGCACTGCCATCTCTCCTCCTCCATTCTCCTCTTGGGATTTTGGGCACACACGCACACCTGGCGTGAGTTTCAAACCACTGAGTCAAGGACTCAAACCATGGTTGGCCACATGGAAACCCAGCGCCCTACCCGCCACTCCACCTACTGCCCCGGGAGTGTTGTCTAACTCCACACCCACTGCCTGCCATCGATTCCACCTGGTGTGTGTGCGGCCTTTCTCTCCACTAGGAGAGACAGTCAGAGAGGGCGGGGATGGGCTGTACGTGCACAGCTGTGTCTCCAGCGCTGCGGCCAGGTGCTGAAACTTATTTGTAGAATAAGCAAATTAAATAGTTCTATCTCCCAAAGTTCTAGGTTTTTCTTTCTTTCTTTCTTTCTTTTTTTGGAGAGGTTTTTGCTATAGGGCGCGTGCACTCGCCAAAAAGACAGAGACAGAAAGCGAGTAATCACCCCCCAGCGGGGATGGCCTCGCCGCAATCTCTACTCCTCTGTTCTCCTCTGGGGATCTTGGACACGCACGTACATGTGCCTGGCGTGTGTTTAAGTCACCGGGTCCGGGACTCAGACCGTGGTCGACTACGTAGGAGTCCAGCGACATAGCCATTATGCTAACTGCTGGTCCCAAGGTTTTTCTTTCTTTAATCAATAACATTATTATTGCCATTAAGAAAAAGAACAGAGGGCTAGCCAGGTGGCCTGGTAGTTAAGGCAGTTGGATCCCACATGGCAGACTGTGGTTCAAGTTCCAGACCTGCAGGCCCAAATCCCAGAGAGGATGGAGACGGGGCTGTGGCATGGCCATCCGCCATGGGAGATGACTCCTCACTTTACCTTCTGTCTGTCTGTCTGTCTCTCTGGCAAGCACATGTGCCCAACAGACAAACTAAAAACCAAACAAAACAAAACAGAAATATTTATGCAAGGAGCCATAACATCAAACTACGAGCTAGGATTGAAAAGCGACTGCGCAGGGCCGGCCCCGAAGTGCTGCAGTCGAAGGCTGAGCACTGGGAGATGGACCCCACGTGGCCAACCGTGCTTTGAATCTCACCCTGATGGCTCAAAGGACAGGCCAAGCATATGTGTGTGCATGCCTCACGCCCTGAAGGCAGGAAGAAATGGAGGAAAAGGGGTTGCAGTGCGACCGCACCCCATGGGGGCACTACCCCTGCTGAGCTCACACGCCCTCTGTCAATAAAACAGCGGTACACAGTGCGCCTTTGTGCTCTGCGCCTGTCCGCGAAGGACGCCTACCACGCCAGCCTCGTCACCGGTGAGTGCGGCTTAGTACCAGAGACATTCCAGGTGCCTGGAAACTGCACCAGGCCTCCCAGCACGGTGCACTGCCCGGAGGTGATTTCTGGGTCATGAAACGATACCACTTTCGTGGAGAGAGTGAACAGAGCAGAGGAACACGCCTTGTGAGGGTGTGCAGAGCAGACATTTCCAGAAAGGCCACATGCTTCGGGCCGGCCCGCCCACCCTCGCTGCAGGCCAGTGCGTCCACGGCCCCCTGGGAGCGGTGAACCCCGGGTTCCCCAGCCACTGCCTTGTCTGAAGACATTTCTTGAGGGTGGGCTCTAGACTTCTCCAGACCCAGGAAGTATAAATGAACAAACTAAACTCTTGGAGGAAGAAAGTCTGGAAGTCCGCGGTGCCGACCACAGAATCCAAACCATGTGACGGAGCTCAGCCAGGATGCTGAAAGTGAAACAGCAGGTGCGGCGGGGACAGACGACAGCCCACAGCAGCGAAGCTGGTCCCTAAATACAGCAAGCGTGATAAAGTCAATTACTCGGAATGTGAGCAGCACGCCCCCCGCCCCCACGCCCCCTCTCTCTGACAGGGCCTTGCTGTGGTGACCCTCTCATCTCAGTCTCCCAGCGGGATGACGCGTGCACACCACCGAGCCCGGCTCTTTTCGCAATGAGGTCTCGCCATGTTGCCCAGGCCAGCCTTGAGCATGCTATCCCCATGGCTCAGCCTTCCAAGTCGCAGAAATTAGAGTGCAAGCAACCTCACCCGGCCTTCAGGTGGGAGCAGCAGTCAAACCCTGGCCTACTGTGTGGCCCCACCCCGCGGAGCACAGCGTCTTAGCGCGCTCCACCACAGCTGGGCCCGTTGTCTCTAGCTCTGAAATGCTGTGAGATAGATCCGGAGCACGCTTCCAGTGGGATCTTATTCCAAAACCAGTCAAAGGAGACAGCGGAGAGAGGGCTTGCCATGAATGGCACGGAGGTACAGCAGGAGCCAGGGCCCAGACGTCAGCCGGATGGTGCCGACCGCAGCGACAGAGACGCAATACCATGGTATCTACGACGAAGCCAGCACTCGTGGATTGGAAAGAAACTTCGGCGGACTGCTATTTCCCAGAGCCACCTTCAGGCACTCTCGGGGTTTCGGGCTCGCCATTTCCCATGACAAACAGCAGGTGGGTGGGTGCAGTGATGAAGGCAGACAAGCTCCCTCTCTTGCAGAACAGAGTTTGGTGGAAGACAAAACAGGATAGTGAAAGATACTGGAGGGCTAGCAGGTGGCGTGGACAGTAAGGCACTGGATCCCACGTGGCTGATTGCGAAGTTCAAGTCCCGGACCTGGTGACTTGAGAATCACACTGGGCATGCCTGTGTGTGCGCGCGCATGCCTAAAACTGCAAAAGGAGAATGGAGGAAAAGGGTAGCCTTACCCGGAGAGGGCGATTTTCTCCCTCCGTACCTCTCTCTCTTATCTCTGTCAGTGATAGAGACATACCCTATAGAAAACAAACAAAGAAAAAGACAGTGAGCAGAGATCACACAGACGTTTTCCAGGAGGAAAAACAGCAGCACTGTAAAGCCAAGTCGAAGAAATACGTTTTAACACGACAGAGACAGCAGTGAGCACCGCGAGCCTGGGTGAGCCGGTACATCACACGACCGTGTGACTTACAGAACAGCATAACATGAAGAGAAAACGTCCAGACACGAGGGACAATGGGCAGGGAGGTGATGAGAGTGGGAACTGAAAGTCTTTTCTTCCAGGTTAGATCAGGTAGTCAAATAAATCAGAGCATGGGCTATGTGCCTAGGTTGGCACAAGCAGAGGCAGGCCTCGCTCCTGTCTTACGCTAACTTTTCTAGTGCCTTTGAGATATTACAAAAGTCACACAAACCAGCCACAAAGATTCAGTCAGTTAAGACAATGTAGCGGACACATGTGCGAGCCGCATCTATCCGACCACAGCGCAACGAAACCAGAAACTGAGTTTAAGCCCGGGTGCCCTCCCAGCGGCTTCTGAGCATGAGCACTAGGCTGAGCGCTGTAAGGGCGTTCTCCGTGGCCCCGCCCTGCCCTGGCCCCGCCCCTCAAACCCCATGGGTCCCGGCCTTCTCCCTGCAGTTCCCTCCCCAGGCACCCTCAGCCCTGGCTCCAGAATTCCAGCCTTGATGTCTCTGGGCTGGAATGGAGGCCTGAGCCCTGGAGGCTGGGCGTTCAAGGGGAAGATGTGGCCAGCACGTTACTCCCTGTGAGGGCGTGCGCGCCGGAGAGGCAGTACTGATAACACCCAGGAAAGCCCGCCGGCGTCCTGCCCCAGATCCAACGGCATCTTTATTTTTTTTTTGAGAGGTCGTTGCTATCGCGTA
>NW_006159850.1:4200282-4210416 GCF_000334495.1 Tupaia belangeri chinensis | reverse complement strand
CCGCCCCCCGCCCCCACGCCCCCTCTCTCTGACAGGGCCTTGCTGTGGTGACCCTCTCATCTCAGTCTCCCAGCGGGATGACGCGTGCACACCACCGAGCCCGGCTCTTTTCGCAATGAGGTCTCGCCATGTTGCCCAGGCCAGCCTTGAGCATGCTATCCCCATGGCTCAGCCTTCCAAGTCGCAGAAATTAGAGTGCAAGCAACCTCACCCGGCCTTCAGGTGGGAGCAGCAGTCAAACCCTGGCCTACTGTGTGGCCCCACCCCGCGGAGCACAGCGTCTTAGCGCGCTCCACCACAGCTGGGCCCGTTGTCTCTAGCTCTGAAATGCTGTGAGATAGATCCGGAGCACGCTTCCAGTGGGATCTTATTCCAAAACCAGTCAAAGGAGACAGCGGAGAGAGGGCTTGCCATGAATGGCACGGAGGTACAGCAGGAGCCAGGGCCCAGACGTCAGCCGGATGGTGCCGACCGCAGCGACAGAGACGCAATACCATGGTATCTACGACGAAGCCAGCACTCGTGGATTGGAAAGAAACTTCGGCGGACTGCTATTTCCCAGAGCCACCTTCAGGCCCTCTCGGGGTTTCGGGCTCGCCATTTCCAGATACTGGAGGGCTAGCAGGTTGCGTGGACAGTAAGGCACTGGATCCCACGTGGCTGATTGCGAAGTTCAAGTCCCGGACCTGGTGACTTGAGAATCACACTGGGCATGCCTGTGTGTGCGCGCGCATGCCTAAAACTGCAAAAGGAGAATGGAGGAAAAGGGTAGCCTTACCCGGAGAGGGCGATTTTCTCCCTCCGTACCTCTCTCTCTTATCTCTGTCAGTGATAGAGACATACCCTATAGAAAACAAACAAAGAAAAAGACAGTGAGCAGAGATCACACAGACGTTTTCCAGGAGGAAAAACAGCAGCACTGTAAAGCCAAGTCGAAGAAATACGTTTTAACACGACAGAGACAGCAGTGAGCACCGCGAGCCTGGGTGAGCCGGTACATCACACGACCGTGTGACTTACAGAACAGCATAACATGAAGAGAAAACGTCCAGACACGAGGGACAATGGGCAGGGAGGTGATGAGAGTGGGAACTGAAAGTCTTTTCTTCCAGGTTAGATCAGGTAGTCAAATAAATCAGAGCATGGGCTATGTGCCTAGGTTGGCACAAGCAGAGGCAGGCCTCGCTCCTGTCTTACACAAAATTTTCTAGTGCCTTTGAGATATTACAAAAGTCACACAAACCAGCCACAAAGATTCAGTCAGTTAAGACAATGTAGCGGACACATGTGCGAGCCGCATCTATCCGACCACAGCGCAACGAAACCAGAAACTGAGTTTAAGCCCGGGTGCCCTCCCAGCGGCTTCTGAGCATGAGCACTAGGCTGAGCTCTGTAAGGGCTTTCTCCGGGGCCCCGCCCTGCCCTGGCCCCGCCCCTCAAACCCCATGGGTCCCGGCCTTCTCCCTGCAGTTCCCTCCCCAGGCACCCTCAGCCCTGGCTCCAGAATTCCAGCCTTGATGTCTCTGGGCTGGAATGGAGGCCTGAGCCCTGGAGGCTGGGCGTTCAAGGGGAAGATGTGGCCAGCACGTTACTCCCTGTGAGGGCGTGCGCGCCGGAGAGGCAGTACTGATAACACCCAGGAAAGCCCGGTGGGTCCTGCCCCAGAGCCAAGGGCATCTCTATTTATTTTTTGAGAGGTCGTTGCTATAGGGTACGTGTGTTCACCAGAAAGACAGAGAGAGACAGAGAGACAGAAAGCGAGAAATCACCCCCCAGGGGGGATGGCGACACCACAATCCCTTCTCCTCCATTCTCCTCTCGGGATCTTGGGCACGCACGCACATGCACCCGGCGTGAGTTTAAGCCACCAGGTCCAGGACTTGAACCACGGTCGACTACATGGGAGTCCAGCGACATAGCCATTGCACCAAGCATTTTAAAAGCAGGAAGGGCCAGTGTGAAAGGGCCAGAGAATTGGGAGGGTGGGGTCCAAATGCATGCTCAAATCCCAGAGTGGAAGAGAAGGAACTGCAGCCCTGCACCCCTCGTCTCTCATCTGTCTGTGTTAACAATAGCACCTCCGGGGACAGCTGGCCCAGGCAACCCCTGAGGAGCTTAGCTATCTGCACCAGAGGGCCAGGTGGTCCTGGGCGGTCCCCCTTGTTTCTCCACCCTCCACTCTTTTCCCTGGACTCCTGGCCCAGTAGCCTGCATCCACGGCTCCTTCCCTGCTCTGCGGCTCTCAGCTCATGCAGCCACGTCCTGGGAGCAGCGTGCTCCTCTCGCCCTCCCGGCCTTGGGTGGCCACAGCTCTTCGCAGGGCTGATGCAGCTCCAGTGCGATCTCCCCACACCGGCCGCACCCTTGTAAGCAGGCTCCCCAGACTCGCAGAGCCCTGGCTGAGGTGGTATGTGTGGCCTGGGGTAGTAAACTGGGGACGGGGGAGGAGAGCTCCCAAGGTCACACAGCTGAAAAGACCAGGCCACGAGTTCAAAGCCAGAGGACTCACACCTGTCTTGCTTTTCCCATTATTCCTGCGCCTTTGTGTAGCCCCCTGTTTCCTTCAAAGGGGAAGATGCAGGGCTGAGAAGGGTCACTGGAACGGCCATCAGCCTGAGCAGGGTAGGGTGGCCCCCTCCAGGCAGCAGCTGAGGTGGGCGACCAGGATTTGCTACGAGGGCGGCCAGAGCACAGACGCACTTGTGTGACCTGCTGTGTCCGGGAGCGACCTCACCCTGCAGACAAGGACACCAAGGCCTGGGAGCAGCCCCGCCTCCACAGCTGCCCCTCTAGCGGCGGGTCTAGTTATGGGCCCCCGTCCCACCTGACGCCAAAGTCCTTACAGTCCTCAAGCATCTGCCTGGTGGCTGGGAACTGTCTACACTGCACGTGTGCTCACATACCGTGGAGCCATGGAGCCCAGCCTCCCGCGTGGTGATGAGCAGACCGCTCCTGCCCAGCCCTGCTCCGCCCACCCTAGGCAACACCCCGCCAGGGGACCCTGGTCTTTCACCTGGAGGAGGTGCCGTCATGGCCGCTCCACAGGCCAGGCTCAGGAAAGTTAAGACTCTGCCCGAGCCCCTCACTTAGCAGGCCCAGGGGCTCACTCTGCGGTGAGGAGTGGGCCCTGAGGTCACCTGAGCCCACCTAGAAACCCAAGGCAGTGAGGTCCTCCAACTTCCGCCCCTGGATCCACTCCCATGGCCCTGGAGGCGAAGCCGTCTGCTCCTGAGGAGGCAGCGGGGGCTCAGAGAGGCTAAGTAAGCCTCCGGCGCAGCGCAGCACCAGACGGGGGTCTGACTCAGCTCCCTTCACCCTGGACGTGCTCTGTTGACCTTACGCAAGAGAATCACCCCGGCTTGCTGAAAATCCAATCTCAGATGCCCCCGAAGCAGTAGGGGTAGGGGTCTGGGAATCTGCATTAAACCGGTTTGTTACGCTCCTCCCCCGTCCAGGTGATTTCTACGCCGTGGCGAGTTTGAGAAACGCGGTTCCAATGACGCAGCGGCTCCCGAGGCTCTCAGAGCCCTGGGGTCCCCCGCGAGCTCGGGGCGGGCGGGGCAGGCGCGCCAGCACCAACCACTCTGTGCGCAGCCCCGCCCCGAGGCGGGGCCTCACCTGCGGAGGCAGGTAGGCAGCTACCTGGTAACCCCGGCCTGGCCCAGGAGGCTTGGGCGCGCGCAACCTGCCGGCCTCGCTAGGACCGAGGGGCGCGGGCAGGGCCGCTGGCGGCCCGACCGAAGGGGCTGGGAGCCCCCGCGCACTCATCATGGCCGAGGGGCCCTTCTCCAAGTTCCTGCAGAAACTCGCCTTCTGGGATGCCGGCCCCCAGTACCAGGCGCTGGAGAGGGGCGAGGTGGACGACTTGGTGAGTCTGGGGGACCAGGCGCTGCGCGGACCTGACCCCTCCCCACCCCACTCTCACCCTAACCCCATCTGCTGGCGGTGGGCTGCCCAACTCGCCTCCTCCTGGCTAAGAAGCTGTCTTCCTAGCAACGCAAGTGCCCACTCCTCTCTGCTCCGCAGGGAGCTCGCCGGTTACCCCTCACCCAGTAGCCCATTTTGCAGATTAGAAACTGAGGCCCAGAAAGGGTAAGGATGTTTCCTGAAGGGCACACGGTGAGTGACCTGTCAAGGGACTTCGCCTAGGTTTCTCTGACTCCAGGGAATTTCAACTCCTGGCTCTCTGGATCCAGGCTGCTATACGACTATTTTAAAACTTTTTTTTTTTTGAGAGGTTTTTGCTATAGGTTGTGTAAGCTTGCCAGACAGACAGAGAGAGACAGAGAGATAGAAAGCGAGAAATTACCCCTCAGGGGGGATGGCCATGCCGCAATCCCTTCTCCTCCATTCTCCTCTCGGGATCTTGGGCACGCACGCACACGCACTAGGAGTGAGTTTTAAGCCAAGTCCCGGGTCCGGGACTTGAACCACGGTTGACTACATGGGAGTCCAGCGACATAGCCTTTACACTAACTGCTGGTCCCACTATTTTAAAACTTCTTGAGCTGGAAAAAGAAATACTAAAGTGATGTTAAAAAACAAACCAACCAACAAACAAAAGCGCTGGTTCTTAGCAATGCTGGTAGAAATTAAAGCCAGAGTGGAGGGCCTCCCTGCTGCCCTGCCTCTGTCATCATGCACTTTTGAACCACTGAGTTGTGTTGACTTTGCAACTGCCAGAGGACCCCCAAGGATAAACCCCCAGGATTTGAGGGCAGGGAGCTCATTGGGGGCAGCGACTCGGAATAAAGCCCTTCCTGGTGCTCCGCCTCCAGAAGGCAGCGCAGAGGTTCTCCCTAGCCTGGCAAGCAGGGCCCGGGCGTGACTTGGGGGGGAGGGGGACCCAAATGCCTGCACGGTCGTCCCTCTGTGCACCATGGGGTCTTGTCCCTTTCTCTTTCAAACTTGTCCAAAAATAAATGTCCGAAGACAACCCCCTACCCCAGCTTGCATGGCCTTTTACCAATAAAGGAAAAATCTCAAAGTCAAAATCATATTTTAATGAAAAATAAAACCAGCTGAAAATGCTTAAAAGTTAACATTTTTCTCCCAAAGAAGCCCCACTGTCGAAACATTTGGGTTGTGTGATTCTTACATAGTCGTGCATTTTGAAAATAGGGTTTACACATCGGCACTGACCTGAAAATGCTGGCATTAACCGGCTGGACCACGGGACTGCGTAGCTGGCAGCCCGGTCTCCGTGTGTGCGAGGCGGCATGCTGGCACCCGTGGGCTGTGGCATGCCGGAGTGTGCTGAGACGCTCCCGGCAGTCACTGCTCTGGGACCCGTCAGCTAAAGGAGCCTGAAGTTAGTTTGGCAGCTCAGGACGCCTCTCCTGTGTTAGCCCACCTATGGTTTTCCTTTTCCTCCTTTGATTGGTACCGGACTCGGTATCGTTTAAGCCCTCCTGCTGAGTGGGTCCAGTCAGGGTTCTGGGACGCTCAGGTATGCGAGTGCAGGGCTGGGGTGACCTGAAGGTCTAGGAGATCCTGGGAGAGTTTGGTCTCTGTGCCAGGTGGACTCCATCCCTCCGAAGCTGTCCAGGAGGGCCCTCGAAGGTCCAGCAGGTACTCAGCCTGTGTGGGTATACACCCCCACCTGCTGCACCCTGCAGGACTCGCTTGAGTCTTAGGGTGTGCGGTGGCTCAGCTGGGAGGAGTGACGGGGAGCTTGGCGAGGCCTGCCGTCTCCAAAGGGGCCTTGTGCAAACCAGGGAGTTGCCGTAAAGGTGGATGGGGAGGGAGGGAGGCGGCCAGGTGCCTGTTTCCTGCCAGGTCAGCTCCCGCTCGAGCACCACCTGTGCGCTCGCCCCTGCGACCTCTGATCTGAACGCTTTTTCTCTGGAGAAAGTTTGGAGAAGCCACGTTCGTTAGGGCGATGGCTTCCGCAGGAGCCATAACTCATGAACACACACCGTGTGCACACCCTGGGTACCGCCTGTGGCCTCTGGCCTCCCTGTTTGCCGAGCTCCCAGCTCTGACAGTCTCACCTATGGGGACTCTTATCCCTGGGGGAGCTCTCTCATAATCCCGCGACAGACGAGGACCTGGGCCACTTCACTCGAGTGCTGGGGGTACAACTGGGGACAAAGTCCACAGAGGAGCCTGGCAACCAACAGAGAAGCCAGGAGATGCCTCGTGTTCGGCCCATGACCTGCGACGTGACAGAGAACGGGCGAGGTACTGAGGGGCCGCGTGGACGGAACAGGGACCTGGGCAGACCAGGCGGCCCCGAGGCTCTGAAGAGGTGCGTGCTCTCCGTAAGGAGAGAAAGACATTTGCGGGATCCCCTCAGTTCAGCCACTGGGGAATGCGGCTCTGTGCTGACCTGTGCGTTAAAGAGGACACTGGGTCAGAACTTCCTACTTCTGGGTGGCGTGGCGCCAACCTGGGAAGCTGCCTGTACCCTCCAAGGCTCCCATCTCTCTGCCCGGGTGGGCTCGCTGCACCTGCCTCCCTTCCCAGGAGAGCTGCCTCATGCTCCTGGGCCCTCTGGACAGAACGTGGCGTGGCCACTTGTTCATCCCGCCCAGGTTCACGGAGAACCTGCTGTGTGGCAGGAGGATGCATGCCAGCATCGGGTGCCCTCGTGGTGGGCAGAGATGCGTCCCGACAAAGGTCGCAGCTGACTGCTGGGTGGCAGGGGTGTGAGAGCTGGGAGGGAGAGGGGTGCGGCCGGGGAAGAGCCGCTCAGACTCTGTGGGTGGCTGGTTGGACTGCAGGGCTGGAAGCCACGTGGCCGACCGTGGCTCAGGGTTCCCAGCGTGAACCTGAAACACGCCAACCACACGTGCATGTACCTAGGATCCTGAGGAGCTGGCAGGCTGGGGAAGGGGACGGTGACATCCAGACCCTGTCGAGGGTGCTCACCTCTCTCTCTGTCTCTGTCTCTCTTTCTTGCGCACACACTCTGTCCTGAATAGAAAGAAAGGGTCCCAGGAGCGGCAGAGGTTTGGGGGCATGTGCTGGCCGAAGGTCAGGAGGTAGCACTGTGGACAGAGGGTGTGAGGCAGGGGTCGTGGGCGAGCGTGTGCCCTCTCCCCAGGCCACACAGAGCTACCCAGGGGCTGTGAGCTGAGATGACCCGTTCGCTGCTTCTCAGCTGTGCCACACGTCGGGAAGGCGTTGAAGACAGCGGGCACAAAGAGGTGCGTGTTTCAGCTCAGTTGCAGGCAGAGACCGCACAGGGGGGCGGGGGTTGAGGCTCACACCTCACATAGCACTGGGAGTTCTCAAATTTCTCAGCGTGTGGACATCTTAATGGACTACAACGTCTCGGTGTTGCTTTAAGAAGTTTGTATTAAAGTGTGACTTTAATGAGGATAAGCATACATTTATAAGCATAGTGGTGTGCCTATACCTCAATAAAATGAAACTGAATTTATGGTGGGGCAGCCAGTGGCATGGCGGTTAAGGTGGCGGATCCCACATGGCCAGCTATACAATTCAAGCCTTGGACCCAGTGGCCTGCAAGACACATGGGTGTGTGCGTGCCCAAATCCCAGAAGGAGCTGCAGCCCAGCCACCCCCGGGGGGCGATTTCTCACTGTTCCTCTCTCTCTCTCTCTCTGTCTCTCTCTAGCAAGCACACATGCCCTATAGCAAACATTTTAGAAATTAAATTTATAATAAAATTATACAGTACACATGTGGGTCTGCGCCAGCTGCCTTGAACAGACAGCGGGACTGCACAGGGCGACCAGTCGGGAGGGGCTGAGAACACCCGGAACAGCCTTTTTATAACCTAACCTCAGCAAGGTCTCTCAGCTTTTGCCTCGGTTTTTATTCTAAACAAGTCCAGGTTCAGTCCACGCTCAGAGGGAGGGCATTATGTGAAGGCTGAGTACTGGGAAGGGTGGAGACTGGGGCAGCCCGGGGATACCTAACACAAGGGCAGGAAGGATTGTTTTTTGAAAGGTTTTTGCCTTAGGGCCAATGCGATCACAGGAGAGACAGAGTGAAAGGGGTTCTTAAAGGAGACAATTGGCCTAGCAGTTGGCATAATGGCTGTGTCGCTGGACTCCCATGTAGTCGACCATGGTTCGAGTCCCAGACCCAGTGGCTTAAACTCACGCCGGGTGCGTGTGTGTGCGTGCCCAAGATCCTGGGAGGAGAAGGGACTGCCGTGTGGCCATCCCCCCGGGGGGTGATTTCTTGCTTTCTGTCTCTCTGTCTCTCTCTGTCTTTCTAGCGAGCGCTCGCGCCCTGTATCTCAAAAAAAAAAAAATAAAAAGGAGACAATTTGCATACACAGCTTAGAACTGCACCTGAATGTCCTCTCTCCCCTAGTTACTATCTCTGGTCCTCTTCTTCAGAGCTTGGGGAAGGCCTGTGCTAAGGATGCTGTCTACGTGGATCGTGCACAAAGTGGCGTTTAGATGTGGTGGGAAGTTGTCTACGAGCTTAGACTGATCAGCCTCAGACCCCAGTGCCAGGCCCGCCGCCGAGTGCCAGCCTTCGAGGCTGCCGTTTGGTAACTGGCTGGTCCTCTGGAGGAGAGCGGTGAGCACTGGCCATCGCCGAGCGCGCCCTTCTCCCCACCGTGCCCGTGTCTCTCCCACGTGGTGCTCGCTGGCGGTGGCAAAGGCCACCTCTGTGCGAGGCCCCCGGCTCACGCCGAGGTGTTCTGACGTCGCACTGGAAGCTCCTCTGGGTGCTCCGCCATCACTTGGCCCCCCTGCTGACGGAGAAGCTGTGACTTGACAGTGTGTGATGTGGTTGTCACCGACGTGACAAACATCCTGTGGTCCCCTCACAGTTCTCAGCTCTAAATGGCCCAGGAGGTCTGTGTCAGTCTGCTACTCGCCGAGGTGCACGCGTGCGTGAGTTCCCGGGAAGCGCACGGGCTCTCCAGAGGAGGCAGTGTCTGGACATGGCCTCCTGGGACTCGGCCACTTGTCACTCGTAGGGCTGCAAGTCTCAGATCCAGGTGAGGGCAGGGCTGGCTTCCGTGACCTCTCTGAGGCTTGCGGATGGCACCTTGTCCCTGTGTCGGCACGGCTGTCCCTCTGTGCGTGCCTGTGTCCTACACTCTCCGTATGAGTACTCCGGGCGTATGGAATTCAGTCCCATCCTAATGACTTTGTTTTACCTCAATCACCTCCCTCCTTAGGGGATCATGAGCACGCACACACGAACCTGGCATGTTTCGCAAGCTGCTGGGTCCAGAACTTGAACTGCGTGGTGAGCCAAGTGTGACCAACCAGGCCACAGGCTGCCCCGGCCTCCTGGATGTCAGACCCTCCTGCAGGTGCCGGAGGCGAAAGAGTGAGCCAAACAGGGCTCCTCGTGGAGCTTCTGGCCTGGGAGGGAGAAGGGCGTTTGTAAAAGTATAGTCAGTGACTGGGATGGCCCCACAGGGGGGACAGGTGCTCAGCATAGCCTGGGCGTGGGAGCGGGTGGCAGGGGTGCTACTGGTGCAATCAGGTGCAGTCTGGGAAGACTTCCTAGAAGAGGCAGCAGGGAGCTAGGGAGCTGAGATCTGCCCTCTGGGAGCTGCCCGTCCCCAAGGGCGCTCTGTAAATGCTCTCCCAACCGAAGGCCCCAGCCACGTTGCTCCTTCCTCTGCACCGTCCAGCAGGTGTCAGCCCAGCCACCTCCGAGTGACAGTGACGGATGAGCCGGTACTATCACTGTGTTGTTGGTACTGGTTATGTTATCTACTGTCTTTCTGTGAACTAGGAACGGTCCGGATTTTTCTTTTTCTCTCACTCTTTTCCTTTCTTTTCTTTGTAAACTCGTCTGAATTTTTTCATATACCACAAATGGACATTTGCTCAGTACAGACTCCCTCCCTCACTCTCCTACTGTGTCGGTCTCCTTGTCTTCCCTGAGTGGGGAGGAGAGGTGACAGGGAAGGTTCTGCCCGCGATGTCAGATCATGGTCGGGTGGGGGCACCTGGGCCTTTCTATGTCTTCTAGAGGGCCGGAGGTGAGGGCGGAGGGCGCTGGGTTTACAGCCCGGGCGGCCGCGAGTAGATCCAGGCTCTGCCGCTGAGGCCTAGGGCAGAGCCTGCATTCTTCCCCCCTCTGTCTTCACCAGCACTGCGGGGTGGGAACACGCCGTGGGGTAGTGACACGCAATGGGGTGGGAACGCGCCGTGGGGTAGTGACATGCCGTGGGGTGGGAAC
>NW_006159850.1:4194712-4200209 GCF_000334495.1 Tupaia belangeri chinensis | reverse complement strand
GCCCACGCTGTGGGGTGGGAACGCGCCGTGGGGTAGTAGCATGTTGTGGGGCAGTAACACGCTGTGGGGTGGGAACATGCCGTGGGGTGGGAACGCACCGTGGGGTAATATAGTAACACGCTGTGGGGTGGGAACACGCCGTGGGGTAGTAACACGCCGTGGGGTGGGAACGCGCCGTGGGGTGGGAACACGCCGTGGGGTAGGAACACGCCATGGGGCGGCAAGGCACTGTGTATGCCATGTGGTCCTCCTGGTAGGCTTTGCCTTCTGGGTCTGTACTGCACCACACACACACACACACACACACACACACACACACGACCTCCACGTAATTTCAGGGACTGGAAAGGATCTCAGAAACCCCTCTGGACCAGAGGGTGAAATGTAAGAGCCCCGTTCTCACAGCAGTCCTGGCTGTGAGGTGTCGTGACCCCGCTTTACAGAGGGGGAGCAGAGACTCAGACAGACTAAGGGGCTTGTCGATGGTTGCACAGACAGCAAGGGACAAGAACCAGAGCCCAGCCGCAAAGGCTGGGGCCCAGCACGGTGGTGCGGGCGGGAGGGTGCCCCCTCACAGCCCTGGGGCCACGGGAGAGGCCCAGGGCCCAAACCCGGGGTCACCTCGACACAGCAGGTGCAGCCCCGACTGGCTGGGAGGCTGGGGGGGCGACCACCGCATGGCGGGACCCTGTCAAAGGGCAGTCTCTCCCTCCCTTCCTTTCTCTCTCAAAAGAAATAAACTTTGAAAAAGAAGCAGACAGGCCTCGAGTCCACTCACCGCGCTCTCCCCCCATCCCAGGTGACCTGGTGCTGACTGGACCACCTGCCTGGGGCCAGGACCTGGGCTCCCGGCCGCCCACTGTGCCCAGCCATGCCACCTCCCATAAATGAGCCGTGAGCCTTTGCACACACCGTCCTGCACCGAGGGCTCTTCCTCCTCCCCTCGCCCTGGTTGCACGGCTTCCTCTGTCTGCCCCCCTGGAAAGCCCAGCTTGCTTCTGCACAGACCCCCAGACCGGGTCGCGACTGGGTGTCCCCTTTGCCGTCAGCAACTCATATTGGCCAAGTTCAAGAAGGCGGCCGGGTGGTGACATGGCAGTGAAGCACAGCGCTGTGAGCCCGACCCGAGGGGAGGTTCTGGGTGTGTGTTGGAGACCTCCCTGGATGTGCCAGGCACGGCCGAAGTTGTGGGGGGATTGTGGAGTCAAGACCCTCTTGGGGGTGGTGTCTCTCTCCACGTGCTTCTATGACTCCCAGAAAAAGTAGGGTTTAAAAAAAGATTTCAGAGTGTACAAAAGGGTGTGAAGCAAAGGGTCTGCACCTGTCTCCAGTCGCAGTCCCCAGACGTCCGTCCCCAGCCCTGAGGGCGACCCGGGGCCTTCCCCCAGGCACGCTGCGCCTGTGCCGAGGGAGGGCTCCGCCGCCTGCCGGGGCTGAGCCTCTCGGCTGCGCGTGTCTCCCTCGGGCTGCGCGTGTCTCCCTTGGGCTGTCGTTGCTGTCCCTCCCCTTGGGCACACAGCTGGGCAGCAGCTGCTGTAGGGATGAGTACCTGTGGCCGGCAGTCCTGCCGTGGCCCTCCGCTGCTAGCGGCTCACACCGGGGGGGCCGTGCTTGGGTAGCAGCCGTGCTGGGCACGCGATGCCACCACACGCAAACACGTAAATGCGCGCGATGCCCGTGCAGTGGGATTCGCACGGCAGCAGGGGAGAGCGCTGCAGTGGAGCAGAGAGAAGCACGGGTGCCTCACGAGGCGTGGGCCAGACTGGCCGGCAGGACACGGCGCTCCAAAGCAGGCGGGCTCAGCTGCCTAACACCGCGGCGGCCACGGGGCATCAGCCGCCTTGAGCACCAGGCCCAGAGGTGGCCAGGCAGGCGTGCCCCTATGAGAAAGCCGTGGTGACTTTGGAACAATCGGAGTCCGCTGCAGGACTGGAGAACAGGTTACCCCTGCCCCTTCCGGAGGGCCCAGGTCCAGGACAGGGCCGAGAGCCCGCGGTCACACCTCGACACGCGCCGGACTACACCGCATGCGCCTCGGGGCGGGCGGACGGGGTGGGGAGAAGGGAGCATCTGCAGGGGTGGACCCACTTGCCCAGCAACCGGATGCCACCTTCCCTGTGGTTCTGCCATCGTGACCCTTGCGTCATCCTCCTCCAGTCACAGTGACCCCCAGTGCCACCTCCACCCGATGTGAAATGGTGCGGGGTCTGGGCCCTCAGCGCTGAGCACACGCACCACCCCAGGCACCTGGAGGCCCCCGGGGGCTGTCCTCTTTCTCTTCTGGACACCCCCAGGCCCCGAAGGCCCCACTCCTCTGCCCCAGAGAACTCACACTGGGCAGCTTCTTGGAGACCCTTCCCATCGTTCCCGAGCGTCTTTCCGGAACCCCCACAATGTGAGGCGGGGTCACCCGGCTCCTGTATTGGTGTCGGTGCACCCCATGAAAGCACTACCACGTGTGTGTGACCGTCCCTGGCCTTGTCCATCCCTCGTGTTGACGGATGTGCATGGGACCCTCAGTCACGTTTGGGTTTCAGATAGACCGCGAGCCATTGCTCAGTGTACACATGTCCCGTGTGCTATCTGGCGCGTGTGGACTGACATTACTCCTAGTCCGGGCGCTGCAGTATCCGGGCTCCATGTGTGTCTGCTCAGCCTGGTGGCCCCGTCAGGCCCCGGTGTGCTCCGAGCCCCTGGGCCGAGGCTCCGGCTGTCCCCATCACCCCCACGCTCACAGGTGTTTAGTGCACCGCACTCAGGCTTCCTGGAGGTTGTCCCCCACCCCCTGACAGCTCTGCACGGTCCTGCCGTCCACACCCCCACTTTCCAGAGAAGGAGACTAAGGCCGGGTGGTTTGGGACAAAGAAGTGGGGAAACTCAGGTCTGGGGGAGCCCTCTGACAGGAAGGTCCAGGGTCCGATTCATGAGCTCTGAGATGGATGGAGTACCCTGGTGGGCAGGAGCATCCTGGGGGCGCCCCACTGGCCAGGGCGGCCTGGGAGGTGGCTCGCCCCATGCTCCTGCTCCCCGCAGTTCCCTGCTCACCTCCTCCCCAGCCTGTCTGTCCACACCAGCCACGCCTGCCCTTGTGGCCTCTGCCAGGTTAAATGTCAGTGCTGCGCGGTGTTTGCTCGGCGACACTTCTCCAAGAGGTCCTGTGAGCGCGACTGTTTCCTCGGGGCTTAGGAAGGCCCCTCGCCACCGGCGGCCCTGACAGGTCTGTTTGCTGCAGGCAAACAGGGTCACAGAGAAGCCGCCGGTTCCGTCTATGTGAGAGATGCAGATACAAACCCATAGGCAGCAAGGGGGTGGCTTCAGGGGGTGAGAGGGGGACGGCGCGTCACGTGGACGGGTTACTGGGGTGAGAGAATGTTCTGGAAGGAGCTCGAGGCGGTGGATGCCCACCATTGTAAAGGCCCTCTCTGTGAGTGTGCAGGGTTGTGTTCTGAGAAAAGTTCAGCATATATAAGAACAGGAAGGAGGGAGGAGAGTGGGAGGGAACAGAGGGGAGACGGGATGGGCGGCCTCACACACAGCGGGCTGGGAAGAAAAGGAGGATTAGGGACAGAGTCCGGCCTAATCCGACACGCTGCCCTCCTTACAGAAGGCCACACGGCCATTCGGGCAGGACAGGTGTGTCCAGAGTCGCGGTGGGCGGCAGCCATCTTGCCCAGTCCTCCTCCCATCCTCCCAGGCACCCGTACCCTGCCATACTCAATACCTCACCCCCGCCCCAAAACCACGCCGGAGTCCCAGCTCCTAGACTAGTGGAAATGGTCTTTTCTTCTTCTTCTTTTTTTAATTATTTATTTACTTTTATTCATTCATTCAATTTATTTTGATTTGACCAGAGAGAAACACATTGAGAAAGAGAAGGAAAGTGAGAAAGCAAGCCACCGGGTCCAGGACTCGAACCGTGGTCAGCCATGTGGGAGTGTCCAGCGCCTTAACCACCACACCACCTGCTGGTCCCATTCCTCTTCTCTTTTTTAATTGCTATAAGATGTGTGTACTCACCAGAGACAGAAAGAGGCAGACAGACAGAGAGGGGGAAAGTGGGAAAGCATCCCAGGGGATGGCCACTGCTGTCCTTTCTCTTCTGTTCTCCTGGAATTTGGGGCATGCACATGTACCCGCTGCGGTTTCCAAGCCTCCTGGCCCAGGAATCGAACCACACAGTCAGGCACGTGGGAGCCAGCTCCCTTAGCCATCACATGGCTGGCTGGCCCAGTCTGTGGAAGTGATCTTATTTGGAACGGGGTCTTTGGAGGCGTACGCAAGCTAAGATGTGTTTGCACCGGGTCATCGTGGGCCCCAATGCAACGGTGGGACCTTCACAGAAAGGCCGAGCAGAGACGCTCAGGGAGGAAGCAAAGGGCGGGTCTGGCTGCTGTGTCCGGGAGCCAAGGAAGGCCAGGGGTTCTTAGCAACCACCGGACACCGAGAGGCCAGGACGGACCTCCCTGGCAGGTCTCAGAGGGACCTCCCCATGACCTCAGAGCTCCAGCTTCCGGACCTGGGAGAAATCATGCTTCCATTGTCCCCAGCACCCAGACTGTGGCACTTGTTAAGGCACAGGAAACTGCCCTAGGTAGCCATGGAAACTGCCCTAGGTGGCCATGGAAACTCACATGCCAAGAAACTTTCCAGATTCTTTCATGTGAGTGCTTTTCCCCTAAAACTAGGATTACATAGGATTACACTGTAGAGACCGCTCTGCATGTTCTTTTCCTGGTGACCTACCCGTGATGTCCCCGTAGGTTGTGGTTCTCTTCATTTTGCACGTGGGGACTCCCTACTCCGTCACTCTGTCAGGTAGACAGCCAGCGATCCGGTCCAGCTCTACCCTGGGTTGTTTTGACACAAATCTCAGCCTTCCGCCTACATTCCCATATGAATTTGTCACTGGAGACGTAAACTCTTACAGAATGGAACCACAGTTACCGCCTCATATCTTCCAATGCTAGCCACAGTTGGTAATGACGGCGTCAGACATTCGGGCGACATGGACAGCCCTCAGTAGCCGCGGGGGCCGACTCTGGACGGGGCCACAGGCGCTTCAGTGCTGGCACGGCCTGGCATCTAACCCAGGGGTCAGAATTGTGTCCATCCTTTTTTGGGGGGAATTATTTACTTAATTTTATTTATGCATTTGTTTAATTCTTGAGGCTGAGTGACACTCTGCTGTGTGTCGCTCGGCACCTTGCCTGTCCATTCCCCTGTTGGCCTTTTTTAAATGTAGAGGAATCACTTGAGACAGTATCGAATGCAAACCAAGGAAGCTTTTTAAAACAGATTCACAATTTTCTGACCTGTGTTTTCAGTGCTCATTAAAAACTCTCAAAGATGCAGACCCTCACGCGTGTTCTAGACACTGCAAAGACATCCCCTCAGAGAGGCTCGGGAGTGGCAGCCCCATGACAAGGTCGCAGAGACGCCCTCTGCTGCCCGTGAGTGGCAGCCACACCCTCACCAGCCCACCTGAACCCCTCAGGGG
>NW_006159850.1:4188572-4194305 GCF_000334495.1 Tupaia belangeri chinensis | reverse complement strand
TCGCAGAGCCCCCCCCTGCTCCCCGTGAGGGCCAGCCACACCCTCACGGGCCCTCCTGATCCCTTCAGGGTGCTGGTTCTTTCTGGAATGTGCTGAACGTGCCCTGTGTGTGAGGTGCATTTATAGACGCGGCTTCTTCTGTAAAGCCTGCCCTGCAGGTTCTCACCCCAGTGCCAGGCCTGGTCAGCGGGAGAGCAGGGTTTCCCCAGATAGTGACAGAGTCATGGGCCGGGCTTGGGGACAGCTTAGGGCGGAGATAAAGATGAGAGACAATCGCTCCTCTCACCAAAGCCTGCACAGCAACTCCGATCCCTCCCCCTTGAAAACCCTCATTCCAGAAGGGCCCTGCCCTCTGCCCCCCGGGTGTGTGGGGATGGAGGGCCATGCAGAAGGGCCGAGGATCTGAGCACAGGCTTTGCGGGGCCCTGCCCAGGCGGTTCCCTCATGCTTATGCAGTGAGGTCCCCAAAGGAGGGTGGAGGGCTTGCAAGGAGCGAACCCCTGGAGGAAGGCGCCCCAAGAGAGGGCGTGGGAGCTGTGTACCCACCCACGTACCTGGGCCTCGCCTGTGCATCTCTGCCTGTGTTCTTTGTAGTAGTCACTTTCTGTCATTGCTGTGTAATTATTGGGGTGCATGTGCTTGCCAGAGAGAGTGGGAGAGAAAGCACCCCTCCCAGTGGGCTGCAGCCAGGCCACAGCCCTTCGCCCTGAGTCCTTCAGCCGCTCTAGCAGGTTATTCCAACCTGAGGAGGGGAGACCGTGGGACCTGTGGGCCAGAAGGTCAGAGGCCTGGACCTGGGACTGGCGTGTGAAGTATGCAGTCACGGGGACTGAGCCCTCAACTGTGGGGACAGCCCCTTCCCCGAGTGTGCTGTAGAGCTGAGCGGGGTTCGACAGCCAGCCAGCACCCACTGCAGAGCGTGGGGTCTAGCTCAAGCTGGCACCCACGGGGGCTTAGTGGGTCTGACATGGGTCAAGCCCCCACCATGAGTGCACTCACGTAATTCTACCTAAACATGACAAGGTGGACACTGCCATCCCTATGTGACAGTCGCTTGCCTGGCGACACACGGGCGAGTGATGCTGAACTGGCTCCTGGACAGCCGTGGCAATGAGGGTAAACTGAGGCTTGTGTGCTGAGAGCGTGCCCAGTCGTCCTTCTGATGGAGGTGACGACCTGCGGGCTTCAAAAGGAGCCCTCAGCGCCGACTGCCAGACCCTGGCCCCGACCTCCAGCGGTGGCCGCGGCTGTGAGCAGAGGGCACTTAGGTAAGGACACTTGCCGGCAACCTTGCGAGCCCGCGATGGTGTCGGGATGCTTAGAGGGTAGGGCAGGTCACCGGCCTGGTCTGGGGAGACCTCGGGCAGAGAGCCCATCTATCTTCAAGTGGGGTTTCCCCCTCGGGACTACTGACGTTTTCTCCCAGGCGCCCTTGGGGGATGGGCGTGGTCCTTGGTCCCCCCCCCAAAGCTTGCGGCATCCCCACAGTCCCCGGCAGGCTCCGCCAGAGCCCCACCTCCTGGTGGTGATGGCCACATCACTGGACGTTGCCGAAGCTGCCTGGGCCCAGCTGCCCTAGTTGGGAGCCCCGCATTCAGGTAGGAGTGGGGGCCAAGGAAGTGTGCCTCATGCTGTCACGTGGGGAGAGCTGCGGGGCACTGGCTCCCGCCCTCGAGCCCAGGGTGCTGACGCCTGGCCTCCCGCAGTCCACACCCAGCCAAGACCAGCCTGGATGGGTGGAGGGAGCTCTCAGAAACCTGTTCCTGGGCACACGGGAC
This sequence comes from Tupaia belangeri chinensis, assembly GCF_000334495.1. NCBI lineage: Eukaryota > Metazoa > Chordata > Mammalia > Scandentia > Tupaiidae > Tupaia > Tupaia belangeri. Next base: position 4,192,527 of record NW_006159850.1, on the reverse strand, counting down.
CCCTCCAGGAGGCAGCGCCAGGTCTCGGGGGCCAAGGAAAGACCTTAGCCAGGCGTGCTGCCGCCCCAAGCCAGATCCAGATCGTTAAGGAGGACAAGGGCCGACGTGGCGTCCACATGCAGGGAGGGTGTGTCTGGGAGCAGCGGGCCCCCGAGCACTTCTGGGGCACGGCCTATGTGTGCGTGTGTGATTGCGTGTGCATGTGTAGTGAGTGGCAGGTCCAGACTGGAGTTCCGTGTTTCAGGGTCACTAAGGTGCGGTATGAAGAGCGGACTGGGTGTAGTCGTGGCCAGAGGGAATGGCGAGACCAAGGACAGCCCGGGGCGGGTGCCGGAGCCCCAGGTGAACCAGGGCCGAGCACCGTGTCCCTGCAGCAGGACCACGTCCTGGGCACGGAGAGGGAGGAAAGTCCCTGTCCTGTGCCGGCCCGTCTCCCATCACGGGAAGCCTACAGAGGACGGGGCGCTGACCCGAGGCGCTCACAATGGTGGGCGAGCCAGGAACGGCCTGCAGACGCTGCTCACTTCCCACTCACTGGGCACCCGGGAGAGCTGGCCCTGGGAAGCATGTGGTTAGCAGAACCGTCTATGCGGACGGGGCCGTCTACACAGACGGGCTGCCTAAGCAGACAGGGCATGGGGAGATTGTTGAGGGGTGGGGGTGTGGGGTGGTGAAGGAAGAGAGGGATTTGCGATGTCTGTCCCTGTGAAAGGAAGAAGTCGGTCAATGCCTCTCTCTTCCTCCTTCCCAGTTCCCATAACCTGCCAGAAAAGGAAAAGATATCTCTCACATCCTGGGTGTCGAAAAACCAGGAATAATCTCACATAGACGCCAGCTCTTTCCTGATGCCAAGACACCCTGTGTTCTCACAGCTGCCCAGAGCCCGCAACCCACAGGTGTTCCAGACGGCTCCTTCCCACATGGGAGGGTCCCAGCACAGAGCACTCGGACTGCAGAGCCTGCTGGGGTTCCTCCACCCTTTCCTTGGCTTGTTCCAAGTGTCTCAGAGGGCCAGCAAGTGGCATGGAGGGTGAGACTGCTGGATCCCACATGGCTGACCACCGGTCAGTTCTCGACCCGGCAGCTTGACAAGCATGCTGGACGTGTATGCATGCATGCCCCAAATCCCGAGAGAACGGAGAAGGGATTTTGTGGTGTGTGCACTCAGACAGCGCCGCCTTGGAGATGGGCTAGCACGGCAGGCAGCACGTGCAGGCCCCTCCTGACAGTGCTGAGCGAGGGCAGACGAGAGGACAGACGCTCACCTCCCGACACCCTAACCCTAACCCTAACCCAGACACGGGAGAACAGGCGCTCCCCTCCCGACACCCCAACCCTAACCCAGACACGCGAGGACAGGAGCCCGCCGCCGCCCGACACCCTAACCCTAACCTAACCCTAACCCTAACCCAGACATGGGAAGCATGGCGCTCCCCTCCCGACACCCTAACCCTAACCCTAACCCTAACCCAGACACGGGAGAACAGGCACTCCCCTCCCGACACCCTAACCCTAACCCGAACCCTAACCCAGACACGGGAGGACAGGCGCTCCCCTCCCGACAGCGCGGAGCGAGGGCAGACAGAACAGACACTCACGCTGCCATCTGCGTGCAGCTCAGCCCCACGCAGAACTCACCCACGGTGGTAGAAATCGGGACCCAGCTGCCCTCAGTGTGAGGGGCTCCCGGGCCGTAATGACTGTTTCTTGATTTGGAGGCTGGCTCTGAGAGTTGGGAAAATTCAAGTTGTACGTTCACGCTCATTTTTTTTCTTTCTTTTTTCTTTTTCTTTTTCTTTCTTGCCTTAGGGCATGTGTGCCTACCAAAGAAGAGAGACAGAAAGTGAGATGTCACCCTCTGGGGGGATGGCCACCCTGCAATCCCTTCTCCATTCTCCTCCTGATATCTTGGGCACACATGCACATGTGCCCAGCATGAGTCTCAAGCTGCCGGGTCCAAGACTTGAACCACAGTTAGGCATGTGGGCATCCAGTGCCATAACTGTTAATGCCACTTACTGGCCACCACTTCCTGTGTGTGTTTACTTTTCTTTTTTTCTTTTTTTGGAGAGGTTTTTGCTGTAGGGCACGTGCGCTCGCCAGAAAGACAGAGAGAGACGGAGAGAAAGCAAGAAATCACCCCCAGGGGGGATGGCCACGCCGCAATCCCTTCTCCTCCATTCTCCTCTCTAGATCTGGGGCATGCATGCACACGAGTCCGGTGTGAAATTAAGCCACCAGGTCTGGGACTCAAACCACAGTAGGCTACAGGGGAGTTCAGCGACATAGCCGTTATGCTAACTGCTGGTCGTAGTGTCTGTTTACTTTTAAAAGATGCATTAGGGGACCAGCAGGACTCCTACGTAGTCCACTGTGGTTCGAGTCCTGAACCCAGCAGCTTACACTCATGCCGGGTACGTGTGTGCGTGCTCAAGATCCTGAAAGGCGACTGGAGGAGAAGGGATTGTGGAATGGCCATCCCCCCCGAGGGGGTCTGTCTTTCCAGCAAGCGCAGGTACCCTATAGCAAAAACCTCTCAAAAAATAAAAAGGGAAAAGATGCGTTGGTACAGAACGTCAGTTTACTTCCCAACAACCCTGCTCTTTTCACAGATTGATGAACGCGATGAGCTGAAAGCCATAGAAAAAGAGAAGACAGTGGTGGCCCTGCCTCCCAAGGAAGCTTGCAAATGCCACAGAGAGGACTTGGCAGAAGCGTTTCAGGTAAGCATCGACTTTGCATCTGATGTGGGTTGTGACCAGGAGGTCAGATTTAAAAGGAAGCAATGCCACGTCCTGCAAACTGCCTTCCAGTTCTGCTTTCTTACCGCGGTTGCAATGACTACGGATGGTGAGAGGTTCCATTTCCAGGTGGAATAGCAACATCATCCTCGAGTGCTGACCCTCACTAGGCCCTTACTGCAGGGCAGGCATTTTCCGGACACGCAGTATCTGTTCCGTGAACAGAGCTTCTCAGGGTCCTCCACTTCCAGGCCAAGACCAGTGCAGAGGATGGAGCCTCTGACACAGCTGCAAAGCGGCAGAGCCCGGGGCTGGAAAGTGGCAGAGCCCGGGGTTGGAAAGCGGCAGAGCCCGGGGCTGGAAAGCAGCGGAGCCCGGGGTTGGAAAGCTCGACTTTGCATCTGATGTGGGTTGTGACCAGGAGGTCAGATTTAAAAGGAAGCAATGCCACGTCCTGCAAACTGCCTTCCAGTTCTGCTTTCTTACCGCGGTTGCAATGACTACGGATGGTGAGAGGTTCCATTTCCAGGTGGAATAGCAACATCATCCTCGAGTGCTGACCCTCACTAGGCCCTTACTGCAGGGCAGGCATTTTCCAGACACGCAGTATCTGTTCCGTGAACAGAGCTTCTCAGGGTCCTCCACTTCCAGGCCAAGACCAGTGCAGAGGATGGAGCCTCTGACACAGCTGCAAAGCGGCAGAGCCCGGGGCTGGAAAGTGGCAGAGCCCGGGGTTGGAAAGCGGCGGAACCCGGGGCTGGAAAGCGGCAGAGCTCCGAGTTGGAAAGCGGCAGAGCCCGGGGTTGACCCAAGGTGTTTTGTCGTGCAAGCACCAACTCTTAATCACCCCATCCCCACTCTCCATATTTTATAATCCACCAGTTCCAGTTACTGAAATTCTCCCAAATTTCCCCAATGAATTTGAGTTCCTGGTCAGTGCAAGATGAAAAAAAGAGAGAGACGGAGAGAGAGAGAAAGGGCCTCTATTTTGTAAAGTTCCCTTCTGAGGATGAAGATGACTTGCTTTGGGGAACCAGCAGTTAGGGTAATGGCTATGTCTCTGGACTCCCACGTGGTCGACCGCGGTTCGCGTCCAGGACCCAGTGGCTTAAAACTCATGCCGGGCGCGTGTGCGTGCGTGCCCAAGATCCTGAGAGGAGAATGGAGGAGAAGGGATTGCGGCGTGACCATCCCCCCTGGGGGGTGATTTCTCG
>NW_006159850.1:4178892-4188542 GCF_000334495.1 Tupaia belangeri chinensis | reverse complement strand
AGCAGCCGAGCACGCAGCTGCAAAGCGGCAGAGCCCGGGGCTGGAAAGCGGCAGAGCCCGGGGTTGGAAAGCGGCGGAACCCGGGGCTGGAAAGCGGCAGAGCTCCGAGTTGGAAAGCGGCAGAGCCCGGGGTTGACCCAAGGTGTTTTGTCGTGCAAGCACCAACTCTTAATCACCCCATCCCCACTCTCCATATTTTATAATCCACCAGTTCCAGTTACTGAAATTCTCCCAAATTTCCCCAATGAATTTGAGTTCCTGGTCAGTGCAAGATGAAAAAAAGAGAGAGACGGAGAGAGAGAGAAAGGACCTCTATTTTGTAAAGTTCCCTTCTGAGGATGAAGATGACTTGCTTTGGGGAACCAGCAGTTAGGGTAATGGCTATGTCTCTGGACTCCCACGTGGTCGACCGCGGTTCGCGTCCAGGACCCAGTGGCTTAAAACTCATGCCGGGCGCGTGTGCGTGCGTGCCCAAGATCCTGAGAGGAGAATGGAGGAGAAGGGATTGCGGCGTGACCATCCCCCCTGGGGGGTGATTTCTCGCTTTCTGTCTCTAATGTCTCTCTCTGTCTGTCTGGCGAGCGCACGCGCCCTATAGCGAAAACCTCTCCAAAAAAAAAGATGACTAAAGATGACTTGCTTTGTATTTTTTATTTTCTTTACTTAGAAAACCAAGCAGACATGATGACGTGCAGGTGTGTGTGCAGGTGTGTGTGCAGGTGTGCGTGCGTGACACACCATTGCACCCCCATGACACACACCCCCATGACACACCACTTTTATTTGGGAAAGCAAATAAAACTCACCGATGAAAGGGCACATGCCACCAGTTCAAGGAAATTGGATCATCGTTTCATATTCTTCTTTTCTTGACGATAATCCAAAAGTCTATTCAAATTCAAGTCCTGCTCATTAGTGTTTGGACAGGGGAGGAAACATTCCTCCCTGCCCAGCCAGTTTCCTTATCTTGAAAATGACCTCGATTTTCTTTTCCCAATCAAGCGCATCTAGAAATCAATTCAGCTGTCCCTGCTCCGCCCGCCAGCAAGCATGGCTTTCTTGTTGTTGACCTTTTGCAAATAGGGTGCCTTTGCTGTGACCAGGACAACAAAGGTTTCTTGCATCATTATTAACATACATCAGCCTTCTGACGTTAGTTTCTGTCAGCGTCTGCACCACAGTATGCACGGTACAGTAGGTTAGCTGCTTTTTCTCAGGACAGGCCTGTGTGTTCTGTGTTTAAATTGCCTTTTCAGGGCAGTAAAATGCGCAACATAAACTTTACCATCGTAACCATGTTCATGTTCAAGCTGCATTTCGACGTCCTGCAACCAGCCCACCTCCCTTCCAGAGCCCCTCTCTTGCAAAACTGAAACTTTGTAGCCATCAAATACTAAGTCCCTGTTCCCCTTCCTGCCCCCAGCCCTTGGCAACCCCATTCCACCTTCCGTCTCTAAGGGTTCCACTCTAGGAACCTCGTAAGCGGAATCATAGAGAATTTCTCTTTCCATGACTGGCTTATTTCTCTTCATTTATGTCCTCAGGTTCATTCACATTGTCACATGTATCATAACGTCCTTTCTTTTCTAAAAGAATTTTTTTTATTATTATTTTTAACTTGCTATAGGGCAGGTGTGCTCACCAGAGAGAGGGAGAGAACATGAGAAAGCAAACCGCCAGGTCCAGGACTTGAACCGCGGTTGGCCATGTGGGAGTCCAGCCCCTTAACCGCCATGCCGCCTGCTGGCCCCTTCCTTTCTTTCGAAGAGCGTAGACTATTCCACTGACTTGATAGCCACGTCTGCTCCTCCACTGCCCGCTGACGTACACCTGAGTGCGTCCAGCCTGGGCCCCCCCCCCGCCGCGGAGCCGCTCCCCGAGACCGCTGTCCCCTCTGACAGGGGCCGGAGGCGGACTTACTGCTCGTGTCCTAACTAGCTCTGATCTTCCGCGGACCTGCCGCTGTTTGCCGGGGCAGCTGCACCACTTTACATTCCCAAGGCTTGTTTGTTTTAGAGAAGAAACGAGACTCTGCCTTTCTGGGATTCCCTGCCGCAATGCCACCGGTGGAAATGCAGCCCGGGGCTGTCCTTGTGCTGTCACATAGGCCAGCGGCATCTAGTTGCAGGGAACTGGACTTTGCATTCCCCTTCTCCCTCCGCCCCTGCCCGGGCTCCCAGCTGGACCATAGGTGGCCAACACCATACCTGACCCTTTTTATTTAGACGGTGTCTCGCTGTGTGGCCAGGCCAGCCCCAAGTTTGCCATCCTCCTGCCTCGGCCTCCCTGGTCACTGGAATGTGGCCGATGCCCTGCACCCCGCCATTAGGCTGGACTGAAAATGGACCCGGCCTCCCAGGCAATCCGAGCCTGCAGAGCCCATGGCATGCCCCGCAGCAGGGCCCTGCCCACTCTTCCAAGAAGTCCCTTCTCCTTGTTCTCAGAGGAGCCCGTTTTCCAGGTCCCTCGCAAAGGGACTGGTTTCTAGAGTGGGACCTGAGACTTGGCTCCTCCGGCCTCGCTGGGCTCATCGTGAGCTGTGCTTGGCCCTCCCCCTCAGGTGGACTTGAACAACGGGCTGTCGGAGTTCTCGGTGACACAGCGCAGGCTGGTCCACGGCTGGAACGAGTTTGTCGCTGACCGCACTGAACCAGTGTGGAAGAAATACCTGGACCAGGTAGGACTGCAGTGCCATTTTGTGCACCTACAGGGGTAGGCGAGGGAGGGCAGGGCGGTCACTCTTTCTCTAAATATTGATTGAGGCTGTCCTCGGCCAGGCCCGCCAGGGCGTGGGCAGGGGTGCTGCAGAAAGGACAGCTCAAGGCGCGGGTCAGCTCAAGGGGACCAGGACACACTAACTCAGTGCCTGGCCGGGTCGACAGCTGGCCCGCGCCCCACACCCTCTGCTCCTCCCCTCTAGCCTATAGGATGGCCAAGTGAGGAAGTCAAAGGCACTCTGCAGGGTGCGCAGGGTCCCGGTTAGCACATCAAAGTGCAGAATCACATCAGATTTCGTTCCAGATAAACGGGAGTCTTGTTTATTTATTCGTTTGTTTATTTAGGTTTGCTATAGAGCATGTGTGCTCACTGGGGAGAGAAAGAGAGCGAAATTATCCCCAGGGGTTGGCCATGCCACAGTCCCTTCTCCTCTTGGAATTTTGGACACATACACGCACGCATGCACATACACACGCACGTGCGTGCGCACAAGCCCAGCATGTTTTTCAAGCCACCAAGTCCAGAACTCCAGCTGCAGTTGGCCATGTAGGGTCCAGCTACCTTGTCCCTCCATGCCACCTGCTGGACCCCAGGAGTCAGTTTTTTTCTTTTGGGTTCTTGCCATAGGGTGTGTGTGCAGAGACAGGGATAGAAAGTGAGAAATCATCCCCAGAGGGGAGAGCTATGCCATAATAATCCCTTCTCCTCCAGTCGCCTCTTGGGATTTGGGGGCACACATGCACATGTGCCCAGCATGATTTTTTGAGCTGCCGGGTCTGGGACTCGAACAGCTGTCAGCTGTGTGGGAATCCAGCCCCTTACCACTATGCCACCTGCTGGCCCAGGAGTCCATTTTTAAATATAAGCATGTCCCAAATATTGCAGTGGATGCATTTTTATGGGGGGGGGGAGAAAAGTTTCTTGTTTATTTGAAATTCAAATTTAACTGAGCACCCTGAGCCCCTGGCCTCCGGGCTGCAGCCGTGGTGGCTGGCGCAGTGTTGACGAGGGCACGCAGGGGAGGTGGCGGAAGCCATTAGCAAGAGGAAGGACCCGTGGGAGCTGCCGGGGCTGCAGTTCCCGCAGGGAAGCTGGCTCCACCACCCACCAAGGACCTGCTCAGAAAGGCCCAGTGCACAGGCAGAATTTGCCAGAGCCTCCGTTCCAGCTCTTCCTCCTTGGACTTGTGCACTCCGAACCCCGGGCTGCCCTAGGCCTCAGCACCTTCCTGCTGGTTCTATTTAAACCTTTCGTGATTGGTCAGTTCACTGTCCTTCTGGCAGTGTCCCCCCATCTCTTTTCCATGGGGCCCCACCTGCTCACCGCTTGGCTCTCCTGCCCTGCACGTGTCACACGTGGCCACATTGTGGCACCAAATTAGGCCTCTGAGTGTGCAGCAGCTCCGGCCAGCTGACATTCCTGGAGCCCAGCGTTGGGCAGAGGCAGCAAAGGCCCCTGGGACTTGGACTTCAGGGAAGGAGGCTGAGGGGGATGCTCTGCCCTCTGACACCAAGGGGTCCACTCTGTCCTGGCTGCCCGCCACCAGGCCCCTGTTCTCTGACGCCCTGGCTGTCTTCCTTCCCCTCTCACCCTGTCGAGACCTGCTCTGAGCATCCCCCTTCTCACCAGGCGTCCTCCTCCACCCTCCAGCCGGGGCCGTCCCCAACATGCAGTCTCTTCAATTTCCTGAGCGCGGCGAGCACACAGCTCCCAGTGGGGACAGCCCCTAGTAAGGACAGCTCCCGGTGGGGACAGCTCCTGATAGGAAGGGCTCCGGTGGGGAACAGCTCCCTGCGGGAAGGGCTCCAGCAGGAGAGCTCCGGTGGCCGGGCTTCCCTGCCCACGCCAGGTCTACACTCACTGACCCCCCCCCCCTGAGCCTCCGCTGTGTGTGGGCTGTCCCCATCCTCCTGTCTCCTCCGGGCACAGGGAACTCACCACCTCCCAAGGCAGCCGGGGTCTCTGTCTCGAGTCACACCTTAGTGCGATCCAAGGCACGTTCCCCAGAATCTCGAGGTGAATGTAGGTGGGGACCGGGGGGACCGGGTTCAAACCTGCCGTCCAGCCGTGCGATTCGACCGAGGCACTGGGCGTCCTGGGCACGCAGTTCTCCCCGCCCAGAACATGGGAAGATGCACACCTACCACAGCAGGTCTGCTCCAGGAAGAAGAGGTTTGTCCGTGTGGGAAGAAGGCAGGCCCAGCCCTTCTCAGCCTGCCTCGGTTCGAGCACCACGGCTGGGAGCACAGGTTTCGGAGTCGGACCGACTTCAATGTGAATTTTTGGGCTGGTCGGTCCTTTTGGGAACCTCAGGTTGCTCGTTCACCAAGCAGGGGTGTTGGACAGCACCCGTGCCATGCGGTCAGCCAGACACAGCAAGGAAACACTCAGCACAGGGTGTGGAGGCAGTAGGTACTTGGTAAACACTGACTTATTCTTGTTTTAAGAGAGGTTTTTGCTATAGAGTGCATGCACTCCCTGGAGAGACAGAGAGACAGAAAGTGAGTAATCACCCCCCGGGGGATGGCTACACTGCAATCCCTTCTTCTCTGTTCTCTTGGGATTTTGGACACGCACCTGGCTAAGTTTTAAGCTGCTGCACATACAGCACTCAAACCATGGTTGACTACGTGGGAATCCACTTAGCAGTGTAACCATTATGCCATCTGCTGGTCCCGGCGCCGGCTTATTCTAAAAACGTCTCCAGCGTATCACAGTCTTCACACGGAAAGGTTTCAACTAACACGTCTCTGCCTGTCTCCCTTTACGCGCAGGGCTCAGGGGGCCCCAGTGAGGCAGGAAGGGTCTGGGATCCAAAGCGACAGAGGCCCATGCTCAAGTGCAGCCTCACCTGTGACTGCCCTGCCCTCTGCTGCCCACTCAGGTTGGACAGAACAGCACAGGTGCTTGGCGCAGTCTGCGGGGCTGGGAAGGGGTGGCAGGCCTGTGGGAGGGAGACTACTGGGTCAGGGGTTAGCCTGGAGAGCTTTCCGGGAGGGTGCGGTCTGTGTGCTGGAGAAGGAGACCTTCTAGCAGTTAACAGAGACAGTTTCACAGGATCAGAGCTAAGGCGAAGTGTCTTTGACTGCTCAGTCTTGAAGAGTCAGAACAGCTGTGGTGGCAGATTCGGGACTGCTGGTGACCTGACCAGAGGGATCCAGAGAGACAAGGACCCCAGCATGTACTCATGGGCTGCTTTTGATGAGCAGCGTGAATCATGCATTCGATCACATTTCTTTTTTTGCCTGGACTGCTGGGAAGCTCAGAACCCACCAGACAATGCTGTTTCAATCAACTATGACTTACTTATTGCTCTTTTCATTCTCTCCCTGATCCTGACCTTGGTGTGTGCTCTCTGGTCCTGTTGTGATGTGCTTGAGTTTGTGCTTACTTGCAATTCTCTGTAACATGCGCTACCAGGAAATGCCTCTGGAAATGAGGGGTAAATACGTAAAACAATGAAGTGGCAATCCTACGGGGAGTTTGGGGGACACAGGGACTCAAGAGAGACGTCACTGGGGTCCCAGAGGCTATTACAGGAGCAGGTTGATGTCTGAGTTTGGGAGATTGGGATGCATGGGATTTGGGGGCTGGTGTGGCAGGAGGGGCCCCTTGGCTGTTGGGCCAGAGCTGGCATCCCCAGAGGTCGTGGCCTGGGACATCGTGGGGACGTGGCGAGGCCAGACCAAGAACTCCAAGGCGGGCCAGCCCCAGAGTCTCAGTAGGGAGGGTGTCAGGATGACCTGAGTGGTCTTCCGTGGTGGGGTTGCCAGCAGGGCAGGTCCCTGGGTGGCGGTCTTGTCCCTGCAGCCCTCGGTCACCACAGTGTTGACCTGGGAGCCTGGCCTTGAAGGTAAACTGAGCCACGTGCCCGTCCACCCTGTGCTCCTCTTCCAGTTCAAGAACCCCCTGATCCTGCTGCTGCTGGGCTCCACCCTGGTGAGCGTCCTCACCGGGCAGTACGAGGACGCCGTCAGCATCGCCGTGGTGAGTGTGGGTGGGAGGCGCGAGGGGCTGAGGCGCGTCCTTGTGCCGGCACCCACTCTCCGCGTCCTGTCTGCCAGCCATCAGCCGCTGCCTTCTTCCTGGCCTGGAAAGTAGATTCCGGGTCTTGCTCGTCCTCTCCCAGGACCGGCTGGCTTCACCCTGGTGTGCGTGTTCAGTGTGAGGGTAGAGCCCCGACCACTGCCCAGGGATAACCACTGGGTGCCTTACATTTTCTCTTTAAATTGAAACTTGACTCTTTCAGGGCCTGTGGCCTAGTAGTTAAGGAAGCCGGATCCCACAGGACCCACTCACTTGGCATCCAGCCCTGGCAGCTCGGCAAACACCCTGGCACGTGTGCGTGTGCCCAGATCCCAACAGGGTGGAGAAATGGAGGGACTTTGGGGCGACCGCACCCACTGCGGGTGCTTTATCCGCCTCTGTCCCTCTCTGGCAAGCACAGGTGCCCTGCAATACAGATTTTCTAACTGACAATTTCACAGTGTAAAATTCTAGCCATGTACGACAGTGTGCCCGCCATCTAGTTCCAAAACATGTTCATCAGCCCAGAAGGTCTCCCTGTGAGGACGCGAGCCCGGGGCGTCGTAGCCTGCTCGCTGCGGAGCGTCTCCACCACCCTCCCTGAGCGCTCTCACCTCCCTGGGTGGAACCTGCCCGTGCCCCTCCCAGCCCCGGCCACAGCAGTCGGCTGTGTGTGGCTTTGCCTGTTCCAGCCGCATCACGGGACCAGAACCCTGTGGTGTGGCCTTTCTACCTGGCTCCTTCGGGACACCGTCCATGCTGCCTTCTCCACTTCTTTCCATTTGTGAGAATTACTTTTTTTTAAAGAGGTTTTTTTTTTTGAGAGGTTTTTGCTATAGGGCACGTGCACTCGACAGACAGACAGAGAGAGACAGACAAGCGGAAAGTGAAAAATCACCCCTCAGGGGGATGGTCACGCCGCAATCCCTTCTCCTCCATTCTCCTCTCGGGATCTTGGGCACGCACGCACACGCGCCTGGCGTGAGTTTAAGCCACCGGGTCCGGGACTCGAACCGTGGTCAACTACGTGGGAGTCCAGCCACATAGCCATTACGCTAACTGCTGGTTCCCAAGAGGTTTTTGCCTTAGGGCCCGTGTGCTCACTTGGGAGGGTGGGGAGTGAGAGTGAGAGAGGAGAGAGAAGAGAGAGACAGTCAGAGGAAAAGTGAAAAATTACTCCCCAGGGGGCATGGCCATGCCACAGTCCCTTCTTCTTTCTCCTTGTGATCTCAGGCACACACACACATACATACACATACACACATACATACACATACATACACACATACACATACATACACACACATAAACACACACACAGGCATGGTTTTCAAGCCACCATGTCCAGGACTTGAACCCTGGTTGGCTATACCACCTGCTGGTCCTGCAAAGCCAGACTCGCCCCCCACAATGGTATCCCCATCTCTGTGTGATGGGCTGGGCTGGGGCCTCACCCACCCTGTCCCCCACTGGGAGGGAGCGCAGTGTGGGCAGGGTGAGCGTGGCGGAAAACCTCCCTGTACCCCGAAGAGCGAGCCTCTGGGCAGTAGAAATGGTGAGTTTTCTGCCTCTTTGGCTCCTCTGCCCTCCACACTTCCGCGCAGGAAATGTGTTTAGAAAGGCGATGTCCCCAGCGTGCTGACGCCTCCTCCCGCTTGTCCCCTAGGCCGTGCTCATCGTGGTCACCGTCGCCTTTATCCAGGTGAGTGTCCCGGTCCGGGCAGCCCGGTGTGTGGGCGCCCGCCGGAGGTCCCCCCTGAAACATGTCCTGCTTCCTGCCAGGAGTACAGGTCGGAGAAGTCGCTGGAAGAGCTGACCAAGCTGGTCCCCCCGGAATGTAACTGGTAGGTTCCACTTCCCCAGACTTCCTGGCTCGTCAGGAGGGCCAGCGGGCCGGGAAGTCTGCGTGTCTGCAGAAGGGGTGCCCTTTATGGTAGTCATGGTGTGGAGCAGCACATCCCACTGTGAGCTGTGAGGCTGCTACCCCCGCCAGCAGGTTGCTGTGTGTTCGTGGGTGTGTCACTCCGCCTCTCTGGCCCTCGACTCTATTACCAGTGTGTACACCAGGGGACCTGGGCCACAAGTAGCCAGAGGGCTTTGGGAAGAGGGCAGTCGTTGAAGCCATGAAATGCACAAAGCTGTGTGAGAGAAGTGAGAGGTTTGGTGTTCTCTGGGGGCCCCGGAGGTCAGGGGCTCCCATAGCTCGGGCAGCACAGCTCCAGCTGGGAGGGGAGCAGGAGGGGAGGAAGGGCTCGGGCTCACTCGAGGCAGCCTGCAGCAGCCCGTTCCATGCCCAGAAGTTTCCGCCTGGCCACGTGCTGCCACACAGCTCTTACCAAGGTTTCTTTCTTTCTCTTTTCTTTTTTTAAGAATTACTGAATTTTATTTATTATTATTATCAAATCTGGTATAGGACACATGCGCTTATCAGAGAGGGGGAGGGAGAGGTGAGCCATGGGTCTGGGACTCTAACCACAGCTGGCCACACGGGAGTCCAGTGCCTCAACCACCCCACCCCCTCTGGCCCCACCAGGGACTGAAACATGTGGCCCACCTCTGTCTGGGGGAGGCTCATTTGCAGGAGAACCTTAGTGTCCACTGGGGCACACGTGACAGGAGAGGACGGCGTGGGAGCGCTAGGGAGGAGGCTTTGGTGGCTGGTGGAGCCCGATAGTCTTAGCCAGGCATGACCCGCTGTCGGGCCCCTGGCCTCGGGTAAAGGGTGGGTATCTGAACTAGATCAAGTTCTCGGCTGGGAAGGACACCTGGCCGGCACTGGAGGTGTGCCAAGGGCAGACGGCGCGGTTCTGTCGGGGAGCTCTCCTGGCTGCGATAAGGCCCTGCCAGCCCCACTGCCTGAGACCGGCTCGCACCCGAGCGGAGCGTTCCCTGCCCCCAGAGCGGAG
>NW_006159850.1:4173311-4177662 GCF_000334495.1 Tupaia belangeri chinensis | reverse complement strand
AGGTGCCACTTCCCCAGACTTCCTGGCTCGTCAGGAGGGCCAGCGGGCCGGGAAGTCTGCGTGTCTGCAGAAGGGGTGCCCTTTATGGTAGTCATGGTGTGGAGCAGCACATCCCACTGTGAGCTGTGAGGCTGCTCCCCCCGCCAGCAGGTTGCTGTGTGTTCGTGGGTGTGTCACTCCGCCTCTCTGGCCCTCGACTCTATTACCAGTGTGTACACCAGGGGACCTGGGCCACAAGTAGCCAGAGGGCTTTGGGAAGAGGGCAGTCGTTGAAGCCATGAAATGCACAAAGCTGTGTGAGAGAAGTGAGAGGTTTGGTGTTCTCTGGGGGCCCCGGAGGTCAGGGGCTCCCATAGCTCGGGCAGCACAGCTCCAGCTGGGAGGGGAGCAGGAGGGGAGGAAGGGCTCGGGCTCACTCGAGGCAGCCTGCAGCAGCCCGTTCCATGCCCAGAAGTTTCCGCCTGGCCACGTGCTGCCACACAGCTCTTACCAAGGTTTCTTTCTTTCTCTTTTCTTTTTTTAAGAATTACTGAATTTTATTTATTATTATTATCAAATCTGGTATAGGACACATGCGCTTATCAGAGAGGGGGAGGGAGAGGTGAGCCATGGGTCTGGGACTCTAACCACAGCTGGCCACACGGGAGTCCAGTGCCTCAACCACCCCACCCCCTCTGGCCCCACCAGGGACTGAAACATGTGGCCCACCTCTGTCTGGGGGAGGCTCATTTGCAGGAGAACCTTAGTGTCCACTGGGGCACACGTGACAGGAGAGGACGGCGTGGGAGCGCTAGGGAGGAGGCTTTGGTGGCTGGTGGAGCCCGATAGTCTTAGCCAGGCATGACCCGCTGTCGGGCCCCTGGCCTCGGGTAAAGGGTGGGTATCTGAACTAGATCAAGTTCTCGGCTGGGAAGGACACCTGGCCGGCACTGGAGGTGTGCCAAGGGCAGACGGCGCGGTTCTGTCGGGGAGCTCTCCTGGCTGCGATAAGGCCCTGCCAGCCCCACTGCCTGAGACCGGCTCGCACCCGAGCGGAGCGTTCCCTGCCACCAGAGTGCAGCTGGCCGCCTGGAGGGTTTGACCATGGTCGTGGACCCGCAGAGGCTTCGGGAGGGCGTGTGGCCCACTCTGTCTCCAGGCAGGCTGAACAGTAGCTGCCCCACCTTTCAGACAAGACGCAGGATCACCGAGAGGCCACACACTTGCCCAAAATTCTTTTAGGACATGTGAATTAAAGGAAGTGAAACCTGGGGCCGGCAGTGGCGTGGCAGTTAGGGAGGCGGACTCCCACGTGGCCACCAACGGCGGTTGGAGTCCTGACCTGGCGGCTCGTGTTCTCATTTCCTTCTTTCTCTCTCTGTCTCTCTCTGGTCAAATTAAAGTAATAACAGTAATAATAATAAATAATTCTAAGGAGAGAGGAACACCAGAAAGCACAGGCGTGCCTCTAGTGAGGAGGCAGTGTTCTCCTCTTTGCTCCGAAGTACCCGCACGCGTAAAGGGCGGGTGTCAGCACGGCGCGTTTGCTTTCCACTTCAAACAGCATAAGAGAAGGCAAGCTGCAGCACCTGCTCGCGAGAGACCTGGTCCCCGGAGACATCGTGTCCCTCTCCATCGGAGACCGGATCCCCGCAGACATCCGACTCACAGAGGTGCGGACCCCAAACCCGGGTGGGCAGGGCCATCCGCGCCCGCTGACTCGCGTCTGGTCTGGCCAGCAGCAGCGGCCGGCAGGCCACGGTGACCGCTGCGGAGCAGGCGTGAGGGGCCCCATGGGCACACCGGCCGGGTTCCCCGTGGGCTTCCTTTTGCTTTTATTTGAGGCGCAGGCGGCTGCAGGTACCCTAGCGATGGAGACTGTGCAGGTCGGGTGTAAATACTACGGGTGTCTGGACAGCCGTGGCGGGTCTGTCTGTTCTCTGTGCTGAACGCATCGAGGCTTCCGATGACCACATGCGTCATTTTATAACAGGGATTCAGCATCCATGTTTTGTTTTGTTTTGTTTTGTTTTTGTTTTTGTTTTGTTTTGGAGGAGGGAGAGGGTTTTGCTATAGGGCACAGGCACTTGCCAGACAGAGAGAGACAGAGAGACAGAAAGTGAGAAATCACCCCCTGGGGGGATGGCCACTCCGCAATCCCTTTTCCTCCATTCTCCTCTCGGGATCTCTGGCGTGCATGCACATGCGCCCAGCATGAGTTTAACCGCCAGGTCCAGGACTCCAACCGCAGTCAACTACATGGGAGTCCAGCGACAGCCATTAAGCCAACTGCTGGTCCCTGGATATTTGCTATAGGGCACGTGGGCTTGCCGGAGAGACAGAGACAGAGAGACAGAAAGCAAGAAATCATCTCTCTCTCTCATACTATTCCCTCTCCAGTCAAATTAAAATAAATAAATAAAAGTAAATAAAATAATTCTTTAAAAAATCATTTATTTTTATTTATCATCATTATTATTTTTAAAGATTCATTTATTTATTTAATTCCATTTGTTATTGTTAGTTTTTTTGACTTGACCACCAGAGAGAGAGAGAGAAAGGGAAAGCGAGAAAGCAAACCGCCAGGTCTGGGACTTGAACCATGGTTGGCCATGTGGGAATCCAGCGCCCTTATCCACCATACCACCTGCTGGCCCCATCACCATTATTTTTTAATGAGAGAGAGAACACACGAGAGACAGTGAGAAAGCAAGCCACCAGGTCCAAGACTCAAACCGCAATCAGTCATGTGGGGAGTCCAGCGCCTTAACCACCACGCCACCTGCCAGCCCTGCCATCCATGGGTTTTGGTATCTGTGGGTGATAGCCAGGTGGAAGGTGGAGCCAGTCCCCCGAGGACACTGGAACGACTGTAATCTACGAACCCTTCCAAACAAGTGTAAGAACCTCCCAAGGTTCGGTGGCGGCAGAGTAAGCATGGAGTTCTGTAGGAGGTGCTCTCAGAGCTGCAGGGTCAGTAACGTGTTTAAAAGGGGGGACCCCTCGAGCCACCTTCAGAGACCTTCCGCAGGATCGCCCTGTGACTTCTGCTGGTGCCTCCCTGTCCGGAGTGTAAGACGCCATGGCCCAGGGCAGGCTGGGATAGGGCGTGTGGCTCGATGTGACCCTCCCCGTACCACGGGATCTCTTGGGAAGGAAGGCGATGTGACGTTGCCTAAGCAGCGTTGACCCCTGTCGTCCTCGGGGACTGGGATCTCATGGCAGCCCATGTATTTAAAAAAGATTATTACTGAATCTCGAAAGTTCTGTACCACAGAGAACCTGAGGGCATGTTTGGGGTACTTCTCTTTTACCTCGAAAAGAGAGAAACTCCCTAACAAGGGGTACTCTGAAATAACCACTACTTTCATTTTTACAGTGGTACAAAAACTTCAAATAACGTTAGAAAAGGTCAGAGATTTCTGTGCCTCCCGCAGTCCGAGCTTCTCTGGCTCCCAGAGGCCTGGAGGGCGTCCCTCTGACCTGGGTCCCTTCTTGCTAAGGAGCTGGGTGTGGGGTGAGTCTTGAAGCCCAGTCTGGGGAGCCGTGCTGGGGGCCACCTCCTCTCCCTTCACCCTCCCGTAGGTCACTGACCTCCTGGTGGACGAGTCCAGCTTCACCGGAGAAGCTGAGCCGTGCAGTAAGACAGATGGGCCCTTGGCGGCCGGGGGCGACCTCACCACGCTGAGCAACATCGTCTTCATGGGGACCCTGGTGCAGTACGGGAAGGGCCAGGTGAGCGGGGCCTGAGGACTGTGGCCTCCTGTCAGCCCAGGCCCCAGCCCTTGGGGTCACTGTTCTCTCTCTCCTGAACACAGGGCGTCGTGATCGGAACAGGGGAGAGGTCTCAGTTCGGAGAAGTGTTTAAGATGATGCAGGCAGAGGAGGTAGGAGCCGCTGGGGCTTGGCGTGCTAACGCGTGTGAGATTCCTCCAGGCCGGCCACGCCAGCCCGGTCGCCCCGCGCAGTGAGGGGGACACGGAGCATGTGTGCGGTCTTTCACTTCATGTGTTAAGACGCTAGGATTCTCCAGAATGTCACTTTCGGGCCCAACCATGGTGGTGGATGCTGCTAAGACGCTGTGCTCCACAGGCTGGGACCATGGGGAGATTGGGGTTCAAACCCCAGACCAACCTGAGGCCAGGCGTGGTGGCTGCACCTGTAAACCCAGCGACTCAGGGACAGAGGGAGGGTCACCAGCGATAGCCCGGCCTGGGTGGCACAGCCAGACGCTCTCTGCTGAGGACGTTCTGGAAAGGGCGGCCGAAGCTGGGCGTGCTGGACCCATGTCAGCACCCCGTGTCAGCGCCCCGTGTCCTCGCCTTCCAGACACCAAAGACGCCGCTGCAGAAGAGCATGGACCAGCTGGGCC
>NW_006159850.1:4166043-4171822 GCF_000334495.1 Tupaia belangeri chinensis | reverse complement strand
CCCTCCACTCGCCCGTGCCTGCGTCGGTCATGCCCACGGCCGCTGTGGCCTGGGCCCCTGCTCTGTGGTAGACTGAAACCTCGGTTCCCTGTGCGGTCCGGCTCCTCCCGAGCAGCACGTGACCGCTGTGCCATGTGCCGGCCCGTAAGCCCAACCGTAGGTACCAAGTATCTGCCTTAAAAGGGACAAAGAAAGCAGTCACCATTCTCACTCAGGCACCCGGGTCCGGGTCCCGCAGACTCTAAGGGAACGGGCTTGCCAGGCCCGCGGTGGGAGCCGTCCCGGTCTGCAGGTGTCTCTGTCCCCCCAGGTCTGATCATGCTCGTCGGCTGGCTGCAGGGGAAGCGGCCTCTCAGCATGTTCACCATTGGGGTCAGGTAAGGTGCCAGGCCGCCCCTCGCCCCCATGCGTCAGGGCTCTGAGGCCTCCCTCAGGGGAGAGGGTGGGGGCTGCGTGGCACAGAGAGTGTCCCCAGGGCACACCGAAGCCCGTGGCTGGGCCCCTTGCTCGTCGCTCTTCACCTCTGCGTTTGGGTGTCCCTCACTAAGAGCCCAGACCCCGGATTCACTCAGACTGCCCGAGCTGGATTCTGCTCCAGCCAAGGCCAACCATGTGACCTCGGGCAGGTTTCCCAGCCCTGTGGCCTGGTGTCCCACTCCGTCAAATGAGAGTGACATCCGTTCTCCTGGGCTGCTGTGAGGGGCGAGTGAGCCGAGGCCTGCGAGCGCCCAGGGTAGCACCTACGTGCTGGCGTGTTCGTGCTCACTGTCACGGTAGTCGGCCCACGCACCCCTCATTTTGCAGAGGGGGCTGTAAACTGGGACGTGGACGCGTGGGAGGCCCTGTGGGAGATGGCGGGCTGGAGTCAGGGCGCTGGCCTGGGGGGACCTGTCCTTCCTCCCCGTGAAGATTCTAAATACGCCCAACCCCCGGGGCCTGACATAGGAGAAAAGCAGGGGAGCCTGGCTCCATGCGGTGTCGTGACCTCACTGCGACCTTGCCGTGACCTTTCCCATGGCTGCTTGCCAAGCTGAACGGCAGAGGGCCAGGTCACGATGGCTACGTCCTGGTGGAAGGGCAGCTTGTGGCCCTCCCAGGACTCACAAGAGCCGACACGTTCCTAGACCTGCAGGATGGTCTTGGGTCCCGTGTGGACAGTTGTCTTAGTCCGATGGGGAAAGGTCACGCACGCACATTAGGACAGCGGACCACGGCGTGGACAACCCATGCTCATCCACGAACGCACGCACGGCAGTGTAATGGGTGTAATTCAGCCGTGAAGAGGCGTGAGCTCCTGCGCAGGCTCCGGGAATGAGCCCGGAATAACCACGCTAAGGCCACGTAGTAAGGTCCCACGCGTGTGAAATGCCCAGGGCAGGCAAGACCCACGGAGGCAGAAACTCGAGTACGTGGTGGTCTAGAGCCGGCGAGGGGTGACCGCGAGCCGCCACCAGGTGTCTTCTGAGGGCAATGCGATTGTTCTAAAATTGCGGTAGCAGCCGCGCTGAATAAGCTGGGAAGTACTGAGAGATACGGGAATGATAGCTCAGTATGGCGGTGGAGCGGAAGTATAGAGCAGGTAACGGAGAATGCCGTGGTCATGAGGGCGCTTGGAGCCTTTCTGATTTATACACAGTTATAAATGTATAATCTATACTATGTATAATACATGTAATGTGTGTGTAAACCTGGGCCGTAACTACCGTCACAGCTCACAGCGGTTGCGACATCCCAGTGTGTGCTGGGACGTGGAGGTTTCAAAGGGGAGCTGTCCCAGAGCTGCCGGTGTGGACAAGAGAGCCGAGCTCTGAGAGCGGGTACATGTGCTTACCAGACACAGTATAATACGTAGTGTCAGGCACAAGGGTGCAGTACATACGATGCACAGTGTCGGGACCCCTCCTCAGTACACAGCAGGATACACGGTATCGGGGACCCCTCCTCATCCACAGCAGGATACACAGTATCCCCGCAGGATACACAGTATCGGGGCCCCCTCCTCATCCACAGCAGGATACACAGTATCGGGGACCCCTCCTCATCCACAGCAGGATACACAGTATCAGTACCCGGCAGTACATAGGATCCTAGTACTGAGACCTGTCCACACACAGGAGGATACGTGGTATCGGGCAGACCCTCCTCAGTACAGTAGGAGACAAAGTATCAGTGTCCCCACTGCAGAACCAGGTGTCAGGTGTACAGCCTGTGGCACCTAGTCAATCTTGTCTGTGTATAAACGGTTACTTGGCAATTACTGGGTCATCAGAAAAGTCATGATGTGTTTTTCTGTTTATGCAAAATTGCGTCCTGACTTTTCCGACCCAGTAGTAATAGAATCGAATCGGATGCAGTTCTTCAATTCCAAATGCCTGTTTTCTCGGTCATACCGCAGTGCCTTCACGGAGAGGCCCACATCACGTCACAGAAGTGTTTGCTAACTCTTTTCCCAGTGGCTGGAATTGCAGAAGTGTGTCTGGTTTTAGGCATTTTGCTATCAGTATATTTAACAAACAAGATCTCGTTCATGCAAATCAGGGACATCGGAAAAAACTTATGATAAAAAAACAGGAGCTGACTTTTAAAATAATATGCAATGAGAACACGTATGAGTCATAAAAGCAAAATTCGCATTGGCAGGCACTTGGACAACTCCATCCCAGGGTAGTTCCAAGGCAGAATAGGTACATAAATTAAGTCCACTTTTTCCTTTAAAAAACCCTATAGTGAAACACGGAGACCTTCAAACCACGTGAGCATGTCTCTTTTTTTAAAGAGAGATATTTGCTATAGGGCACATGCACTCACTGGAGAGACAGAGAGACAGAAAGCGATAAATCACCCCCCAGGGGAGATGGCCACACCACAGTCCCTTCTCTTCCACTCTGTTCTCTGGATTTTGCGCACACACACACACACACACACACACACACACACATGCCTGGTTTGAATTTTAAACCACCAGATCCAGGACTCGAACCGCAGTTGACTGCATAGGAATCCAGTAACGTAACAATTCCACCATCTACTGGTCTTATCATCAAAATGTCTTGAAAAGACCGTTTTCGGTAGAAGAGCAACACTAACAGCTGTCCTTAGGGTTTAACCGTACACTGGCAGTGAAGGATTAAACCAGGGCTTGGCACCGCGAAGATGAGACAGCCGTGCCGTGCAGAGGGTGCAGCTGAATGCCAGGTCTTCTTCTCTGGATGTGTGCTGGATTCAGCTCCGTGTCACTAGTGGCCAGAGAAGGGCTTGCTAGGCTCTCGCTAGTGAAGCCCTTGGTGCTCTTTCCGATGCAGGACGGTCAGGCTATCCATCAGTCGGGGCTTCCTGACTCTCCATGCTGAAGCAGGGGCCGTGAGGGTTATACCGGAAGCGAGTTGGGGTGGCCACGTGCCCTCCTTGCCAGCGTGTCCAGCACTGACCACGGGCTCTCGCCGCGCTGTTTCCACGACTCCCTCTCGCATTCCACACCCAGGGTCGGTGTAGCAGTTGCACAACACCACTGTGGTTCCTAGCCTCAGAAGGTCTTGATAGGGTTGAAGGACCGTGGGAATTGAAGGCTAGAAAGAAAGAGCTGGGGGCCAGCAGGTGGATTGGAGGTTAAGGCAGCTGGATCCCACATAGCTGATTGCATGGTTCAAGTCCCAAACCTGGTGGCTTGAAAATCACATGAGGTGCGTATGCATACATGCCCCAAATCCTAAGGGGAGAATGGAGGAGAAGGGATTTTGTCATGGCCATCCCCCTTGTGGATTGATTTCTCACTTTTCCCCTCTCTTTCTGGAAAGTGCACATGCCCTGTAGCAAACAGAGAGAGAGCGAGAGCGAGAGTGAGCAGGGTGGGATGATAGGAGGAGGAGGGCGGGAGCAGGCTTGAGTGGAGCGGCCTGGCTGCAGCTAAGGGCAGCGATGAGGTTGTGGGGCGATGGGAGCTGCTTTCCATGGCTGCTCTATCAGACCAGCCCTGCACTCTTTCAGCCCTGGAGGCCAGGATTTGGAGACCAAGGTGTGGGCAGGGCCATGCGCTCTCCGCAGGCCCAGGGGAGATTCACCTACCCCTAGACCTTCTCACAGCTCCTGGGGTTGCCGGCAGGACTTGGCAATCTCAGCCCGAGGACGCGTGGCTCCAGTACCCATCTGACCAGGGGTCTTCTCCCTGTCTCTGTGTCTCTTTTCTCCCCAGCCCTGCAGCTTGCGCACACGTGCCCAGCGTGTTTCAGGCTGAGCTGGGATCTGTCAGCTTTGTGGGACCCAGGGCTGCAGCTCGGTTTGCTGCCCACTGCACCCCCAGGCTGGCCCTCTTCACTCTTTTAAAGACTTAAGCCATGCTGACTGCCGTGGGCTCCTAGTGATCGCACCGTATTTATGTCTGCAAAACCCACTTCTAAAAGGTCACGTTCAGGGCCGGCAGGTGGCCTGTTAGTTAAAGGTGTTGGGCTCCCACACAGCTGACCATGGTTCGAGTCCTGGACCTGGTAGCTTGCTTTCTCTTTTCCTCTCTCTCTCTAGTCAAACCTAGAAAATAATAGAATAAATAAAGTTTAAAAAATAATTCTTTTTTTTGTTTAAGAATTATTTTACTTTTCTTTCTTTCTTTCTTTCTTTCTTTCTTTCTTTCTTTCTTTCTTTCTTTCTTTCTTTTTCTTTTAATTTGACCAGAGAAAGAGAGAGCGAGAGAAAAGGTGAGAAAGAAAGCCGCCAGGTCCGGGACTCGAATCGCAGTCGGCCATGTAGGAGTCCAGCACCCTCCCAACCACCATGCCACCTGCCGGCCCCAATAAAATAATTCTTAAAAAATAAAAAATAAGGTCACACTCACACCCCAGGGCTAGGATGCCAACGTGTCTTCTTGGGGGACATGATTCAAGCCATCACAGCACGCAGGGGACGCCGGGAGAGGTGGGTGGCTGCAGCATAAGGTCGCTGGAGGAGACCCGGTCCGGGAGGTGTGAGCAGGTGCGGGAAGGGCTACCGTGTGGGTGCTGAAGTTGCAGGGTGTGGCAGAGTGGGGAAGGTGCCAGTAAAGTCAGGCCTAAAATCTGCAGAAGGCTGAGGGGCCACGTTTGCTGATGCCTCGAGAATGAGCAAGAACAGGAGCGGAGCACGTGGTCCCGGGGCTTCCTCACACGGCTCCATTGTATGGGGAACTGAGGGTTAGGCTCACAGTCACAAGGCGGGGAGTGGAAGGACAGATTTCAACCTCCTGCAGCCTGGTCCAAAGCCAGCTCCCCCACCCCGTGCCTCTCAGGCAGGGCAGAGACCCTCCTGCACCCCACCCTTCTACCTGCGCCCGCCCCGCCCTCAGCAGCCATGGCGATGGTCGCGTGTTGGCCCACACCCACTGCCATCCGCTGACTACCCGCAGACAACTAAGCGCTGACGGAGGCCGGCCTCCGCCCTGCAGCTGGCAGGCTGGCGGGGAAAGGCACCGCGGCCAGTGTACGTGCAGGTTCACAGAAATGGTTGCGGCTGACAGTGCCACAGGGGGAGCAGCTGCTGAGAGCGACTGGGGGGAGGTGGGAGTGGATGACCTGAAAGGTGGCAGGGAGGTTCTCCGAGCAGTGGAGGGTGGAGTGCTGAGTGGGCTGGTTAGGAGAGGAGGCGCTCCAGGCAGGGAGAGGCAGGGCAGAGGCCAGGATGTGCGTGTGCGTGTATGTGCATGTGTGTGCGTGTGTGTGTGTGATGGACACACTGATGAATGCCTGAGCAGAACCCGGTGGAGCTGGTAGGGCCCGAACACCTGCCAGCTCCCGGGCCTCCTATCCCCGCCTCA
>NW_006159850.1:4157974-4164233 GCF_000334495.1 Tupaia belangeri chinensis | reverse complement strand
AACAGAGCCCTGGCAAGCAAGTCGGAGCATCTGCTCACACGAGAAACGTCCCTGCTCGTCCCAGCACTGCCGCCAGCGTGGGTGTGGACACGGCTTCGGCTGGGAGGGCGCGGGGGGGGGGCGGGGGGGGGGGGGGCGCGCCCAGCCACCCAGCTTTGCAGGATGTAGACAGGGAGCTGGGGAGTAGCTGGGAGGCTGTCGTGGACTCCAGGTCGGAGGCCACAGTGGCATCTGCAGGAGAAGGAGCGCTGAGAGCAGCCTTCTACGACGTAGGGCCCCTGGGAGGGCCGATTACGAACATATCTCTGGTCCTGATTCAGGGGGCCTGGGGGCCTGAGGCTCTGCATTTCTAAGAAGCTGCTGAGGTGCTCATGTGGCTGGCCAGGGAGAACGCTCCGAGCCACCAAGCTCTGATCAAAGGTTGCCCCCAGTCTGGGCTCCAGCAGGAGCAGAGTCGGGGAAGAAGGGCGAACCCCTGAACGGTGGCCTCAGGCCACCTGCCTCGGAGGAGGTGTAGTGGGGGCGGAGACCGTGGCTCCCAAAGGAAGCAGGGCCCTCAGAAGCCGGGGACATAAAGCTGCCCTGAAATAAAAATGCAGTCTGGGCATTCTAGTGTTAAGGGAGCCACATCCCACGTGGCCAACCGCAGTTCAAATCCTAACCCTGCAGCTTGACAAATCCCCCCCCATCCTGCCTGCCATCTGGGGGAGTCGCCGCCATCACCTCTGCAAATGTTTGCTTAGCTGGCCTCTGTCAGCCTGCACCGTAACACCAAGGAAGCACCTGGCTGTCACCACAGGAGCCAGGCCCAGCCCCTTGTCCAAATTCGGTAATCTTAGTTTACTAACTTAACCCTGAGCGTTCGCCATCTCTGGGTGAAAGGTCATTGTTCAATCCGTGTTTCTCCGATTCTAAGATTCGCGCTCTTTCTCGGTTTAACGCCTCTGAAATCAGACTGCTCCCCGCTTGCGGTGTCTTAGGAAAGCCCCGCCCATTCATTGCTGAGTGTTCTCTCCCCGCTCAGTGGTGCGCAGTAATGGCGTCCCCACCAACTCTGGCATCCCAGTCGATGACGTAGTACCCATGTGTGGCTTGGGTTGGCGGAGCCAGCTGGGCCGGGTTTCCGACTGTTACCAAGCCAGACAGCGCACCCCTGGTGGCCACTCTTGGCCTCTGTGCCTTCGCCACGTGCTGACGGGACACCAGATGGCTGTTCCGATGCAGGGGTGAAAACGGGCACCTGTCAGCAGGATGCAGCCAGTAAATGCGTTTCGTTTGAACAGCGTATGTGACAAACAGATTTGTTAATGTCAAAAAACTGGGAGTTTGCATTAGAAGATACAGGGTTGGGGCCAGCAGGTGGTGTGGTGGATAAGGCACTGGATTCCCGCATGGCCAAGCATGGTTCAAGTCCTGGACCTGGTGGCTTGCTTTCTCACTTTCCCTTTCTCTCTCTCTCTCTCTTGCTCTCTCTCGTCAAATAAAGAAAAAAATAACAATAACAAATGGAAATAAATAAATAAATAATTGTTTAGAAAAAGAAAAAAGAAGAAGAAGGTACAGGGTTTCCAGTTTTCTTGGGAAGCCTGAAGGCCTGGCGACAGAGGGTGTCGCCCGGCCTGGCATTTCGCAGTGCTCTGGGTTCGTGAGGACTCTGGACTGAGAGGCCGTCACTCTTAGCATTGCTCTTCCGGCCCATTTCACTGTGTCACCAAGTGGCCCAAGCCTGGGACACGGCCCGTCCTGTGCGAATGGCTGGTCTCTCAGGGCTTCTGTCGGTGGCTGGGTGGGCCCCGGGGGCAGGTGTTTTCTCCTCTTCATGATTTTCTTCTGGTTTCCCAAAGAACAGAATTCTCCATCACTCCTTTTTTTTTTTTAATTGTCAGAGGGCACATGTGCGAGAGAGAGAGAGAGAGAGAACCCCAATACTGCAGCCCCTCCCCCCAGATCTCCTTCCCCCAGGGTTTGGGGCACCCCAGTACGGTGTGGTCACACTGCAGCCCCTTTCCCCAGCTCTCCTTCCCCCAGGGTTTGGGGCACCCCAGTACAGTGTGGTCACACTGTAGCCCCTCCCCCCAGCTCTCCTTCCCCCAGGGTTTGGGGCACACAAACACATGCCAGTGAGTTTTCTCAAGCTGCCAGGGCCGGAGTCACATTGTGGTCAGCCACGTGGGGGCCAGTTCCCAACGCAGTCATTAACTGCTCCACCCAGTCCCTTCTAAGGTCCCGTGTGACTGAGACACCTGTCCCCACCCCCAGCTCGGTCTCAGACAGAGCTTGACTAGCAGGGCCTGGCCGCCCTCTGCCGCTCCCCTCCCCTCCCCTCCCAAGCTGCTAGCTAACTTTCCTTAACAAGTTTACTGAAATGTGATTCACACACAGTGATTCATTCATTTAAAGTACACGGCTTCATGGGTTAGTAGGTTCGCAGCGAAGTATAACATTTTAACACCTCAGAGAGAAACCCCGGCCTTGCAGTCACACCCACCGCCCTCCAGCACCGCAGCCCTACCTGGCAGTCTGTAACCACCCGTCCCTGTAGGCGCGCCTGCTCTGGGCACCTCTCACGGACGATGCTGCGCACACGTGGCCGCACACGTGGCCTCTGTGTCTGCGTCTGGGCCGCACCGTGCCTCCAGGGTCCTTGTGCTGTGGCTCCCACAGGCCCCTCCATGCCAACGGCTGCCATGGTCTTAGGAATGTGGGGAGCCCACATTCAGCCCATCCCTTTGTCCTTCGGTAGACACCGGGGCTGCCCGGTTTCTTTCTTTCTATTTCTTTCTTTCTTTTTCTTTCTTTCTTCCTTTCTATCTTTCTTTTAAAGGGAAAATTTTGGAGGAGAGCAGATATGTGCAGGTAGAGAGAATATTCACGGGAAAACCCATGTGGCCATGACCTAGTTTGAACCACGACCCACTCACAGCTAACCCTGTTTCGTTGACAGTGTTCAACTCAGGAAGGACCCTGAAACCAAAAACGTCCACTTCCCACGATCGATATCGATGGTCAGATTCTGGGAACTCTTTTCATGGGACCCCAAGGCTTTCTCTCTAAACAATGAGAAGGATTTAAATGCCAAAGTACCTACGGGGCAAACAGTAATTCACACTAAGGTGTGGACGTCTGATAGGAGAGGGCCCTTCGGAAGGGCAGGGTTTGTGGGGGAGGGCTCAGACGTGGACGCGAGGACCCCTGCTCTCCTAGCTCCAGGAGTCGCACCCCAGCCCAGATCCATGGTGTCTGGAGTGCATATCCAAGACCACCCGTTCCGCATTTTGCTCCAGCCTGGCCGTGGCGGCCATTCCGGAGGGGCTGCCCATTGTTGTCACGGTGACGCTGGTGCTGGGAGTGCTGCGGATGGCCAGGAAGCGCGTCATCGTGAAGAAGTTACCCATTGTGGAGACCTTGGGTGAGCGGCCCCAGCGGGCGGACCTCACGGCGGGGCTGAGGGGGTGTGGGTGGCATGGCCATGCAAGCGGGGGTCTCACCGCCCCCAGGAAGAGGGCGACCCCCCTTCCCTGTACGGCCTGCTGTTGTCCCAGGCTGCTGTAATGTCATCTGTTCGGACAAGACGGGGACTCTGACTGCCAATGAGATGACGGTGACTCAGCTTGTGACGTCTGACGGGCTCCACGCCGAGGTAAGTCCTCAGCCTGCAGACCCCGCCTGCCAGAGACGCACCTGGCACCTTCTGGAACACAGCCGGGAGGAAGGACGTTAAGGCCACTGCAGCGTCCTTGCTACGGGCGGCACCGAGGACCAGGACCAGTCTGCGGTGGCGCCTTCGCCTTTTCACGTTATTAACACGGCACAGTTACACGCGGGGCAGTTACACGCGGGACAGTTACACGCGGGACAGTTACACACGGCACGGTTACACGCGGAGCAGTTACACGCGGGGCAGTTACACGCGGGGCAGTTACACACGGCACAGTTACACGCGGGACAGTTACACGCGGCACAGGTACACGCGGGGCAGTTACACGCGGGACAGTTACACGCGGGACGGTTACACGCGGCGCAGTTACACGCGGGACAGTTACAGGCAGGACAGTTACACGCGGCACAGTTACACGCGGGACAGTTACACGTGGCACGGTTACACGTGGCACGGTTACACGCGGGACAGTTACACGTGGCACGGTTACACGCGGCACAGTTACACGCGGCACAGTTACACGCGGGGCAGTTACACACGGGACAGTTACACGCGGCGCAGTTACACGCGGCGCAGTTACACGCGGGACAGTTACACGCGGCGCAGTTACATGTGGGGCAGTTACACACGGCACAGTTACACGCGGGACAGTTACACGCGGGACAGTTACCCGTCACTGCCCGTGATAAACTGGCCCTTCGTGTGTCTCTTTCTCACGTTTGTCAGAGTTTTTGTTGTTGTTTTTGTTTTATTTATTTTGCCATAGGGCACATGCACTTGCCGGAGAGAGACAGAGACAGTGCCAGGGAAAGTGAGAAATCAGCCCCTGGGGGTGGCCATGCTGCAGCCCTCTCCCCTCCATTCTCTCAGGGTTTGGGGTTCACACAGGTGCCTGGTGTGAGTCTCTCTCTTTTCCTTTTAGAGGGATTTTTGCTATAGGGTGTGTGTGCTTGCCTAAGAGACAGGGACAGACAGACGGAAAGCAAGAAATCGCCCCCTGGGGGGATGGCCATGCCACAGTCCCTTCTCCATTCTCCTTTTGGGATTTTGGACATGCACAAACATGTGGTTAGTGTGAGTTTTAAGCCTCTGGGTCCAAGACTTGAACCACAGTTGAATGTGTGGGAGTCCAGCAACGCAACCATTACGCCATCTGCTGGTCCCAGCGCCTGGTGTGAGTCTCAAGACACTGGGTCTGGGACTTGAACCATGGTCAGCCATGCAGGAGTCCAGTGCCTTAACCACTACGCTACCTGCTGCCCCGTGTCACAGTTTAAACGCCCTCAGTGTGAGACTTTACATTGTGATTTGTTCTCCCCACCAACTTCCCAGAGCAACGGGACAGCAAGTTATCGCCCACGGGCAAATTCTTATTTTGAAAATCAAGTTTCAGGCCAGTCCCACGGCCTGGTGGTTAAGAGCACAGGATCCCACATAGCCAACCATGCAGTTCGGATCCCAGCCCCAGCTGCCTGGAAAACACAGGTTGTGTGTGCCCCAAATCCTGGCAGGATGGGGAAGTGGGGGGAGGGGCCTGGTGTGACCACGCCCCAGTGGGGTGCTTTCACCCTCTCTCGCTCTCTCTCCTTCACTCCTTCCCTTCTCTCTCTGTTTGTCTCTCTGGTGAGCATAATCACTCTCTGACAAATTTAAAAAGGAAAATGAGATTAAAAAACTGAAATTCTAAAAGAAAAGCAAGCTCCCTAAGCACGCAGCCACTGACGCGCCACCGCCGAGCTACGCATGGCACGCCCGAGTCCTCGCGGCCGGGTGGGACTACCACGGCAGAGGGAGTTGCCATCGGTTCTGTGAGAAACCCTTTGCCCCACAGCCCCGAGCATCGGTCCCCGTGCCGTTCACAAGCCTCTGTGACCGTGACCATCCGGACTGCGGAGAGCCCACTCAGGGGACATCCCATAGCACAGCACCGTCGGTCGGCAGGGCGTCTGGGGAAACGTGGCTGTGCAGGGCTCAGCTTTACGCATAGGGCCTGTCCATGTGCAGGGTTACATCCTGGGATGGATCCCGGGGCAGAGGCTGTGGGCCTTCAGGGCACAGGGCGGGGGGTAGGGAGGGGACGTTTTGACTCAGTGACTTTCTCCCGCCTTGTCCTGCAGGTCAGTGGTGTTGGGTATAATGGCTCAGGGACTGTGTGTCTTTTGCCATCCAAGGAAGTAATTAAGGGGTTCTCCTGCATCTCGGTGGGGAAATTAGTGGAGGTAAGTGTCACCACTATGTGGAACGTGGGAATTTGCATTTAAAATGGGCTTCTGAGGATTCCCTCTGAAAAGCAGAAGACAGCCACTAGTTCTTGGTGCCGACTGGACCACCCAGGGTCAGGCTCCTCGGAACACTGGGAAAGTGGCCAGGAGTGGAACACCGGAGAGAGGCCCACAGACAGGATTTGGGGCACACACACATGCACATGGCATATTTTCAAGTCCCTGGGGCGGGACTTGAACTGTGGTCGGCCGTGTGCAGTCTGGCCCCTTAGGCCCCGTGCTCCAGGGCCGGCCCTTCTATTTTTTATTTTCTAAATGTTTATTTATCTTTTTTTTTTTTTTTTTTTTTATAGAGAGTTTTTTGTCATAGGGGCCGTGC
>NW_006159850.1:4147717-4157261 GCF_000334495.1 Tupaia belangeri chinensis | reverse complement strand
TTTTTTTTTTTTTTGAAAGAGAGATTTTTGCTATAGGGTGCATGCGCACACCAGAAAGAGAGACAGAGAGACAGAAAGCAAGAAATCACCCTCTGGGAGGATTGGGCCACGCTGCAATCCCTTCTCCTCCATTCTCCTCTCACTATCTTGGGCACGCACACACACGCGCCTGGTGTGAGTTTAAGTCACTGGGTCTGGGACTTGAACCACAGTCAACTAAATGGGAGTCCAGCGACATAGCCATTACGCCAACTGCTGGTCCCCTAAATGTTTATCTTTTTAAGAGCTATGCCACCTCCATAGAATTACTCCGCAGGAGTCTGCAGTTCTTGGGATTAGTGCATTCACAAGGCTGTGTGGCCACACCACTCTAATTCTAGAACACTCTGTCACTCAGATGGAAGGCCCATCCCCACGAGCGGCCAGTCCTGGCCTCCCCCAGTCATAACCCCATCTGCCCGCCGTCCCCATACCCTGTGGTACCTCATGCAGCTAACAACATGTGGCATAGTCGGGACATACCAGGTCTCTCCCCAACAGCGAGTGTTGCCCCTAGCCCTCACCCAGAAAGGCTCAGGGCCGTGGGGTCAGATGCTGGGCCACGGGGTGAGCCCAGCGCCTGGAGGTAGAGGTGCGAGCCCCGATACTAACTCCGGCACGCGATACCTTCCTTAGGCCGGCTGTGTCGCCAACAACGCTATCATCAGAAAAAACGCCGTGATGGGGCAGCCCACTGAAGGCGCCCTGATGGCCCTGGGGCTGAAGGTAGGAAGCCCTGGAGCTCCCGCTGGGACTCCTGCCCCTCGGGGCTGCACCGATGAGAACTCAGGTTCCTGTGTGAGCGGAAGGGGAATGGGGCCTCTTAGTAATGGCAGAAACACCCCGAGCATCTGTGGGCCACCCACAGAGGGGATCCTGGGACCTCCAGCCTATTCCAGAGATTCTCTAAGAATCCTCTGAGCCCTGTGGCCCAGACCCTGTGCAGGTGCTGGGGAGATGAGCGGAAGAGACTCACCTGGGTGCCCACATAGTGCCTGTGCTCCCCAGGCCCCGACGGGGGCTGGCTCCTACTATATCCGACGGCTGCCAGGGTTCAGCCCTTAGGCTCAGCTCTGCCCCTGTGCACAGGTGCCCACGTAATGCCTGTGCCCGGTACCAGGCACCAGACAGTGCTCACAGATGTTGGAGGGCTGGGTGGGGTGTCGACAGAAGGTCGGGGGTGCGCAGGCTCCAGGTCGTGCTTAGGGGCAAACAGAGGAGGAGGGGGAGGCAGAAAGGTGTGGACAGGCGGTGGGGGGTGACGTAGAAGCTGGAAAGGAGTGCGGGGCAGGGGAGCAGAGGCTGAGAAGGGGACAAAGGAGGGGAGGTGGCCTCTGTCAGCACTGCATCCCTCCCCGCAGCCAGCCTGGCCCGGACCCCGGCGGCCTTCCTCTGTGAGCCAGATGCGTGGGTTCTGTCCTCCACAGCTTTCTGAATAATGAATCGTTTCAATGCTCCAAGCCTTCATAGAGATGTCTCAGATTTCTCACTAAAAATGGCCCATTGTTATGATCCTAGATGGACTTAGGTGACATTAAAGAGTCATACGTGAGAAAGACAGAGATTCCCTTCAGCTCGGAGCAGAAGTGGATGGCGGTGAAGTGCAGCCCCAGAGGCCAGGTGAGTGCACCCCCATCCCACCAGGCCTGGGGGCGGCTGCTCTGGGACGCGGTCCGACCGCTCCGGTTAATGAAAGGGCAGCACGCTCCACGTGACATCAGTGGGGGCTTAGCACAGAGTGGGGTGCTGCGGGTCAGGAGGGACCCGCACTTCATAACAGTACACAGCCCCCATTACTCGCCGGACCTGCCCGCGTGGCAGACCGCCCGGGCCCGCGTGGACACCCTGCTGCTGACGTGTGCGTGCCTCCTTCCTGGCGTAGAACAGGCAGTGGGCACTGAGCGGGGCGCGGTGACGGCCACGTCTGCCTTCCTTCTCCAAGGACCAGGGAGACATCTACTTCATGAAGGGGGCCTTTGAGGAGGTGATTCGCTCCTGCACCACCTACAACCACGGGGGCATCCCCCTGCCTCTGACGCCCCAGCACAGGGCGTTCTGCATGCAGGAGGAGAAGAGGATGGGGGCGCTGGGCCTGCGAGGTCAGTGCCTGGCGTGACGCGGGGAGCAGTTCAGGTCCTCGGTGGACGAGCTGGTTGGTGGGAGTGGCAGGCGGGCAGGTGCTGGCAGCGAGAACCTAGTGACAGGACGGGCAGGAAGCCCTGCCCACCCGGCCCCTGGTCTAGACGTGCCCTCAGGCCTGAGAGGACGGGGCCCTCCCTTGCTGAGTCCCCTAAAGCAGCCCAATGGGCAGCAGCACAGGGCAGGTTCTCCAGGTAGGTCTTTCTCGTTCTGCCTCTCGTCGGGAAAACCCAACGCTCTCAAATGAAGGGGGACCTTCCGCTCCTGGGCCGTGCCAGCTTTCTGCACCAGTGCTGCGGCCGGCCTGCTGGGTGCGGGACCCTGGGGCTCTCGTGGTCCACCCATCACTCCCACCACGGCTGTTCAGAGCAGGGCTGGGAAACACCTTCACTGCAGATGCTCATCCCCTCAGGGACAATGGGAGCCCTGGCCTTGCCATATGGTTCCATCCTGTGGCTGCCGCCCTCAGGGGTCAGGAGTTGTCAGTTAGCAAGCGCCGGGAGCAGGCAGGGCAGGCTGCACAGAACCATTTGCTGCCTCCTGAGTGTGGGGCGCGTGCCCCCAGAGCAGACCCCCGGGGGGCTTGTGCAGCCCTAGGTCTGAGCACCATGCCTCGGCTCCCTCTGCAGAGGAGGGCGTGGCACGGTGGCAGTCACTCAGGGGTGCTGCTGTGAGAAGCTGGGAACGGGCCTGACCTGCAGCTGGCTTCTGCTGCTGCGACCACAGTCAACTTGCCCAACACGCCCAGGACATGTGGGTCTGGTCATGGGGTCCAACTCACGCGGGGACAGCGTCCGTCAGCATGAACACAGCACAGCAGCTCGGAGACTCAGCACTGGCCTGTCTCCTCCTGCCCTGGAGACTCCCAGAGCTGGGCCCCACCTGTGTGCCCACATGTCACGGGCCCACTGAGACCACGTCCCCCACCTCCACCAGGCTCCCGCGGGGGCCCGCAAGGTTGAGGACCGAGCCCAGGCCACACAGCCAGTGGAGCCAGGACTTGAACTCGTGTGCATCTGGCTGTGAAGTGTTAAGGAGCACAGAGACTCTGGGCTCTTGAAGCAGAATGTCACGAGGGTTGGTTGGCCGTGAAAGGGTAGAACTTTACTGCCACCGACATGTAGGTCCTTCTGTACCTGCAAGTGGATTCGGCCCCAGCCGAAGGCCCAGAAGCGGCCTCCTGGCAGCTGGTGTTGGAGAAGGCCTGAGCGTTTTCCAAGCCCAAGCAGGGGTGAGGGTCAGGGAGTGATCCTCTGCCAGTGAGTTGAGTGGAGTGTTGATGGTGTGTTGGGTGTACAACAGTGCCTTCCACCTGCCGGGGGCCAGAGTGCTCTGGGCTCTGAGACACGCCCCCACCCCCACACATACCCGGGAACAGGTAGGTGACGAGCCCCACGGCAGGGGTAAGGAAGGCAGGGTGACGGGAGCACAGAGGCAGGAGTGAGGTCCTCTGGGGACAGAGCATTTGCAGATGCTTCTCGGGAACAGAGCGGTCCTCAGGACGGGTCTTCAAGGGTTTGCAGCCCAGGTCCAGTGTGGGAGGGGAGCACTGAGAAAGGGGAGGAATGGCACCTGCAGAATTATCCGTACTTTCTTCATGGCAGAGCACTTACGTGTACATGTGAGAGCGACAGACACCCAGTCATGCCATCAGCCCCTTCCTTCAGCTCCCAGCCCATTGCTCTAGGATTTTTCTGCCTGTGCCTCACATGTTTCAGGCTGGCTGGGCCAGGGATTTGAACCACAGTTGCCTGTGGGGTCCAGCTTCTCCTGAGTAGCACATTACCAATGTACTACAGAGCCAGCCCATGCCAGCATAATTAGCACATGGCACCAGTGTTATTAGCACATGGCACCATCGTAATTAGCACATGGCACCAGTGTTATTAGCATATTACAATAGAATTATTAGCACATGACACCAGTGTTATTAGGACATGGCACCAGTGTTATTAGCACATGGCACCATCGTAATTAGCACATGGCACCAGTGTTATTAGCACACGACACCACTATTAGCACATGACAGCGGTGTTATTAGGACATGGCACCATCGTAATTAGCACACAACACCAGTGTTATTAGCACATGAAAGCGGTGTTATTAGCACATGACAGCAGTGTTATTAGCACATGACAGCGGTGTTATTAGCACATGACAGCAGTGTTATTAGCACATGACAGTGGTGTTATTAGCACATGACAGCGGTGTTATTAGAACATGACAGTGGTGTTATTAGCACATGGCACCAATGTCATTAGCACACGGCGCCGGTGTTATTAATTAGCACATGGCACCTGTGTTATCAGCACACGACACCAGTGTTATTAGCACAGTGTCACGGCTGGAGGTCCCTTGGTCACAGCCACTTCTCTGGTGTCAGGAAGTGACAAGGTGAGGCAGTTCTCACGGCATGCCTCTTCGCTCAGGCCCCGGGGCAAGCCTGGCTTCTGTGCCGCCGAAGCAGGGTAAGGGTTAAGGGCAAGCCAACATTGAGTCCTCCCAGCTGCGCTGCTCTCCTGGGGGCCCTTCCTGACCTCTGGAAGCGGCTCCCACATCTGCAGCAGGGATAGAATGAGCGGGCTCAGAAGAGATGAAGAGCCAGCACTGTCGGGGTGCCCCCTCTGCACCATCTCACAGGCCCCTGTGTGCTGGGTGGGGGTGGGATAGCCAGGAGAAAGCAAGTCTTGCTGCTTAGCGGCCCAGCCTCTTCCTGTCTTGGGTACACCTGCACAGCCTGGCCACCACTGCCGTGGGCTCTGCCTTCCCCTGTGGGCCAGGGTCTGGGGGCCAGCTGGGGACTGGAAACATGCCCTGGGCCTCTGTGACACCACCCCCCTTGGGTCTGGCTGTCTCCTCAGTGCTGGCCCTGGCTTCCGGGCCCGAGCTGGGCAGCCTGACGTTTCTGGGCCTCGTCGGCATCATCGACCCTCCGCGGGCTGGCGTGAAGGAGGCCGTGCGGGGTCTCTCGGAATCAGGCATGTCTGTGAAGATGGTCACGGGGGACGCGCTGGAGACAGCTATGGCGATAGGTAACCGGGACAAGGGGGTCGGAGAGGGAGCTCTGCCCAGCCTTCGCCACAGCCCCTGCCGACCTCAGGCTGAGCCCAGCCAGAAGGGCTCCCACCCAGCTGAGCTTAGAGTAGATTCAGGGACCTCTGCCCCAGTCTTCCACCTCTGAGGCGTTTCTGTGCCCAGAATGTCAGCAGGGTCTTCACACGGGGAGAGTCCCCATGTATACTGAGGGCCTACTATGTGCCTGGGGCTCTGCACCCAAGTCTCACTTCGTCTGCCCAGATAGCATCTTGCCCAGTGCACACTGTTGGCCTGGCTTCTGCCACTAGTGTGCCCTTGGCGAGTCACCGAACCACTCTGACCCTCTGTCTCCTCGTCGGCAGGGAGCCACACCCCTCCCGTCACCTTTACTAGTTAGCGTCACCACACCTTGGCTTTCTCCCCCGCTGGAGGCTGCCTGGACTGTGGAAGGTGACAGGTCTGGGATCAGGCAGACCGTGCCGGGCTCTGGGAGCAGCCCCAGCGGGGGGCGGCCCCTGGGAAGCAGCTTCTCTGCGTCCTCCTCTATAAAGCAGGTCTAGGGCCTCGGCTGTAAGTTAGCGCCGTGGCAGAATTGAGGCCGTGTGCCACGGGGGCGCCCAGTGAATGGGACGTCAGGGGTGTGGCGAGGGTTGGGCCCCAAAGCAGCCTCCGATCAGCTCGTCCCTGCAGGCAGGACCCTCGGTCTGTGCGGCGGGAAGCTGAAGGCCATGTCGGGGGAGGAGGTGGAGAGCATGGAGAAGGACGAGCTGGCCAACCGCATCGCACAGGCAAGTCCTCCCGACTCGGGGGCGGGGCTGGCCACCAGCCCCAAACGCGCTGACCGCCCACTCTGTCGCACCTCGCCGCATCCAGGTGTCGGTGTTCTTCAGGACCAGCCCAAAGCACAAGCTCAGAATCATCAAGGTACCCTGGGGGGGCGGGCATGGGCCGAGCCAGCCTGGCCGAGGCCCCAGCACCCCGGGCCGGGAGTGCATTCGTCCCTCGGGTAACAGTCCAGGGCCGGAGCTGGCGGGCAGCACCGCCATCCTCAGACCTTCCTTGTCTTGGAGCAAGGCGGCTGCCCAAGGGGCACTGTTCCGTAGAAGTGGTGAGGAGGGTGGACGGGGCAGCAGGCAGCTCCTTCCCCAGGACCAGGCTTAGGAGCTGCACCTGCCATTTGTGCTTACGCCCCACTGGCTGGAGCCTAGTCACATGACCATATTAGTTCCAGGGATGCTGGGAGATGCCAGCTTTAGCTGGGCAGGCACAGGAGCAACTGAAACGTGGGGGGCTAGTAGGAGAGGGAGGGGAGCACTGGGGACCATTCACACAGCAGTCGAGGAGCTGGGACTGACGTGTGCGAAGGGAAAGGTTAAAGTGGAAGCTTTCTCGCGCTGGTTGTGTGGGTCTTGGCATCGCTCTTGATATTTAACTGTGCCTGAGTTCCCATTGGATGGGGACACTGCTGACATCTGCTGCTCCGTAGGTTGGGAAGAGGGCCAGATGAAGCCGGGCAGGGCAGCTCCTGGCACCAGCAAGAGCCAGTAAAGAGCTGATGGGGTCTGCTTGTGCATTACAGGGGAGCCGGGAGCTGCGCTGTGTCCACGCACGTGTACTTAGAAAATATGCTCTTGGGGACCAGCAGATGGCATAGTGGTTACATTGCTGGACTCCCATGTGGTCAACCACAGTTCTTATCCTAGACCTGGTGGCTTAAAACTACACTGGGCACATGTGCGTGTGCCCAAAGTCCCAGAGGAGCATGGAAGAGAAGGGGTTGTGGCACGGCCATTACCCCAGGGAGTGATTTCTTGCCTTCTGTCTGTCTTTCTCTGTCTCTCTGGCAAGTGCATGCATCCTATAGCAAAAATCTTTTAAAGAAAAAAAGAGAAAGAAAGAAAGAACAAGAGAAAGAAAGAGAGGAGAGAAATGTGCCCTGAGCTCTTTCGGTAGTGCGGGCTTTCCTGCTCGTTTTAGCACTATGGAACAAGCCTCTCTGTAAGCTATCCACAAGGAAACCGTGCGGACCTAACCGGGCAGCATGTGGCTTCAAAGGACTCACTCGTTATCTGTCAGCGGCCATGCGTGACCTTTGCAGACCTTTGCTACAGCTGGGCACTGTCACATCCACCATGAGTCTGGGCCTCTCAGTGGCTGTGTGAAATAGGGATCGTGGCTCCACTTCACAGATGGGGAAGCTGAGGCCGGCAGGTTGCGGGCTCGCCCGCTCCCACCGCAGCGTGGGTAGAGCAGAGATTCAGACCCGGCCGCCACCTCCAGCACTGTCTCTTTCCAAAGGCCCTGCAGGAGTCGGGGGCAGTCGTGGCCATGACCGGGGACGGGGTGAACGATGCGGTTGCCCTGAAGTCTGCGGACATCGGGATCGCCATGGGGCAGACGGGGACGGACGTCAGCAAAGAGGCCGCCAGCATGGTCCTGGTGGATGACGACTTCTCCGCCATCACGTAAGCTGCTCTTCATGTCGGCTTCTACTGTCACTGCCACATGCCGGGACCTGCTGCGGTGGGCTTTCAGGCGTCCCCGGGTGCCTACACCAAGCACCAGGAGCTGCTCACCGAAGGGGCAGCGCCTGGGGAACGTCACCAACGCCTGCAGCACGAGAATGAGTTGCAGCCTGTGGGTGTGCGTTAGGCCCTGCCAGACACACCCGCCCCCACAGGAGCCTGAACCAGGCCTCTGGCTCAGCCCGGGGCACGTGTATACACTAGACAGAGCAGGTACGTGCTCGGAACCGCCCTAAACAGCCCGGACAAGGGACACGAATGCTACAGGCCCTTAAAAATCATGTTTCAGGTCAGCAGGTGGCATGAGGTTAAGGCACTGGATCCCACATGCCGACCGCACGGTTTGAGTCCCAGACCCAGCGACTTGAAAATCATGCAGTTAATGTGTGTGCATGCCTAAAACCACCTCTAGAGTGGAGAAGGGACTGTGGCAGGGCCTTCCCCACCTCCACCCCAGGGGAGGTCATTTCTCACTTTCCTGCTCTCTGTCTGTCTCTGGCAAGCGCACGCGCCGTAGAGCAAAACCCTAAAAAATATCTATCTATCTATCTATCTATCTATCTATCTATGTATATGTAAGTTTACTTATAAGCAGGGCCAGCAGGTGGTGCAGAGGTTAAGGCACTGGACCCCACATGGCCAACTGTGTGGTTCAAGTCCTGGGTCCGGCAGCTTGATAGTCACATCGGGGACCTGTGCGCGCATGCCTAAAAACCCAGGAGAACGACGGAGAGGGGGCTGAGGTGTGCCACCCCTCTGGGGGGCGATGTCTCACTTTCCCTCTCTCTGACTCTGGTGAGCTCATGCACCCTACGGCAAAAATCTAAAAAGGAAAAAGATTTTACTCATAAGAAAGGCACAATAATGGGGAGAGTGGAATTTAAAGCCTGATATCAAAAACCTGAGAAATATTGAAATTGTAGTTTATACACTTGATAAAGGGATCTTTTCTTTGCCAGAGGGATGCTTAAACTACTTCCTTTAATTAGGATAAAGAAATGCTGTCACAGGCAGTGGGGTGCCGCTGTGGCCTGGGAGCCACCTGGGAGTTGCAGGCACTGGCCCACCTGGGCACACAGGCGTCCTGGGGTCCGGGCTGGGAGCTGGTGGGGAGGATTGGTCCATGATGAGGCCCCCTCTCCCTCTCTCTCTCAAAGAAGAAACTTTTAGGGGACCAGTAGGTGGTACGGTGGTTAAGGATCTGAGCACTCCCATGTGGCCAGCACGGTTCAAGTCCCGGACCAGGTGGCTTGCTTTCTCACTTTCCCTCTCTGTGTCTCTCTCTGGTCAAATAAAAATAAAGAATAAATAAATAAAAGTAAAGTAAAAAATTCTAAAAAAGGAAAGAAACGTTTATAAATGCAGTGGGTGCATAGTTCTAGTTTGAATTATTTGGCAATGTTTTTTAGGAAAACTGGGAAGGGTGGTATTAGGCAGTTTCCTACCCACTGGTGGCCCCAGGCCAAGTTTATAGAGGGCTCTTGCAAAGAGCGTCCTAGAGACACAAGCAGCTGTCCGCCAGCCTCCGGAGCCCGTCCCTATCTCTGCGTGGCTCTCCTTGGTAAGTCCCGGGCCGTGTAAGCCTCGGGGTCCTGGTAAGAAGGGCTCAGGGTGGACAGCTGACAGCCCGAGGGTGTTGAGAAGACAGTCTGCACGGAAAGGCTAGTGAGGCCCGAGGACCCGTCCCCAGTGGCTGACGGGCCCATGAGGACAGTGGCATCTCCCACGGACAGCCCCCGTGAACGCCGGCGAGGGGCACTGGCACGGGGTCCGAGCACACGGCCACGTCGGCTGCTCACCCTTGC
>NW_006159850.1:4145423-4147497 GCF_000334495.1 Tupaia belangeri chinensis | reverse complement strand
TGCCCGAGCCGCCCTGGGCCTCCGGCCACAGAGGGTGACCGGCTGCCCCCACCGCGCCCACAGGAGCATCTCGGCCCTGAGCCTCATCGCTCTGTCCACCGTGTTCAACCTGCCCAGCCCCCTCAACGCCATGCAGATCCTGTGGGTCAACATCATCATGGATGGGCCCCCGGCACAGAGGTGAGGCCCGCCCACCTCATCTCCTTCCTCTGGTGCATGCTGAGAGGCAGGGCTGCAGCCACAAACTCAGTCTCTGTCGGGTCCCCAGAAATTGAAGTGTGTTCCCCTGGGGAGGGGCAGGGAGTGGAAGGCAGGGGAGGTGTTGGGTAAAACCTGTCCACCTGGAACATCCTCCCTGGGCCATCTGCGTGCTTCACTCCTCTTCATTCCAGTCACTGCCTCTAAGAAGTCCTCCCAGATTCCTCCCACACAGTCCCTTGCCCTGCTTAGTTTTTCCCCAGAGAGGAAAATATACTGTTTGTTCTCACCTCGTAGTCCTCTGTCTCCCCTTTAGCACATTGACTTCATGGAGGAAGATTTTGGTTCTCTTTCCTGCTTTACCCCAGCCTTGGGTGCAGTGCTCGGCGCACAGTCAGTGCTCGGGGAATCAGCAGCCGCGGGAATGGACGAGGGAGGGGGTTAAGGTGGCTGAATGGTGGCCACGTGAGGCCCAGGGGCTGCAGCAGCAGGGCCGAGGCCTGCAGTCAGGGGGACTTGCATGGCCCAGCAAGGCACTCCCTGCACTGCAGCACATGGGGGGTGTTGCTCCGAGCGCAGCTGATGCGCCATCAGCGTCATTTAGTCATCACCAGTGACGGCTGCAAAGGGAAAGCGGTTCCTGTCTGCTCCCCGAGGCCCGTGAGAGGGGCGCCTCTGCAGGCTCTCCTGGGAGCGGGGCCAAGTGCAGCGGCTGGGCTGCATCCGCCCAGGTGGGGGCTGGCCTCGTGGCCCTGCCGCCCCGCCCAGCCGGATGGCCTCGGCCCTGTGGCGGGGCTCCCTCCTGGGCGCACCTCTCCTGGCTGGCAGCAAGGAGGCCGGTCCCACTGCGGGTGGGAACTGCCTGAGCAGGGGGAGCGGCAGAGTGTGGTTCCAAGGCGTGGTGCGGGCGGCCTCCTTAGGCCATCAACCCTCGCTGTCTCGGGCCAGCAAAGGTCAAGGTGGACGGGCCTGAGAGTACAGGAGGATGCAGCTGCCCATGGGGTCCTGGCTGCCAGGGAGTGTCCTGAAGGTTGGGGACCAGAGAACAGGCTTTCACACTGGCGCTCCCGCCAGGAGGTGTTCTGGGGTAGCAAGACCCTGCTCGGGGCTCCCTGGGGTGTGGCGAAAGCCACCAGGCCTGGGAGCAAGGGCACCTTCCCCGGTGTCCTCACCACTCTGCGTGGCCCCCATCTTGCTCTGAGCAGCTTGGGCGTGGAGCCAGTGGACAAGGACACCCTTAGGCAGCCGCCTCGGAGCGTCCAGGACACGATCCTCAGCAGGGCCCTGGTCCTCAGAGTGCTGCTGTCTTCCGCTGTCATCATCAGCGGGACCCTGCTTACCTTCTGGAAGGAGGTGAGCCCGTGTGGCCGCAGACACCGCCCTCACCCGCGGCCAGGCAAACGCGTGTGTCCCAAGGAACTGAGGCAGGGCGGGCAGCCACGGGCAGAGCAGGGAGAGGCCAGGGAGGGGACGGCATCACCCGGTGGGAGTTGGGGGATGGATGCGAGGCCCCACAGGTTGGAGTCTGCGGGTTTCCTCCTCCTGGGAGGCCACTGATGCTGCGCGCCCTGTCAGGGTCACTCGCTCTTCAGAGCTGGGGCTCGGGGAAACTCTGGGCCGAGGTGTGGGTGACCTGGGGAGGAAACCGGGCAAGGGTCCCACCTGGCCCTTTAAGCCACAGACCGCAGGGATGGGCGTGGGGCATCAGCCAGTCACAGGCCTCGTCCTCGTGGGTCATGCCCCGACCTCAGGAGGAAGCCCCACAGCTCGCACACCTGAGCTCACCAGGGCCGCGCCGGGAGCCCCCGCCCGCTGTGCCCGGCTGGGCTGCGCCTGGCCGCCGCGGTCACCGCCGGCCTGCTGCTTTTGCCCCCGA
>NW_006159850.1:4144876-4145102 GCF_000334495.1 Tupaia belangeri chinensis | reverse complement strand
GCGGACGGAGAGCCTGGGCGCGCGCGGTGAGTGGGCGGGCGAGTGCCCGCAGCCCCAGGCCACCCGGGGGGGGAGCCAAACAGCGGGAGAGAAAGAGCGTCTTGGTGCCCTCCCCGCTCGGGGCCTCCAAGAACAGATGTGTATGTGGGTGCCAGCGGTGGGCAGAAGGGCGACGTGCTGGGGACACGGGGAAACCACGGAAAGAGGCCCCTCCGCGCGCACGGCC
>NW_006159850.1:4141733-4143168 GCF_000334495.1 Tupaia belangeri chinensis | reverse complement strand
TCACCTCCGGCCTGCTGCTTGTGCCCCAGATCCCGGCGGACAGATCGAGCACCCCGCGCACCACCACCATGACCTTCACTTGCTTTGTGTTTTTTGACCTTTTCAACGCCCTGACCTGCCGCTCCCAGGTGAGGCCCTGCTGAGCCCTCGCCGCCCCGTGGTCTCCACGAGCCATGCAGAGCCACCCCGAGTCCTGGGGGCTGCGGGGCGCGGTGGCAGCCACTGTCCCCTCCCGTCCCCACAGACCAAGCTGATACTCGAGATCGGCCTCCTCAGGAACCGCATGTTCCTCTGCTCGGCCCTCGGGTCGCTCCTGGGGCAGCTGGCTGTAATCTATGTGCCCCCGCTGCAGAAGGTCTTCCAGACGGAGAGCCTGGGCGCGCTCGGTGAGTGGGCGGGCGAGTGCCCGCAGCCCCAGGCCACCCGGGGGGGGAGCCAAACAGCGGGAGAGAAAGAGCGTCCCTTGGTGCCCACCCCGCTCAGGGGAGCCAAACAGCGGGAGAGAAAGAGCGTCTTGGTGCCCTCCCCGCTCGGGGCCTCCAAGAACAGATGTGTATGTGGGTGCCAGCGGTGGGCAGAAGGGCGACGTGCTGGGGACACGGGGAAACCACGGAAAGAGGCCCCTCCGCGAGCAGCGCCTGGGCAGGAGGATCTGAGAACAAGGGGGGCGAGGGGAACAGCGGGAGGCCAGGGGCTATAGCAGGAGCAAGGCCTGGGCTCAGCCTGGGTGTGCCCCAGACCCAGGATCACAGACCAGACCCACTGCCAGCCCGGTGTGAGGGGTCATGAGACTCGGACGTCCGCCCTGAGGCGGGGCTGGGCCACCCTGTCATTCTGGCTGAGGGGTCAGAGCGAGACTGAGTTAATCCAAGGGAACAAGTCGGTCAGATCAGACTTAGAAGGTCGGCACGCAGCAGCACCAGGGTGCCCATCAGGGAGGGTGCTAAACTCCAACAGCTCGGTCCGTGCCAAGCCTTAGCCACTCTCCGAGGCAGCCCGTGTAGACTGCCCTCATTGCCTGGGCATCCCAGCAGGCCCCTCTGGAGCCGAAGAGTCTGGGCCTTGGGAGAGGGGCAAATGCACCCCCCTGGAGAAGTGGGGAGGGCTAGTGCCGGCTCCCAGTGCCACCCTCCCCTG
Source organism: Tupaia belangeri chinensis (assembly GCF_000334495.1). Classification (NCBI taxonomy): domain Eukaryota; kingdom Metazoa; phylum Chordata; class Mammalia; order Scandentia; family Tupaiidae; genus Tupaia; species Tupaia belangeri. The sequence continues at coordinate 4,142,031 of NW_006159850.1, read as the reverse complement.
CACATTCCTGGCTTGGGAGGGTGACAGGCCCGCTCCTCGGCCACCGTGGTGCAGGGCAGGCAGGGTGGGGAGGGCGGTGGCGGTGGGGACAGCCACCGTGTGCCCTCTGACGGCTTCCTCCGCTCCGCTGGCAGATCTGCTGTTTCTGACTGGCCTGGCCTTTTCTGTGTTCATCGTGTCGGAGCTCCTCAAAGTGTGTGAGAGACGCTGCGTCAGAGCCCGGGGAGCCCCGGCGCCCCTCGGAGACGTGTAGCGGGCTCCCCGGCAGGCCCCGGGATCTATTTTCACGTGCCGCGCT
>NW_006159850.1:4140143-4141641 GCF_000334495.1 Tupaia belangeri chinensis | reverse complement strand
TGGCAGGCTCCCTGGAGGCCCACGCCTGCACCCGCCCCGCCCCGGAGCCTGTGCAGAGTACCGAGCTATTTATTAAATCACCAGGGTTTACTAAGCACAGTCCCTGCGTGTGCACCACGGCTCAGGGCAGCGCGGCCACGAGTCGGGCCACGTGCTCTTGGGAGGGGAGCGCTGGGGGGTCGCTCCTCTGCCATGTCCTCGCCGTGCCAAGAGGGCTGTGGGCACTGCTGTACCGAGCATGCCAGGGCCTAACAGCATTCTGACAGATTTGGCCAGTGTCCTCCATGACAGTGGCCAGTCCAGAGGCCACCCTGGGAAGCCACCACCACGTGAAGACCAGGCATGCGGTGAGCAGCAGTCACAGCCCGGATGGCCTAAACGAGGGCCTTGGGTCTGGGAGACGACGCATGGGATGTGGCCTTTCCCTCTGGGGAGTACTTCCCCTCTGCCTGAGAAGCTTCCTCCCACCGCCCCAAGGCCGCTCTAAACCTATCTGCCCTCGCCCTGAGGACAGTAGGGCAGTGTGGTCTCCGTCCTCCCCTGCGGGTCTGCCGCCAGGCACAGACTCCGTGGAGAACCAGAAATTCAACTCCACCTTTCGGGAAACGAGGCCCCGATTCTAGCCTCAGTGACCGGTTGGGGCTCCCCCGACAGACAGAACCATAGGGTTAAGGCACTGGACACTCCCACATGGTCGGGAGGGACACAGAGACCTGAGAGGCTGGCCTATGTGGCCGTGGGGACCACCAAGTGCTGTCTTTAGTGGAGGCTGCAGGCTGGGCCCAGGGAGGAGTGGAGCTGTGGTCTTGCATTCCAAGGCAGTCTGGAAGCCGAATTCCTTCTCGGTGATCTTGGGTCTTTTCTCTTAAGGCCTCCAACTGATTGGGCGAGGCCCACCGCAGCAGGAAGCGTAATGTTTTACCCGAGACTTACCTGTTAGTCTCCTCTAAAAACTACCACACAGCAGGAGCGGGACTGCGTCTGACCAGGCAGCTGGGCCTGTGGCCTAGCCATGTGGACATAGCAGAGCACCCCTCCCACCCAGCCCAGCTGTAGGCACGCTTCCCGGGTGGGCCAGATCAGGATGGGGAAGGGCGGAGTGGGCCCCTGTATCTTTCGGGCAGAGCTCAGAGTTCTCCAGAGTAAGACTCTCAGCTTGGGGGGCGGTCTCCCCCACCCCAGGGCTGGCAGGGAGGTGCAGATCGGGGCTGGTTGGAGAAGCAGCCTTTTGAACTGGGTGGTATCTGCCCAGGGCTGCCGCCTGCTGAGGCTGGATCGTGTATGGCACCACTTGCTACGGTGCCCCCAGTCAGGGACACTTCCTGCCGCCCTTTCCCTTCAGCCATAGCTGGCCCAAGTACGCGTCTCGTTAAAAAGAGAGAAGGAAGTAGCCAAAGGGAACTAGGGCTGACTGATGCCTGCATCCGTAACAAAGCCAGGCTTAGCCCTCACTCACACCATCCAGACGACCGCAGCAGCCGTAAGTGTACATGACAGA
>NW_006159850.1:4124045-4139328 GCF_000334495.1 Tupaia belangeri chinensis | reverse complement strand
ATGGCCATGCTGCAGTCCCTTCTCCTCCATTCTCCTCTCGGGATCTTGGGCACACACACAGGGCATGTACACACACAAATGCGCACGTGTGTGCGCGCGCGTCTGGCATGAGCTTTAAGCTGCCAGGTCCAGGACTTGAACCGTGCTTGACTACATGTGAGTCCAGTGACATAACCATTACGTCATCTGCTGGTCCCCTACTATAAAGAATTTTATGTACCTAAATTCAACAAGGTAAGTGAAACAAACCAATTCCTTGACCTCTGCAAACTACCAAAACTCACTGGTGATAAAATAGATCATCTGAGCAGCCCTGTAACAAGTAAAGACACTGAAGCTATAATGAAACCCTTTCCAATGGGCCAGCAGGTGGCGTGGTGGTTAAGGTGCTGGACACTCCCACATGACTGACCATGGTTCAAGTCTCAGAATTGGTGGCTTGCTTTCTCACGTTCCCTCTCTCTCTTTGTGTGTCTCTCTCTGGTCAAATTAAAATAAATAAAATAATTATAAAAAACCCTTCCAAAAAGGGAAATTCTCCAAAGCCAGATAGCTTCATTGTTGAGTTTCCTAAGCATTACAGGAAATCACAAGTGTACAAGCCTCTTCTAGGAAATAAGAGGGGATGGGGGACCAGCAGGTGGTGGTTAAGGATACTATGAATCATTTTGGTTTTTTAGAGAGATTTTTGCTACAGGGCGCATGCACTCACCAGAGAGACAGACAGTGAGAAATCACCCCTAGGGCGTATGGCCATGCTGCAGTCCCTTCTCCTCCATTCTCCTCTCGGGATCTTGGGCACACACACACAGGGCATGTACACACACAAATGCGCAAGCGTGTGCGCGCGCGTCTGGCATGAGCTTTAAGCTGCCAGGTCCAGGACTTGAACCATGGCTGACTACATGTGAGTCCAGTGACATAACCATTACGTCATCTGCTGGTCCCCTACTATAAAGAATTTTATGTACCTAAATTCAACAAGGTAAGTGAAACAAACCAATTCCTTGACCTCTGCAAACTACCAAAACTCACTGGTGATAAAATAGATCATCTGAGCAGCCCTGTAACAAGTAAAGACACTGAAGCTATAATGAAACCCTTTCCAATGGGCCAGCAGGTGGCGTGGTGGTTAAGGTGCTGGACACTCCCACATGACTGACCATGGTTCAAGTCTCAGAATTGGTGGCTTGCTTTCTCACGTTCCCTCTCTCTCTTTGTGTGTCTCTCTCTGGTCAAATTAAAATAAATAAAATAATTATAAAAAACAACCCTTCCAAAAAGGGAAATTCTCCAAAGCCAGATAGCTTCATTGTTGAGTTTCCTAAGCATTACAGGAAATCACAAGTGTACAAGCCTCTTCTAGGAAATAAGAGGGGATGGGGGACCAGCAGGTGGTGTGGTGGTTAAGGCGCTGGACACTCCCACATGATCGACCATGGTTCAAGTCCTGGACCTGGCGGCTTGCTTTGTCACTATCCCTCTCTTTCTCTGTGTGTGTCTCTCTAGTCAAATTAAAATATATGAATGAATACATTAAAAATTTTTTAAAAATCGTGTTTAAAAAAAAATTTTTTTTAAGGGGAGAGAACACTTTCAACTCATTCCATGAGGCCAGAATTACCCTGATACAAAAAGTAAACAAAAACAGTACTACAGACCAAAATTCCTCAAGACCATGCACACACACCCCTCGACCTGTTAGTAAATTATAGCTAGTCACATAGAGTACAAAACACCACGACCGGAGAGAGTTCATCCAAGAAAGGCTGTTCAATATTCAAAAATCAGTATAACTCACCGTGCTAATCACCTAAAAAAAAGCGTGTGGTTGTATCAACTGATGCAAAAAAAAGCAGTTAATAAAATTCAACCTCCATTTATGGTATTAAGAGAAAAAAACGGGACCAGCAGGTGGCATGGTGGTTAAGGCGCTGGACACTCCCACATGGCCAACCATGGTTCGAGTCCTGGACCTGGTGGCTTGCTTCCTCACTTTCCCTCTCTTTCTCTCTCTGTCTCTCTCTCTGGTCAAATTAAAATAAATTAATAAATTAAATTAAATTAATAATTCTTTTAAAAATAAATAAATAAAAACTCTCACCAATCCAGGAGCAGAAGGGAACTCCCTCAACCTGATTTAGGACATTTAAAAACCTACAGCTACCGTACTTGCTGAAGGCTGCTTTCCCCCTAAGCTGAAGAGTTAGGCGAGACTGGCTCACGGCTCCTGTCCCATGAAGGACTGGGCGTACCAGTCAGTGCGATGGCAAGAAAAGAAGAGACACAACGGCATCGGAAGGGAGACTGGAAAGGAGATAACTCTGACCCCGCACTGACACAGCTGTCCTCATAGAAAATGCCAACAGGCCAGCCCCTTGGCTCAGCCACTAAGGGGGCCTATCCCGCATGGCCGACTGCAGTTCAAATCCTTGCCCCAGATGCTGGAAAGACTCACCAGGCACATGTGCACTCACACCCCAAATCCCACCAGGACGGAGGGAATGCGGCCTGACCCCACTGCACGGGAGGGTGCTTTCTCCGTCCTCCTCTCTGTTTCTAGTAGGTATGAGCACCTTCTGGCCAAAACAAAAAAAGTAGAAAAAAAAAACACTGCTGTGTTTAGGACTTACTCTATAACCACGGTAACCCCGCGTTACAAGGACAGCGACAGACACGCGGGCCAATGGGACGGAAGAGTCCAGAAACAGTCCCTCCACGAGCCAATTGGTTTTTGACAAAATTCCAGAACAAGTCAATGGAGAAAAGGCAGGCACTCCACCAAGTGGTGGAACGAGCGGGTGTCCGTGAGCAGAGAGCACAGGCAACAGGGCGGTGCTATTACTGCCGGACGGGACAGACCAAGGCCAAAAGCACTGGGCGAGACGAAGAAGGGCCCTGTCAAGGCAGTCACCCACCCAGAATGCAAGTTCAACGGGAAATCCGGAGAAAGCCTGCAGATGTTCAATGCAAATTCCAGGAGCCCACTGGCGTGGGACTAGGCTCCTACGCCAGGCCCAGATCAGACAGGTGGAGTCGCTCGTGCTAAAATGTCACACCACACTGAAACTTTAAGGAAGCTGAAGGATTCCAAAACAGGCCAGGTTTTCTGGCAAAGAGGATTCAGTCCACCTGAATCACCGCTGGAGGGAAAGGAAACTTCTCGCATCTGTGGCTTTCCTAGGACCCCAGCCCAGTGTAGCTCCAGGTCGCCTGGACTCACCGGGCTGCGTGACCGACAGTCGCCCTGCCCAGGGCCATCCCCCTTTCCTTCCAGACCAGCTGTTTGCACACTTGGCTTAAGAGTCAGCGAAATGACTCCAGGTGAGCATGAGGCCCCCTGCGCCCCGATCATAGTGTGGAGCCCAACACGGCTGTGCCTTTACCCAGTCACGAGCTGTGCCTTTGACGTCCGTCACCCAGGAACCTGGGGCCTCGGCACACCATATTCAGGGCAAGCTGGGTCCTGTGGGGCCAGCTGACTACCCTGACCCTGGCCCAAATAGTGTCTTTTGCTTTACTTACTTTGTTTCAGCTTTCTTCTTCGGGTAGACACAGAAATTCCCCAGGTGACTCTGAAGGCACGAAAGGACGCAAATCAAACTGCAGCAGGTGCCTGAGGGTGCCGGGGACAATGACTGACAGGCCACTGTACGCAAGTTAATGATGCACCATCTACGCACGGAAGCCAGTGAGTGGAGGGGGTGACGGAACACGAACACGAGTGACACGCCGCCAGGAAGTCAATACCCCCGCACCAGGACGACGGACATCGAACGTGCGCCGCATGACGGGCACGCTGACGACTTGATTCCTACCCTTCACCTGCTGTTATACACTGTTTACACAGTTTCTAAACCACGTCCCACAAAGATGTCCAATGCTTACATGTAAGCCACTGCCACTGACTCCAAGGCGCAATCACTGTAGAATCAAAAACGGACGAAGAGGATTAGGGAAATTCTCTCGCATCTCAAAGTGTTAACGAAGGAATCAAAATAAAAATGGCAGAAAATCTAGGTGCCGCCCATGAATGCATACCTCTCAGAACCTACGCAGTACTGCAAAATAACTCAGAGCTCAAAGGAAAGTCTCATGTATTTATTGACTCTCATTTGTTTTACTTAATTAACAACCGACTCCAAAATTTTAAAATAAGAAACGCAGAAGGGAACAATATTAATGCAAAATTTTAGAACAAAATTAGAACCCAATCTAGGAAAAATGGAAACACGAGACAGGAAGGGGGAAATAACAACTGTGAAAATTTTCAAATACTTCGGTCAATCCTATGTAAATTAATTTGCAGACAGATAAAATCAACCATTTCCTAGGAAATATAAAAATTATCAACACTGGGACCAGCAGGTGGTGTGGTGATTAAGGCATTGGATCTCACATGACCAACTGTGAGGTTCAAGTCCTGGATCCAGCAGCTCGAAAAACATGCCAAGAACGTGTGCATGTGTGACCAAAATGCAGACAGAATGGAAGAGAAGGGACTGTGACATGGCTAAACCCCTGGAGGACAATTTCTCACTTCTCCCCTTCCTCTCTCTTTTCTCACTTTCCCCTCTCTCTCATTTCTTTCTTTTTTTTTTGGAGAGGTTTTCGCTATAGGGCGCGTGCGCTCGCCAGACAGACAGAGAGAAGCAAGAAATTACCCCCCAGGGGGGATGGCCACGCCACAATCCCTTCTCCTCCATTCTCCTCTCGGGATCTTGGGCACGACACGCCCGTGGTGTGAGTTTTAAGCCACCGGGTCAGGGACGTGAACCGCGGTCGACTATGTGGGAGTCCAGCGACATAGCCATTACGCTAACTGCTGGTTCCCTCTCTCTCTCATTTGTCACCTCTCATCTCTATCTCTCTATCTCTCTCTTATAAGCGCACATGCCCCATATCAAACTAAAAAAAAATAAAGAAAAACTAAGTGTGGATTTCAAATTTTTTTGCACCAGAAGAACACTTTGCTGCTGTTTGTCCAAGAACCTTCTGAAGTCCCCTTGTCCTCTGCCTGCCAGCCCATCAGCAGGGAAGATGGCATCACACCCCCGAGAGGATAACAGATGCCCGCTTTTCTTTTTTTGGGAGAGGTTTTTGCTATAGGGCGCGTGCACTCGCCAGAAAAAGAGAGAGAGACAGAAAGAAAGCGAGAAATCGCCCCCCAGGGAGATGGCCATGCCGCAATCCCTTCTCCTCCATTCTCCTCTCGGGATCTTGGGCACGCACGCACACGCACCTAGCATAAGTTTAAGCCACAGCTCCAAGACTCGAACTGCGGTTGACTACATGAGAGTCCAGCGACATAGCCATTATGCCAACTGCTGGTCCCTGCCTGCTTTTCTCTAAGGCAAATGGATGGCCTGAGCCCCGTCTGTGCCCCGCCCTGCGCCGGGCCGTGCTCCCTGCAGACCCGTGTGTGAGACTTCTGCCTTAGTCAGGGCTATAGCTAAGTGGAGGGGTGCCGGCCCTCCTGAGAAAAAGCAGCCCCTGCAATGCAAACGGCTCAGTCACTATGGCTTATCGTCAAGGCGATCGATGTGGTAAGAGGCTGCGTTTTCATCAGATCTGCAAAAGGTCGAAGATTAACAGCAAGAGACGACGGGAAGAGGTGCCGTCTCCCAGCCCAGCTCAGAGCGCCTCCAGGTCGGGGGTTCCCGGAGGGGACGGCTGGGCCCCGTGGGCATACAGTCCTGCCTGTGTGGGCAGCACGTCTGGCAGACAGCAGCTCCGCCCCGACGCTAACCCACTGAGGTAACCTTCAGCCCGTCGGGAGCACTGCGGTCTGTTCAGGGCAGTCTGCACTCAGTTCCACCCTTCCCTTGGGGAGCAGACCTGGGCAGGGTGATGCTGATGGCTGTGACCCAGCCGTTGGTGCCCGAGGTCCAGAGCCCAGGCCAGTGCCAGCCGCGCCCAGACTGGGAGGGACCCCAGTGATGTTAGGAACGAACGGCTTTGCTTGTCCGAAGACAGACCGCCTGACCCTCCCGTCTGCTCACAGCCCAGACTCAGACAGCTGAGGGCGCCTCACGTACAGGCCCTGCTGAGGGCCCACACCGCCGTGAGCCACGTCAGCTTCCAGTCTTGCACCATTCCCCGACGGTCGAGGCTTGTGCCAATACACACGGAGACACGGAAACCCCGCGCCCTCAGAAGCTGTTGTTGAAAGGCATGGAGGTTCAAACAGACGCCTGTGTCCTCTACCAACTGAGCTGGGCCACTGAGGCCTGCTGACAGCTGGGCTGGCCTGGGCAGGAGCCCGGGGACCCCGCAGGTGGGAGCCCCTCTTCCGTGGCAGAAGCTCACCCTGCCAGCATGGGCAACTGGCAGAGGTCTCAGCACCTCAGGGTTCTCCCAGCACACAGTGAGCGAGGAGGAAGGGAAGCTGCTGACCTGACACAGGCTTTCTGGCAACGGGGGCTTTCTTGGCACCGCTGAGTTCCGGCCGAGCGCCTGCAGGTCACCCTGCACATGGGCATGCAGCGCTATGTCACGTGGACCAGTGTGGGGGACCAGAGATCTGGCACGTCTAGCCTGCACCACTCTCCAGGAAGCTCCAGGCACTGGCTCCAGGAAGGCCGCTGCCCGGGCTGCTCCCCACTAGTCCTCGGAGGTGTCCCGGAACCCGCTGCTGAGGCACGGCCGCCCACTGATCTCGAGCATGGCCCGGGCCTCGGGGTCCGTGTCGAGGATGCTCCTCTTGCTCTCGCCCTTGGGAGAAGACAGGAAGGGACAGTGTTCAGGGACTTGCAGGGAGAGACGAGTCGCTCCCCACAGCCCAGGAGCTGCGGTCACTTCCTGCTCCTGTTCCAGCTCTGGGGCACGGGTCAACCCTCTGCTAAAGCCACAGGAAAGGTGGGCTCCAAGCCCTCTCTGAGCCCCTGTTCTCCGGTACCAAGCGCTCACAGAACCGGGGTCCAGAGGGAACCCAGGCCCTGTGCATCTGGCAGAGGGGCCCCCCGAGTGACCTCCAGCATCAGGATCCCAGGGTGTGTTTATGGTCATTCTGCAGGGCGCAGCCCAAGACGTGGGTGACACCTGTCATGGTGACCTAAGTCGTGACGGTCCCAGCCCACCCAAGTTCTCACCTCAGGCAGGTCCGTTTCCCAGGGCCGTCCACTCCACCCTCGGCCTCTGTCCAGAGCAACAGTCCCCCAGCAAGTGGCCTCAACCCTCTCCGGTGGAAAAGTGGGAGGGGGAGCCAAGGGCGTGAGGGACGGTCCCCACGGTCACAGTGCCCAGCACACGCGCCCACTCACCAGCTGCACCCCCTTGGCCGTGCCCACGGCCCACACCTCCATCTTGTGGAAGTTGAAGTGCTCCCTGGCGGACAGCTGCGGGCTGTTGTACGTGGTACACGTGGGCTTGGCTCTGCTGTGTCCTTTCCCAAAGTCGGCATCTACCCAAAGCCCGAAGTAATCGTGCTGCCCGCCCATGCCCTGCGGAGAAAGGCAGACAGGGACCCGCATCAGCCCCTCGGCCTGCAGATACCACGCGCGGGCACCAGCCCAAGGCCGAAGGACGAGTCGCCTGCAGGGCCCTGCTTAACCGTGCAGACCCCCGACTGCTGTGACATGAGCCTCCCCTGCAAGTCATAGGACAGCCAGGATGTCTCTGGGTGTCCCCGCTGGCCTTCTCACAGGTGAGGCTGGCTGGAGGCACAGTGACCGCAGAGTCACAAAGCCCAGGCCACTGAACGAGGGCACACGGACGCAGACACTCGGCCCCGTCCTCCCAGCCACTTCTGGGCAGGGACTCATGCACTCAGACTGTCGGCTGTAAGACCAGGAGCGGGGTGGAGGGAAGGGGTGGATTCAAACCCTGTTCTCTCCACACATGGCCTGGCTCGGCGAGAGAACGTTTCCACCTCGCCTCCCTGTAACACAGCCTCGAAGCGACGGCCACTGCTGCCTCCCTGGCCCCTAGTGGGCCCTGGGGCACGTGGTAGGCACTAGTTCTGACCCGGGGCAGGAAGAGACCCAGCACAGAGTGTGTCCGTTGGGGGTTATGGGACCACTGGGTGTGAGGTGGGAGTGCTCGCTCCGGCAGGCACCAGGCTGCTGCCAGTGCCCTCGGGGCCCGGCAGGTCCTGACGCCCTGCGGCAGCTGCACGCCATCTGGACTTCTGGCCACCCAGCTGGGTAGCCTTCTCAGCCCAGCTCTGCAAGCAGGGGTGAGACTTTCCAAAGGAGCTCCTGGGCACAAAGCGAGAAGGGCTGGGAGCGGGAAGGCCTGTCCTCGCCTAGCTGACCGTGTGTGGGCACGTCATCTCACCTCGGCCCTGTCTGGGCTGCCCACGCCAACGCAGCCCTCCGCCCTCCTTGGACTTCACCCTCTTCCTCTTCTTCTGAAGCAAGGACCAGACAGGAGCCACACCCCTGAAGGCGGGCCTGTGCACCGTCTCACAGTACCCCACCCTCCAACGACGGGGCTGAGGGCGTCCGGCTGTAACGCGGGGCGGCAATGCCTAGTGGCAGGCAGTGTGGCACCATCTCAGCCCACAGGCCACAAACCGACCCTCTGAGACCCTGGGACACAGGCCGAATTCACCACCTGCTCACAGACCACCGGAAGGCCCGGCACAGGCCTCGTCCTGCCCTGTAGGAAGCCCCGCCCTCATCGTCTGCTCTAACAGGGAGGCCTGGGGCAGAACTGGGCCCGGCGCCAAGGCCCTGCCTGGTCTGAAGGTGTCGGGATCAATGCCGCCACGGGACCCGCCGCCAGCTCCCCCGAGTCCTCACCAGGCCATTGGGGATCGTCTGCTGGCCGTGGTTCAGGTACATGTAGTGGTCGTTGTAGCCCGTGTGCGTGTACACGGCCATCCTGGGGGCGATGGAGAACAGGAAGCATCTGTTGTCCCCTGAAAGTGACCAGAGAGCGAGACAAGCAGGGTCACCACGTCGGCCCCGACACAAAGGCCAGGAAGTGAGCGTGGTACAAACAACACAGACCTGGTGACTGTCCTCAGGTGTGCCCTGAGCCCATCACACCTGGGGGCTGCGTCCCAGAGACCAGCGGGCAGGGCAGGCCCCAGCAGGGCAAGCCTCAGGGCTGCCCATGGAGCCAGGTAGGTAAGCTGGGGGCTTGGGCGTCACAACGGCAGCCACTAAGAAATGTGACAGTTGTTTCAGAAACACCTAGCTCTGGCCAGGAGCAGCTTTAATTCCGGGGAACTGAGGCCTGGGTTCTAAGCATCTTGCCTGAGACTCCAGCCAGGATTCAAAATCCTGTCTGCTCAACCCACAGCCTCGGTCCTTCAACTGCACCACAGAAAGCACAGGCAAAAAGGAAGGAACCAGGCCAGTAGTGTGGTGGTTAAGGCAGTTAGATCCCTCATGGCCGAGTGGGTGGTTCAAGTCCTGGACCCAGCAGTTTGAGAATCCTATCAGGCACTTGTGCATGCGTGCCCAAAATCCTGAGCGGAGAATGGATTGCAGCATGGCCACCCCCGCCCTACCCCCCGGGGTGATTTCTTACTTGCCCTCTGTCTCTCAGGCAGCTCACATGTCCTGCAGCAAAACTGAAAACCTTTTTTTAAAAAAAGGGCCCTTATTGGCATTAAGTCACGTGAAGTTTCAGGTATGAAGAGGTTATTTCCAGAACAAACGTTGGCTGAGCACAGAGCCTGACCGGGCTCCGCGGACCGGGCCACTTGGCACACGGCTGCCCCCTGCTGGAATGTTGGCCTCACAGTTCTAAGACAACTCAGGGTTGCAAACTGGTCATTGTATTTTTCTGACATCATCCACGTTGTCTGTTAATGGGACGCTAAGACCCAGCAGAGCCCGTCTGGAATCGGGATTAGTTAGTGGATTAGTGGAAGCTGTGCAGCAAGGACTCCCAGGGGTCTTCGATGCCGGAGCAGGGCCTCCAACACATGGTGAGGGGGCACCTGACACTCCCCCCAGGTCTGAGGTCGGGAGATGCCCCCTTCCTGTGCCAGGAGGCAGGAGGGTACACGTGCGCAGGGGCCAGTTACATGCACGCCTCAGCTGGGGCTCCAGAAGCTCGCTGGCCAGGCCACCCTTGGCAGGCGTCTGGGGACTGTGGTTTTGGAAGGTTCCTGCTATTCCCAGACTAAAACCTGGAAGAAAATCAAATCCTGAAGCACCGCCTTCGCCTAGTGAGCTCTCCCTGCCACCCTAGGCTTATGGCCTTGCAGTTCTGCAGAAACAGCCCTCCCCACGACACAGGCCCTGGCTCCGGCAGCTCTACAGAGGGATGGCAGACTCTGGGTGGTAGAGGGCCCACACGGGGGTGAGGAGGGCCTGACAGTGAGGCGCTGCAGGAAGCGCACCTCGGTAAGCGTGGGCACCAGCCACCGCCATCAGGGCCTGCTTTGGGGCAGGCGAGAAGGATGCGGCGCGTCCGGCCAGTGCATCAGGAGCACGCAGCCCAGGCTTCCGGGTCTCACAGTCACCACGGGAAAACGACCAGAACCACAGAAGACACAGCAGAGCAAGCCTGGGCTGGGGGCACCGTAGGCAGAGGCCCGGGAAAGGAAGCCGACCCGAGAGAGAAACGCCCGCCTCGAAGTGGCAGCACCTCCCGGTCCCTAGAGAGGAAACCACGACCCGACTTTTCCCACACCTCTAGTCTGGTGCCATTCAATAGTGCGGCCTCAGTTTCCTCGCCTGAAACGGGTGACAATGTCCGTCCTGCCCACTTTACCCCATGGATCAAAAACAACCCGTGGCTGTTAACCCACCACAGAGCAGCAGCGTGTTTCAGCATGCTTGTCACCCCAAGCGTGTCAAGAAAAACACCTGGATGGGACCAGCAGCTGGCGTAATGGCTATGTCGCTGGACTCCCACATAGTCGACCGCAGTTCGCGTCCCAGACCCGGTGGCTTAAAACTCACGCCGGGCGCTTGTGCGTGCGTGCCCAAGATCCTGAGAGGAGAATGGAGGAGAAGGGATTGCGGCGTGGCCATCCCCCCAGGGGGTGATTTCTCGCTTTCTGTCTGTCTCTCTCTTTCTGGTGAGCGCACACGCCCTATAGCAAAAACCTCTCCCCAAAAAAAGAAAGAAAAACACCTGGAGAAGATGAGGAAGCCCCCCACTTTAATTTCCCAGAGGGAGCACAGGCTCACCCAGGGCAGGGGGAGAAGGCACGCCCCATGGGGTGTGACCACACTGTGACCCCTCCTCATCCACGTCTCCCTCTGTTCAGGGTTCCAGACATGTACATGTGCCCAGCATGTTTCCCAAACCACTGGGGCCAGGATTTGAACCATGGTCAGCCAGGTGGGATCCAGCTCCCTAACCACTAGGCCATAGGACTGGCCTGGGAGAAGCCCTCTCGACACCTCTACCCTCCATCGGCTCAGGGGTGTCCGTGTAGCCGCTGGCAGACCAGGACACCTCCCTGGGCTGCACCCCCCTGGGCTGGGGCTGTCAATCTTACCTTGGAACTGAGGCTTGACCTCCCAGGAGCAGGAGGCGAACCCCCCGAACACGTGGCCATCGTGGTCCTCGAGGACAGTCACGCAGGGCCCCTGCTGGGCGATATGCCCGCAGAGCTGGGAGAAACTGTGTCCGTGCAGCTCAGACGAGAAGAGCAGGCTCCAGCGGCCGCGCTGCTCCCGCGGCAGGTGTGAGTGGATGTGGATGACGGACAGGACGTCCAGGGTGCTCTCGAACTCCCTCTCTGGGTCTGCCTGGCGCTCGGGGAGCAGGGCAGCCAGGTCGAGGGACGAGCGCAGGACGAGAAAGCCCTGGTGGATGACCAGGCTCAGAAACATGGCCACGTAGGGGGCCCTGAACACCCAGTCCTCGATCACGCCTTGGTCACAGTCGCAGGCCAGCCACTGAGGCCCCAGCAGCCTCTCAGCACCTAGGGGAGAGTGACCAGCGTCAGAGGGGCCATCGCATCCCCGGCGGCGACGAGCTGGGCCCGCACCCGTGACATGGGAGCGGCGAGTGGGAGTGTCCAGCTGTGTGCACCCACTGAGCACCTGAACTGAGGTGCGTGTGAACTGAGGCGCGTGTAAACGTAAGCACGCCCAACTTCAAAGACCTGGCATGGAAAACAGAATGCAAGATAGCTGAATAGCTTTGTACGCTGATTATACATTAATAGTCTATCTAGGGGAGGGCAGGGTCTGTGGCCTGGTAGCTAAGGCAGCTAGATCCCACTTGGCCAACTACATGGTTCAAGTCCCAGACCCAGAGGCTTGAAAAACACACCAGACGTGTGCATGTGTGCATGTGTGCCTGAAATCCCAAAAGGACGGACGATGGAAGAGAAGGGACTGTAGAGTGGCCATCCCCCATGGGCAGGGTACTTTCTCTTCTTCCTCTCATTCTCTTGTCTCTTCCTGTCTCTTTCTGGCAGGCATGCAAGCAAAAAAAAAAAATCATTTTGGACGGACTACTTATTTCTGTTCACTATTTTTTTTCTTGGACACAGGGCACTTGCACTCTCCAGAGATGGAGAAGGGAAAAGTGAGAGATCTCCCCCAAGGAGGATGGCCATGCTGCAATCCCTTCTCTTAGAATTTCGGGCATGCACGCACACGTGCCCAGCATATTTTTCAAGCTGCTGGGTCCAGGACTCAAACCATGGAGCAGGCCACGCCGGATCCAGTGCCTTAACCACCACTCCACCTGCTGGCCCTGCTTCCTTTTACTATTTTAATGTGGTTACATGAAAATGTAAATGTCGTTTAGGGCTCTATTTCTTTTGTTGTTGTTATTTTTTAAGTGTGTTTCCTGATAGAGAGAGCCTGACCCTGGCAGAGTCTGTCGCACTGACCCCTCCCACAGGCCTCCAGCGCACATGCACACACAGCACGTTTCAGGTCGCCCGGGCTGCAGAGCCGGACTCACTTGGCCTCCAGCACTGTGCGGTCCAGCACACTCGCACTGCCCACCGAGGCAGGAGGGCTTCCTCCCTGCTCCAGGGCCGACCTAACAATTCAGCCCAGCCCTCATGCCCTCTCTCTCTGCTGAGGGTGCTTCCTGTCCCTGCCTACCCACCCCACCCCGTCTCACACAGGCACTCTGCCACAGAAGCGATAAAGCTCTTGCTGACATGCACAGACTTGATTTAGAACAACCGTGATTCCCGACACACGGAAACTCTGGGCTAAGCTGAACTAACGCCTTCTCTGACGCTGGCCCGTTTCATAACCAGGTCTGCAGAAACCCAACTAGTTCCTACCCCCAGCTTCCGGGATATCGCAGAAATTCCTGTCACTTCTAATTAAACTACGTGTGATCACTTCCCTTTCTCATCACCTGTGTATTACTTGAAAATATCAGGGACAGATTTCATCTTCCACCTGAACTTTTTCTACTTGGTTGAAAAATATAATTTTCTATTTTTATGACTTTTCTTTTAAAAAATGCCGATTTAAACCAATAAATAGTACCCATAAGACAAACTACTGATATTTATTTATGTTATAGTTTTATTCTTTCCAAGTTCCAAGTATCTCATCTAAATATAATTTTTTAAAGAGGTTATTTTGCTATAAGGAGCATGCACTTACTGGAGAGACAGAAAGTTAGAAATTACCCCCCTGGGAGGATGTCCACACCATAATCCCTTCTCCTCCATTCTCTTCTTGGGATTTTGGGCACGCATGCACACACGCCCAGCGTGAGTTTCAAGCTGCTAGTTCTAGACTCAAACAGTGGTCGGCCATGTGGGAGTCCAGCGCCTTAACCACTATAGCACCTGCTGACCCCAGTATAATGTATTTTTAAACTGTTTTTAAAAATCTGGCTTTAGGTCCAGCAAGTGGTGTGGTAGTTGGGGTGCTGGACTCCACATGGCCAGCCACGGTTTGAGTCCCAGACCTGGTATCTTACTTCCTCTCTCTGTCACTTTCTCTCTCTCTGACTCTCTCTGGTGAGCACATGTGCCATATAGCAGATTTTTAAAAATAATACACGAATTAAATATTGAATATTTTAAAAATCTGGCTTTATAATAAAAGAATAACATGTTTACAAATTAAACCCACTTTGCAAAGAGATTCACCACAAGATTTTTTAAATTTTAAATATATACTGTTTATCACCCAGCAAGAGAATACACATTCTTCTCAGTATTGACAAGTATTGAGCATCACCCGACATAAACCACGACATATACAGGCCATAAAACATGCGTCGGATCAGCCCTAGAACATAGTAGGCAAGGGAGCCAAATGCCACAGGCCGACCGGGGTTTGAATCCTGGTCCTGTGGCTTGAAAAACATCCTGGGCGTGTGTGCATGTGTGCCCAAATTCCGACAGGGTAGGGAGTGGAGGGGAACGTGGCATGACCACGCACCATGAAGGGTGCTTTCTCCTCTCCGTCTCCCTCTGCCTCTCTCTGGTAACCACACGTGCCCTTTGGCAGTTAAAAAAAAAAACAACTTTTTTTAAATGCCTCAATAAGTTTTAAAGCACTGAAATCATATATAGTATGTTCTCCAACCACAATGAAATAAAACTAAATATCAGTATTGGAAGGCCACTTGAGGAATTCGTAAGCATTAGAAATTACACAGCTCGGGAACCAGCAGTTAGCGTAATGGCTATGTCGCTGGACTCCCACGTAGTCGACCGCGGTTCGCGTCCCGGATCCGGTGGCTTAAAACTCACACCTGGTGCATGTGCGTGCGTGCCCAAGATCCCGAGAGGAGAATGGAGGAGAAAGGATTGTGGTGTGGCCATTGCCTGAGGGGTGATTTCTCGCTTTCTGTCTCTCTCTCTCTCTCTTTCTGGCAAGCGCATGTGCCCTATAGCAAAAAACTCTCAAAATAAGTAAATAAATAAAAGTGGAGGGATCAGCAGGTGGTGTGGTGGTTAAGGTGCTGGACTCCCACATGGCAGACTGCAGTTCAGGCCCCGGACCTGGCAGCTTGAACGGGCACAAAATCTCAGGGGAGAAAGGAGGAGATGCTACCACAGCATGGCCATCCCCCAGAGGTGACCTCTCTCTCCCTCTCACTGTCCCTGTCTCTCTAGTGAGCGCATGTGCCCTACAGCAACAAGCATTAACAAAAAGAAAAAGAGCTAAGAGCAGACGCACACTGCTGTGCAGAAGGAAGAAGGGGGTGGGGAAGCTGCCTCCAGGGTAACGGGCTGGGGGCTCACACTCTGACTGCCAGGCTTTGCCGCTGGCTCCAGGAGTGGCGGCGGCGGGCCCCACTCCACAGCACCCAGGTCCAAGTCACCGAGGACAGGCAGGCACTTGCCTTGAAGCTTCAGCTCGGAGAGCAGCTGGGTGGCCAGTTCCTTCACCCTGGGGGCAGGGCCTGGGGCCTCCTTCCCCCACCAGCC
>NW_006159850.1:4118589-4122787 GCF_000334495.1 Tupaia belangeri chinensis | reverse complement strand
GGGAGGGGAGTCCAGCGACATAGCCATTACGTTAACTGCTGGTTCCCTCAATGTGCATTTTTAACTCTTTTTTTTTTTTGAGAGGTTTTTTTTTTTTTTTTCACTATAGGGCGCGTGCGCTCGCCAGACAGACAGAGAGACATAGAGACAGAAAGCGAGAAATCACCCCCCGGGGGGATGGTCACGCTGCAATCCCTTCTCCTCCATTCTCCTCTCGGGATCTTGGGCCCGCACGCACACGCGCCCGGCATGAGTTTTAAGCCACCGGGTCCAGGACGTGAACCGCGGTCGACTACGTGGGAGTCCAGCGACCTAGCCATTACGCTAACTGCTGGTTCCCTAACTCATTTTTTAATTCAAACTTTAAATTGAATTCTTAAAGCCTTCGGAATAACATTCTGTAGATACTATTCTCCTTTTTGGTCCCAGCATCAAATCTGACTTCATCCCGGGTCACAGTGAATGGGGAGAGCGCAAACTCCCCCCTTCCCGCACAGCACGGTCCGCACGTGCCCTCGTGGCTGTGCCCAGGCCGCCCGCTGCCATGCCCTCATCTCGTGCAGGAGGCCTCCCTCCTGCCCACTAGAGGATCCCTAGTTCTGTGGGAATTTGGAGAGTTCACTAGAAAAGCAACTTCAAATTCCTTCCCAAAGAAAGCCTACTCCGCTGCCGCATCCCTGCACGACTCCTCATCCTGCTCCACCGTCGAGGCCTTACTGGCCTGTCCAGTTCCCTTGGCTCCAGCTCTGGGTGTGCCCAGGCCAATGGTGCTGCTGTTGGCCATGGAGACATGTATGCACACACATGCACTCGCACATACATGTGCGCCACACCCTGACTGGGAGGGCCTCCCGCCAGCTTTCTCAAATGCAAGACGACTGTGATGGGACTTCCCCGTGTCCTGGTCAGCTCCCATGCCACGAGGTCTCCAGGAGGCCTGTGGAGGATGCCTCGCAGACTTCACCCCACCATGCCGCCACCCCCGGGCTGATCTGCGGTGTCTCTTCATGGGGTCTCACTGTCTGAGCACTCCACCTGGCAGTTAGGCACCCGAAGGTAAGGGGCCGAAAGATGAGAAATGCGGAGTTTCAGATAAACCTGGAACCTGATATTTCATCGTTCTGTTAGGAGTACTGTGAAATTCCTACAGCGCCGAACACTTACAGACTCTAGAGCCAGGACCGGCCCCGTGGTACAGCAGTTATGGGAGCTAGATCCCACACAACTGACCGTGGTTTGAATCCCAGCCCCGGCAGCTTGAGAAATGCGTACACCCAGGAAGGAGGAATGGAGAAGGGAGGACTGCAGTGTGACGCGCCCGTCTGTCTGCCCATGCTACATGCCCTCTGGAAATATTAAAGAAAACAAAGTCTAGGGCAAGGTGCATGTGAAAGGCTGATACTAGGCCTGGTCCACCGAGGCAGACCCATCATCTCCACCAGCCACTGGGAGGGCAGTCAGGGGACATGGTGTCAATTAGAAGTTAGAAATGTCCCCTAAACGTCCCTCAGTCATCACCTGCCCCGAGTCCCTTTCTTTAGTACAGACAGGACCCTGTATTGACTTAAAACAGGGAGGGATCTGTATAGCTGGTGACTACCCAGCCCTCCAAGAAACCCACTGTCAGGGCTCCCGCCCGGCTGACGGCTGCACCCTGCAGGCTCCTCTCCCAGCTGAACGGGAACCGCGGCCCCGGGCCTTGCCTTCAGAGCCCTCAGGGAGAAGGATCTGGGCACCCGTGGGCTGCTCCCATCCGACGACAGAGCATCGAACAACCCATCGATCTCAGTCTGTTCCTCAGGGAGAAACTGGGACCTCGAGGTCTGCCCCCCGCGGCTCCTGGTGTTCCCCATCTTTCCTCGTATTTGCCAGAACTCTCTGCAGAAGGAAAAGACGAGATTAGAGAGAAAAATTAAAATGCAATAGTGATCAAAATGAATGCTGACAACCACATGGTCAAGTTTGCACACCCTGACCTCGCCCAGACACCCCGAATGCTTCGGCCTTCAAACACGTTCTAACCGGGCAGAAGTTACCAGTGGGCGACAAAGGAGTGGGGCGCCCCTTCTGGCACCCGCAGTCCACAGAAACTCGCTCGCAGCTGTCGAACAATAGTCCTGGTTTCCTTATTTAAAAACACCATTCCCGGGACCAGTAGATGGCGTAATGATTACATTGCTGGACTCCCATGTAGCCGACTGCAGTTCGAGTCCCAGACCTGGCAGCTTAAAACTCACGCCAGGCACATGTATGTGTGTGTGTGTGTGTGTGCCCAAAATCCTGAGAGGAGAATGGAGGAGAAAGGATTGTGGCATGGCCATCCCCCCTAAGGGATGATTTCTTGCTTTGTCTCTCTGACCCTCTCTGTCTCTTGGGCGAGCACACGTGCTCTGTAGCAAAAATATCTCTTAAACAAACAAACAAACAAACAAACAAAACAGTTACCAGGATGGCCCTGTGGCCTAATGGTTCAGGGAGCTGAATCCCAAACAACTAGTCGTGGTTTGAATCACAGCCCTACAGCTGGAAAACTATGTTGGGCACCTGCGTTTGTGCCCTTAGAGGGGGACACACCCTGACTTAGAGGAAGACACACCTGACTTGCAGGAGGACACTCTGACTTAGAGGAGAGTACACCTCGACTTAGAGGAGAGTACACCCCGACTAACTTAGAGGAGGACACACCCTGACTTAGAGGAGAGTACACCCCGACTGACTTAGAGGAGGACACACCCTGACTTAGAGGAGAGTACACCCCAACTGACTTAGACGAGGACACACCCTGACTTAGAGGAGGGCACACCCCGACTGACATAGAGGAGGGCACACCCCGACTGACTTAGAGGAGAGTACACCCCAACTGACTTAGATGAGGACACACCCCGACTGACTTAGAGGAGGGCATACCCTGACTTAGAGGAGGGCACACCCCGACTGACTTAGAGGAGGACTACACCTCCTGACTCAGGAGGCTATACCTCTACTGACCGAATGCACTTAAGGTTGCTGGCCTGTGGGTCTCCATCAGGGACAGTTCCCCCAGGGGAGGGTTAGTGGTTCTGGAGGCCGGGGGTTCTGCCTATACCCACAGAGCACAGCCAGCCACCGCCGAAGAACGATGGGCCAGCGTCAGCAGGGCTGAAGTGAGCTGCCCTGGCTCTGGGCTGAGGGCTGGCCAGGAGGGCACTCCTGAAGTGCAGAGGAGCCCACTCTGCTTGCCCCTTTCAACACAGGGGCCCTCAGTAAAACGGAAGTTCCAGCAGCCCCCAATCAGTGACAAAGATTCTTCCCTTGACCAAACGTCCCCCAGGCTCCTGGCCCCTTCCCCGCACTTCCTTGTAAAACCTAGCTTCAGCAAGGACCTGCCACCCTTGATCTCTAAGGACCTTATCTAACCAGGTCCTTCACGCTCCACCAGCCCCCAGGAGGAATCTCCCCACCCCTGATGTTTCCTTAGTCACGTTGCACCTGCTGACCCCACCCCACTCCTCCACCGTAAATCCCCACCTGCCTGCAGTGTCCTCAGAGTTGAGTCCAACCTCTCCCCCTACTGCAAAGTCCCACTGCTGGCCCCTATACGTGCTGTGACACTGACAGTTCTGAGCAAGTTCTTCCTTAGTGTGGTTAGCAAGTATCACTGAATCTCTGTAAGGTCCAGGCATTAAATAAGGTAGCCCGTGGCATGTGACTGCCTCCTGGAGGCCAGAGACAGAAACAGACCACCCAGATGACTGAAGGTGGCTCCTGCCTTCCCGACTTGAAACCTGAGAACAGCCCACTTGGGGGCTCCAGAGCTGGGGAGGGCTCCCCCCACACCGCAGCGGAGGTGACCAGGGGCTGCAGCTCCTGAGGATGGCTAAGTGCAGTCCTCGGAGCTTTTCCCACTGGCTCGGCCAGTGAATGCCCTCCGCCCTGCCTGCCAGCCCCCACCTCCAGCTCCAAGCAGCAGTCCTGTTAGAGCCAGGAACCTAGGCCTAAGTGCCACCCTTCTGCAGAGATCCAGCATCTTGCCTGGGCAGAGGGGCTTTAAACCTGTTTCTGCCCCAGAGCTCCAGGCCCTTCTGCCAAGGGGCAGCCTGAGCCTGGGCAAGGAGTTGCCTGGGGACAGAAGGTGACCCTCGGAAGGCTCGCTTCCCCAGTCGATCTGCAAGGGCCTGGGAGCAGTTACCGCCTGGATGGGCAGACCAGGATGGCTGCA
>NW_006159850.1:4109263-4118336 GCF_000334495.1 Tupaia belangeri chinensis | reverse complement strand
GGAGGGCGGGGCCAGCCGGGGAGGAGGAGGGGCGGGGCCAGGCCAGGCAGGACAGAGACCCCCGAGCCCCTCCCGGCCGGCCTGCTCTCCGCCCCGCCCACACCTCGGCTCAGTTCAGCTCACCATGGCCCCGGAACCGCACCGACCCCAGACCGCCTTCCGGTCTGGTGGGCTCCAGCAGCCCACGGATTTTCCTCTCTGGAGCAGCCCCTTCCCTGTTCCCAGGCAACGACGATGACGGACAGTCATTTGCCGCTATTGTGGAAACGGAAATCGGGGGGCGGAGTTAAGGTAAGTAGTCAGCCAATGGAGATGCAGCCCAGGCGTCAGTGGGCGGGGCAGACTGGCGGCGTGGGCGGGGCCGGGCTGGGCTGCGGGGAGGAGCGGCTGGGAGGCCCCGTCCGGCTCCTGGTGGGCGGCGGCCGTTTTTTGGAATGGAGAATGGCTACGGATCTCGGAGAGGCTGAGCTGGGCCTGGAGCACCTGGGGAGGGTCGGGGCTGGAGCAGAGGAGCGAGATGTGGGGAAGAGGCTGAGCTGGAGGGTGCAAGGCAACCCGGGGCAGAAGAGTAGGCCCAGTGGAGGCACAGAAAGAAGACAGGCAGTGACCCAGCCGCAGGCCCTCTACTGCTGGGCCTCTGCGGCTGGACATCTCTCAGTGTCCGGGTAGCTCTCCTCTGACGCCCGATCCCACTGGTCCTCTGACCAGAGCCTCCCAACCCGAAACCTCAAGGCCGCCCCGCCTGCACCAGTTCTGGCTTCTTCTCTGTGTCGCCTTCCCCAGTTGGCCTGTCCACTAGCCTGTCCTTTGCCTGCATTCTTTCCTAACTACCATTTCTATCCAAGTGCATTTTTAAACATTTCTTCTGTATGAGAGAGAGAGAGAGCATGCACATGCCAGGGTCTCAGTGCCACCTCCCCTACCCCCAGCCAGCCTGGGATCATGGGCACCATTAGGGACAGCTCCCTATGTAAGTCAGTCTCACAGAGCACGGCATTGGAAACTCGTGACACCTTCCAGCCCCGGTGGCATTTAAACATGCATATGTCTGTCTGGTCTTGATAAATACACTCCCCTTAATCTACAAATGGCCTTCTTCAGCTAGTACCCACTCTCTCCCTTCACTCCAAATCGCTTCTTCAGCTAGTACCCACTCACTCCCTTCATTTCAAAACGTTTTTTAATTTTATTTATTTATTTATTTATTTTTGGAGAGGTTTTCGCTATAGGGCGCATGCGCTCGCCAGACAGAGAGAGATATAGAGACAGAAAACGAGAAATCACCCCCCAGGGGGGATGGTCACGCCGCAATCCCTTCTCCTCCATTCTCCTCTCAGGATCTCGGGCACGCACACACATGCGCCTGGCGTGAGTTTTAAGCCACCGGGTCTGGGACGCGAACCACAGTCGACTACGTGGGAGTCCAGCGACATAGCCATTACGCTAACTGCTGGTTCCCCACTCCAAAACGTTTTAAAACTGTCACCTGGACCAGCCTTGCAGCCTGGTGGTTGGGGAGCCAGATTTCACATGGCCAGCCATGATTCGAATGCCAGCCCCAGTGGCTTGAAAAACACACGAGATACCTGTGCACGCGTGCAGGCTTGGCTGACAGCAATGCCCGAGCCAGGGTCCCTCATGGAGCAGTCCGGCTGGGCACTGAGGACGATGTGTCAGGAGAAGCTGATCATGAGAGGAGCATGCCCCGAAGCCCAGCAGAGCTCTCTCTGCTGCACGCGAGGGCTCCTCCCACAGCTCACTCGGGAGGGTGTCACCCTCCGTCAAGGTTCCTGATGGCCAAGACACACTGGACTTTGCACATACAGACGAGGTCTCTGTTCACTGGCCCTCATATTTTCTTGTTGTGTAAATAAACCCTGTGTGTGCATTTTCAGTAACATCCAGGGCAAGTGTATTTCAGATGAAGAGGCAGTTTCCTACAGGCAAGGCGGACTAAGGGTAAGGGGTCAGGAGTGGCTTCTCAGGCACCAGCATTTGGGGATGGGGGAGCGGCTGGACAGAAAGGAGTATAATAGGAGAAGATGTTTTAAGTGGTGCCATTTGTAGGACCAGCAGGTGGCATAATGGTTATATCACTGGATTGGAACGTAATCATAGTTCGGTTCCTGGACCCGGCGGCTTAAACTCACACCGGGTATGTGTGCGTGCGTGTCCAAGATCCTGAGGGGAGAATGGAGAAGAGATTGCAGCATGGCCATCCCCCCCCCCGGGGGGGTTGATTTCTCACTTTCTGTCTCCCTGTCTCTGACTCTCCGGCAAGTGCATGCACCCTATAGCAAAAATATAGCAAAAATCTCTCTAAAAAAAACAAAATGAGTTTCCATTTGCCGTCTAAAGTGGTGCCGCCCTCATGGCCGTAACAGAAACCGTTTACGATCCCATTTGCTCACCTGCCGGAAAGCTTTTCTGTTTCTGTTTTTGTTTTTCTTTAATTGGGGAGATTTATATTCCTTGCAATTTTGCATATAAAGTGAGACTGATTTTCAAAATCCATCATGCTATCCGTATTAGTTACTGCCCCACTGGGAGTCCACGCACACGCTGGTTGCCCTCTTGGGGGCCAGCTTCTGGTTTTTATGCCGACTTTGGGGCCCGATCCCTCCTTGGCTTCCAGCATTCTGGCCAGGCTTGTCCTGCTCCCTGTGGGTGGCCTTGCTAGTGATGCCCCTGCCCTCTGCCGGGCTTCCCAAGTCTTACTATGACCCTGGCCACGAGGCACCTGCCGTGCTGGGCGTCTGCCCTCTTCCCACCGCTCCATGCTCCCTGCTGCCCATCTCTGGAAATGTGCAGGAAACCCGGGGTTTGGGCTGTGTGGACCTGCTTACAGATGAGCCCTAGGAAGTCTGCCACAAGCAGGAAGTTGAGACGCTTCCCTCCAGGGGAGGCGCTGCCCTCACCCCGTGGAACCTCCAGGAGCTGTGCTATGGTGGAGCCACACTGCTTGTGGAGCAGGGGAAGGGCCGTGTCCTCCCTACTGGATTTAAGTTCGTTTTCACTTACGTGTAAGTGGCCCGTGTGACTGGCAGTTACTGTCTTGCGCGAAGCACCCTGGACTACGGCATAATTTCAGAGTAGAAAATCAAACACAGATGTGCATCCCACCCACTTGAACGGCTGGAATTAAAAAAAAAAAAAAAAAACATTGGCAAGAAGGTGGAGAAACTGAAACCTCAGGCACTGCTGACAGCCATGGCGGAGAGCAGTCCGGCAGCCCCTCCGAAAGTTAGACGCAGCCACCACGTGCTCCCCTGTTCAATCTGTGGATATGCACCCCCCCAACCTCCGCTGTCCTCCCTGGATATGCACCCCCACTCCACTGTCCTCCCTGGGTATGCACCCCCACCTCCGCTGTCCTCCCCTGGGTATGCACCTCCACCTCCATTGTCCTCCCTGGGTATGCACCCCCCACCTCCACTGTCCTCCCTGGATATACACCCCCACTCCACTGTCCTCCCTGGGTATGCACCCCCACCTCCGCTGTCCTCCCCTGGGTATGCACCTCCACCTCCATTGTCCTCCCTGGGTATGCACCCCCACCTCTGCTGTTTGAACCCTACCTCCATTGTCCTCCCTGGGTATGCACCCGCACCTCCGCTGTTCTCTCCTGGGTATGCACTCCCACCTCCGCTGTTCTCCCCTGGGTATGCACCCCCACCTCTGCTGTTCAAACCCTGGGTATGCACCCCCCCCTCCATTGTCCTCCCTGGGTATGCACCCCCCACCTCCGCTGTTCTAACCCTGAGTATGCACCCTCACCTCCACTGTTCTCCCCTGAGTATGCACCCCCACCTCCACTGTTCTCCCCTGGGTATGCACCCCCACCTGAAAACAGACACCTGTGGGGCACAGGTATTTACAGCAGCCCTTCACAACAGCGGAGCTGAGAGAACAACCTCGACGACCTGGATGAATGGCGTGACCGAAGTGGCCCATCCCTGTGATGGAGTGTTATCTGGTAACAAAAGGGACGCGCGATGCAGATTACAGCGGATGGACCTCGGCAACACGTTGCTGAGAAACATGAAGGACCCAGCGCTATCGGACTCCATGTGTGAGAAACATCTAGAAAACGCAAACCTGTGAGGGCAGAAGGCAGATCAGGGTGTGGGGGCCGGGGGAGGGGAAGAGGAACAGGAACGGCAGTGATGGTTCGGGGTCTCCTTTCAGGCCGAGGACCATGGCTGGAACTAGACAGGTGCACGAATCGCTAACGTAGTAAACCTCACTGAGCTTCACACTTCAAAATGGCTACGCCTACGCCTTGTGAATGTCGCAGCGTTGTTAAAGCCTGGGTCTGGGCCAGCCAGAGGCGCGTATTAAGGCAGCTGGACCCCGCATGGCCAAGTGTGGTTCGAGCTGGGAAAGTACACCAGGCACGCGTGCGTGTGCCCAAGACCCCACGAGGATAATGGGAGGAGAAGGGGCTGCAGCATGGCCATCCCCTCTGGGGAATGATTTCTCACTTCTCTCTTGCTCAGCGTCTCTCTGTCTCTGTCTGTCTCTGGCATGCCCTATAGCAAAAAAAAAAAAAAACACTACCCACTTTGAATCTGAAGGTGGTAAAAGGGTCGAGGCTGCGAGAGCTGAGGGGAGTTGGGAAGAGATTGTTGGAGGGCTGACTTCCGTCCTCCGAGAGCGGGTGGATGTCTGCCTCATCTCAGGGGGGAAGGGGACATGAGTGGCCCTTCTCAGAGGGCTACGGCCCACACCTGTGTCGCTCGTAAGACAGCCGAGGGGTGGGGGTGGCAGAGCAGGGGCTGTGGTGGGAAGTGACTGCCCTGTCACTAAGAGGTGAGGGACCTGGGACAGGTGTGCACAGCAGCCTTGGGTCATTGCAGGAGGGGACACTCCACAGGGCCCCAGGAGTCCAGCGGTGAGAGGCTGTGGCCCTCTCAGAGTAACTCAGGAGCCACCTGCCGGGAAGTGGCAGAAGGCCCAGCAGAGGGGTCTCTGAGGAACACACAAGAGTGGCCCCGAGCCCGAGCCAGCAGACGGCCGGACTAGAGCAGCACCCAAACCATGCACGCCTCGCCTGCCCCGGCAGAAGGGACGGAGCCTGCAGCCGCGAGGGAAGCAAGGAGTGGGAGAGGTGGGGCACATCCTGGCTACCGGGTGGCCTCGTGTCACCAAGGGTCCCACGGGGGGAGGCAGAGGGTCAGCACTATCAGGCTCCTGGCTCAGTGGAGGGAGGAGCCCCGGGATCTAGAAGGGCAGGAGTTTCCCCAGAACCTCCACGGAAGGCTTCCCTGCAGACCTCACTCCTGCTTCCGAGCGGGAGGACTAAGGACAACGGCATGGTGTCTTTAGTCACCGCATTTACCACCAGCATTTGACGTGGGGGACAGCTGGGCAGAGGGGACTAAAGGGGAAAGCAGACAGGTGATTCGTTTCAGAGCAATCGGAAACTAAAGCGCCCCACACGAGGCCAGGAAAAGCTTGGCCCAGAACCTCCCCCTCCCGCCTTCTGCTGGAGCCTGGAGGTCAGGCAGCCAGACACAGCAAACAGAGACAGCGCCCAGCTCGTTCAAATTTCAGATACACAAGGAATCATTTTTAAGCATAAATAGGCCCAAATATTGCATAAGGAGTAATTATACTAAGAAAAAGTATTCATTGTTTATCCAAAATTCAGATTTAACCAGGCATCTTGCTGTCATCTGGCAAGAGGAGTTGAAAACAGCAGCTGGAGGGAGGGGGCGGGAGAGAAGAGCCACACCCCCTGCTGTCCACAGGCGGCCACGTGGGGACGGGGAAGGACCTGGTTTTAAATAAAAGCCCATGTTTCATTATCTGGGATGGAATATTTTGAATTAAGGAGTGGAGATTGCCTTTTATCTAAACTGGTGCCAGGACCCGTTTCCTAAGGGTGGGCAGAAGACGAAGGAAAGGTCTGGGCTTTCCACAGGGAGACAAGAGGAACAGGGGTGCCCTGTCCCCCATCACCTCTGAGCAGGCCTGAGGGCGAGGAAGCCGAGTGCACCCAGGCATGGATCTCTAGCCCGGTAAAGGTCGAAGAGCCGTCGCCAGGACTGGCATTGCCCACCCCCACACTAGGGGCCGCCGAGGGCAGGGATCAGGCCCCCTCCATTTCCCAAGCCCAATCCATCCGGGCTGCCTGCGTTGCTGGTCGGGGAGCGCAGCCACAGCTAGTGCCCACCAGGTGGCGCTCCAGGTCCCTGCAAGATAACTCGCCAAGCCCATGATTTCCATCTAAAATATTACTTTTGAAGAGTTTTAGATTTACACGAATACTGGGCATAAAGAGCTCCTGTGTAACCCACACCCTGTCTCACTGATTATTAATTGTTTTTGGAGAGGTTTTCGCTATAGGGCGTGTGCGCTCGCCAGACAGACAGAAAGCGAGAAATCACCCCCCAGGGGGGATGGTCACGCCGCAGTCCCTTCTCCTCCATTCTCCTCTCGGGATCCTGGGAACGCACATGTGCCTGGCATGAGTTTAAGCCACCGGGTCCGGGACGCGAACCACAGTCAAATACATGGGAGTCTAGCGACATAGTCATTCCACCAACTGCTGGTCTCAAGCTGCATTTTACTTTTGTAAACTAGTTTCTGTCTCCTTGACCCATCAACACATTCAGTCAGGTCATTCGAGGGCTAGAAGCAGGCGGACAAGGTTGCTGGCCACATGGTGCAAGAGTGGACACTACAGCCCGGGGGCAGGGCCCAGCGGTCCAGGCTAACTGTGCAAGGCAGTTTGAGGCTCCTGTCCTTCCCACCTTTCGAACTGTGGGAGTGAAAGGGCACCA
Source organism: Tupaia belangeri chinensis (assembly GCF_000334495.1). Lineage (NCBI taxonomy): Eukaryota > Metazoa > Chordata > Mammalia > Scandentia > Tupaiidae > Tupaia > Tupaia belangeri. Next base: position 4,111,548 of record NW_006159850.1, on the reverse strand, counting down.
GAGAGAAGCAGGAGAGAGGAGGGGCATACCTCCCTGTCGGGACCGCCGGTGCAGGGCCCTGGACAGCAGGACACTGCGTGCCTGGCCTCGCCCGGCTGCGGTGCGGGTGTGAACGACAGCAGCGCTGGGCATAGCAGTGACGATGCTCTACGCGGTGCTGAAGACACTAGGAAGGCTCGGGTTCGTGTCCACACTGGGCACACACGCTGGTAGTCCTGGTTCGGATACGTGTCCACACTGGGCATGCACACCAGCGGCCCTAGCTCAGGTCCTGGCTGGCTGAGGCTGCGGGCCGATTTTGGCATGAAGACCTTGGTGGGGATGTCTGTCTGTCTGTCCATCTCACTCTCTCATAGAAGAAATAAACTTAAAAGAAAAGGCGGCTGGACAGAAGGACAGCTGGCTGCTTTCTCTCCCTCTGTCCACACCAGTTCCGTCCCCTGGTCTCCTACTCAACCCCGATCCCCACCCCTGTGGCTGTCCTCCCAGTGAGGACAGACCCCTCCCTCGGGCTCCCCACCATCCAGTCCAGGCCTGGTCATCCCCACCACACCGATTTCCTGGCTCGAAGCCCGCATATGAGCCTCTGCATTCAGCCTGGAATGTCCCCACTATCTTCCCTCCCTCACAGTTCAGGCCCCAACTCATCTCAAGGGCCCTTCTGGCCACCTCCACCCACCCCTCAGATGCACAGCCCGTATGGAGCCCTGGAAACCGAGGCCTGGCTGAGAGGAAGACAGCATGGAAGACAGCGTGGTGTGTTGGGGCAGCGTGGGGAGGTCGGGGAGGGGAGGAGGGGCTGGAGGCAACGGAGAGCTCCAGCCAAAGCTCCCCACCCACACTTAAATTCTGCCCGGTTCCTGTAACTGCTCTCCTACCGCCCCTGGGGGGCCCGTGCACGCAGAGGCATTTACCGGCCCCCTGCAGGGCTAGCTACTTCCGGGCTTGGGCACCGGCTGGTTTTGCATAAGTCACTGTGAGTTCGGCCCCCCCTTCTCACCAGGGTAGGGCTCTGTGGTTCTGCTTTTGCGGTACACCCGTCTTTTTCTTCTTCTAAAACCATAAAAGGTGTCAAAATCCCCTAGTTGCTAAAGCCCTTGTGCACAGGCTCAGCTGGAGTGCCCTTGTGGCTGAGCGGAGGAGGCCCCATGGCTGCCTGCTCACCTGCGTCCTGCGCCTCAAGGGGTCGCCTTATATGGTGAAAACAGGCAGGGCGGGCGGGGCTCCTCGGGAAGTCCTGGGTTTGGCAAGAGGCTTTGCACACGTCTCTGCAGAGGTGTGGCCTCCACGCTGGCAGGCAGTCTCAAAGGCCTCCAGGAGCGGGGTACCCAGGTGACAGGGAGGCCATCCTCCCTCCCTCCCTCCTGAGCTGGACAGGAAGAGACGCCCAGGAGTGTGGCCCTGGGGGAGAGTCAGAGAGAGGCAGTCGGGTTTTATAACAGGTGGGACCAGGTGGTGCTGACGCTTGGGATCCTGGGATGCGAACAGGGCTAAATCTGAGAGCGGGAACGTGATGCCAGGGAAGACGGGGCGCAACCGAGACGCCCCAGGAAGGGACTGGCTCAAAAATGAAGTGCTCAGGGGCCGGCAAGTGACATAGTGGTTAAAGGCGCTGGACTCTCACATGGCTGACCATGGTTCAAGTCTCGGACCTGGTGGCTTGTTTTCTCACTTCCTCACTCTCTCTCTGTCTCTCTCTGATCAAACTGGAAAATAATAATGATAATAATAATAAATAAAGTTAAATAAAATAATTCTTTAAAAAAAAATGAAGTGCTCAGACCATGAGACGTTAGGAAAATGTTCTCGTGGGGGCCGCAGCGCAGCTTACGTGGTGGGCGAAGACGGGGCTGACTGTGGTTGGCTCGCAGTGTGCGTGTGCTGACGGGATCCAAACCGGCATGGGTGTGCATTACCCGAGAGCGAGAAATAAGAGGCCATCCAGTCACAGACGAATTACTGAGGTTTTATCGCCAGGGGCTGCAGAAAACTCGTGTCTCTCAAAGACCCCGCAGCCCCGAGTGAAAGGAGAGAGGTGCTTATTAAAGGCGAAAGTCACAATAGTGTTTGGGTTGACATGGCGACTACAATGGAAATGAGGAGGGGTGGAGAGGAAAGGGGGCGCAGTCCCTGCTCTGGACCGAGCAGGTTAGTCATTTCTAAGGGCACTCTCTAATGGTCCCCATGGCTCCAGGCGGGGCCTGATGACTGGTGAGTAGCTTGCTCAGGAGCATCTAAACAGCAAGGTCCGGGCGAGTTAGCAGTCAGCTGCTCCTCACTCTTTC
>NW_006159850.1:4102939-4109242 GCF_000334495.1 Tupaia belangeri chinensis | reverse complement strand
AGGCACGGATACCGTCCAGTTCGAAGATGAAGGCACTTCGGCCTCGCCGTCCCCACGTCGTGTCGCGTCCCACGGATGTTCTACCGCGCTGCAGGACCAGCCCTGTGGTGCCCGGCGTGCTGTGCACCGCCAGCTTTTAGAAACGCGTCTGGACGGGCGCGTGTGCGTGCGTGCCCAAGATCCCGAGAGGAGAATGGAGAAGAGATTGAGGCATGGCCGTCCCCCCTGGGGGGTCATTTCTCGCTTTCTGTCTCTCTGTCTCTCTCTGTCTGGAGAGAGCCCTGAAAGGCCTGCATTTAGGATGGAGGTGGTAGGCTGAGCACTGGGCTGACTGGAAGGCTCAGTGTACTTCACTGAGACATGCCTGCGGGTTGCGCTGGATACACGCTCACCGTGTGAGTGGCGCCAGGCTCTAGGTGTTCAGTGACAGCTGTTCAATGAATGGAGAAATGGCTCTCTGTAAACCTAAAGGAGATACGACTTACAAAAAAGAAAAAGAAAGAGAAAGAGCAAGTTGGCATTTATAAATTAGGTCATTTAAAACATGTTGATTCTTGGGAGCCAGCAGCTGATGTTGAAGCACTGGACTCCCGCGTGGCTGACCGTGGTTCGAGTCCCGGACCTGGTGGCCTACTTTCTCCCTTTCCCTTTCTCTCTGGTCAATTTGAAACAAAAAATGATGATAACTTTTAAAAATTAAATAAATAATTTTAAAATAAAAAAAGAAAGAAAGAAAGAAACGCATCTGGGGACCCGCAGATGGCCGTAATGGTTACATCACTGGACTCCCACATAGTCAACCATGGTTCAAGTCCTGGACATGGTGGCTTAAAACTCACGCCGGGCATGTGTGTGTGCATGCCCAAGATCCCGAGAGGAGAATGGAGAAGGGATTGCAGCGTGGCCATCCCCTCGGAGTGATTTCTGGCTTTTTGTCTGTCTCTCTCTGTCTCTCTGGCAAACACACATGCTCTATAGCAAAAATCTCTCTCAAAATAAAATAAAATAAAATAAAAAGTCAGGGTCATAGAATCAGAACGCAGAATGGTGGTTGCCAAGGGCCAGAGAAGACAGGGCAGTTCCTTGACCAGCACAGCCTCGGGGTAGGAGAGTGAGGGGCGCAGAGGCAGACGGGGCCGACGGTGGCACGGCGTTACGGGTGGGTGTCGTCTGTGGACTGCACACTTGGAGACGGCTAAGGCAGGGCAGGCTCCATGAGAGCGGGCACGCGATCCCAACGTGGCAGCCCTGAAACACACCAGGCACATGGCCAGGGCTCCGGGACCCAACAGGCTGAGGGTCTGGAGAGGGGACCGCAGCATGAACAGTCCCTGTGGAGGTCCCTCCCACTCTCACGTGTGCACACACTTGCTCTGTCACAGATAACTAGGGAACATGGCTAGGGTGGTAGATCTTACATGCACTTCACACGACCAAAATAAATAAATAAAGAAACGGAAGAAAGGGCCAATGGGTGGCACGGTGGTTAAGGGGAGGGACTCCCACATGGCTGACCACAGCTTGAGCCCAGACCCAGCAGCTTGCTTTCCCACTCTCCTTCTCTCTTGCTCTCTTTCTATCTCTCTCTGGTTACTCAGGGACTCAATGGCGGGAAACGGTGGACATGGCGAGTCTGGACTCTCCCCCGTCCAGGAAGGGGGCCTGGTGCTCAATCTCTCAGGAGACAAGCCTGTGCTAACCACTGCCTGGCCCGTGGCCACCGCGCCGTGTCACCGGGAGCCCGAGCCTGCATTTCCAGGGGGGTTCCCACGCACGCCCAAGTGTGAGAAACACCGACTAGAGCCGCGGGAGGCCGAGCAAGGAAGAGGGGTCGGGTGGGGTGGGATGGGGCATGTCGGACAGCCGGCTGTGAACCCAGCTCCGCTCTGTGTGTGGGCACTGGAGGGTGGGCGTGCAGCCCAGCAGCGCGGCGCGAACCTCGTGTTACGAAGAAGAGAAGCGTCAGGTCCAGCTGTCTCCCTGGGCCTCGGTGTCCTCAGCTGTGAAATGGCTGTAGAAGAGGCTCTGCCTCGGGGGTGCTGAGAGGGAGAAACGCTGTGTCCTCTGTGGGCAGGGCTGGGGCCTCCCTCCAAGACAGCATCTCAGCGGCTACTCACAGGCTCACAGCCAATGAGAGAGCAGGGCGGGCTCCCGGAGGCAGGCCATTGGCCCCGCAGAGCTTCGCCCAGAGGCCATCCCTGGGGTGCCCAGGCCGGCGGAGCCCTCCGGACTCCTCACTGCTGCAAGAGCCCAGGCTCTGCAGCTCTCCCTTCTGGCTGCTTTCCCGGTGGCAACGGCCCTCCATCCAATGTGGCCTCGACATCCAACTCCTCCGGCCCACCTAACCCCAAGGGCAAGATCTGGCAGCGTGCGAGGTGGCTTCCAGCTCAGGGCTCATAATGGGAGTGTCCCCCAAGCAGGAACGGGATGCAGAAGGCTCAGGGTGGTCATGAGGATGCAAGTGTGGCCCCAAGGTCCCACCCAGCTCTCTCCCCAGCACCCCACGCTCTCCCCTTCACTGGCATCCACACGACTGTGCAGATCTGAGGATGGGCCGATCGGCCAGGCAGAGGAGGGCGTGTGCTGTGTCTGTGTGTCCTATCCCAGGGAAACACGCCTTATCTTCATCGCTCACTTTGGCTTCCCTACCCAGCATCCTTGGCTGTGTGTAAAGTGAAGTCCAGAGAATTGCTGACCATTTGCCCAGTGGAACCTCAGGAAGGAGCCTTTTGACCCTAGGCTTCGGGGAACTTCCTGAGAGCTCTCCCAGCCGTGCTTGGCCTGAGGCCCACCTGCCCCTCCTCCAGCCATTGCAGAGAATCAGGCCGGAGCAGCGAAGGGCCAGGCCTCCGGCCGCGGTCCTATGTGCAGAGCGGGTCTGAGGGGGCCTCTCCTCGTCCTCCGTCCTCATCTGCCTGCAGCCCCGCTGGCCCCGGGCTCTGCTCCTGTCGCCTGTCCAGCCCAACGAAGAGCGTTAGCAGAGTCCGAGCAAATTCCAGCAGAAAGCACAAAGGCGCCCTCCGTGGCCCTCGCTCAGAGGCCTCCCTAGGCCAAGGACAAGAGAAGGGACTTTCCTCCAGCTCGGGAAAGCCACGTGACACCTGGGAGAAGGGCCGGCAGGACGCAGGCCCTCGCACATCCCCAGGGCGAGGCCTGCCGGGAGGACCACAGCCCATTGTCGGGGGATGTGGAGTTCCCCAGCCCTTCTCCGCCCCGCTGAGTTCCGGCCCATCCGCAGCCAGAGGGTGGGAAACGGAGGAAGAGACGTGGCCTGACTTCTGAGTCCCTTGTTAATGACCCCAGGGCTCCCAGGCTGCAGCCGGCGCTCGGCACTTCGTGTGTCTCGTCCGCGAAGCTCAGGCTAACTGGTTCTGAAGGCGAGAAGCAGCAGATTCGGCCGCTGGCTTTCGAGCCAGTGTATTTCTGTGAACGCTGAGGAATCCTGTGAAGGATAGTTCACAGATGTAGGAACCGCTGCTCAGAAAGAGCTAGCAACGCCCAAGGGCACCGAGTGACCCAGCCAGGCCGGACAGGCAACGCCCAAGGGCACCGAGTGACCCAGCCGGGCCAGAGGGGCCCCCGCCCTCCTGATTCTGAGCAGGGCAGACTGCCCGGCCGATCACCCAGGAAGCAGCCTAAGAGGAGTTTCCAGCAGGGTTCTGTCCTTGAGAAATACGGATCTGTTAGTATTTTGACCCCCAGCCATGTCCAGCAAACACGCAGGGCACTCCCCCACCCCGGCGCTGTGCAGAGCCCTCAGCAGCGCGGGCTCAGTTCACCCTCCGCGAGTCTGCGAGGCCAGGCCGGGTGCTACCTGAACAGTGCCCATGAGGACCGCAGGGCCCAGAAAAGCTGACTTGCACGAACCCAGGGGCTGAGCTGGGGGCTTTTCAGTCCCAGCACCGCTGGGCTTCACCGCTGCCCGCTGCACAGGGCCAACGAGGAAACCCAGAGGAGAGAAGTGTGGGGCCAATCTCAGCAGCCCCGGCCTGGGGTCTGGGGCGCAGTGGAGCCTGGGGCAGCCCCCAGTGTGGCCGGTCACCCAGCGCCACAGAGCTCAGGAAGGAACACGGGCCAAGGAGCCACGCTCTGCATGGCCACCCGCTCTGGGGCCTGGGCTGGCGGTCGCTGGCCTCATGTCTCACCCAGGAGTGGAGGACGCCACGCCTGCCTCACGTCTGCGCACTTGGTTACAGGGGCTCTGGGGCGGTGCCACCCTCGGTAAGGTCTCGGCAAAGGTTGGCTCTTTGGTCCTGTTTTAAGCTTTGAAAGTCCGGGGGGCTCTGCAGGGACCAGAGCCTGCCCCAGCGAACTCAGTGACATCCCCCGTAGCCATGGGGTGGCAATTTCTGACTCTGGCTTCTTACCCAACCATAAAGGTCTGACCACTCCTGTGGGTTGTTTCTCTCAACCTGACACCAGAGCCCTTAGCGTCTTCTTCCTGGGAAGGAATCAAGTGTGGCTTCTTCCTGTGTTGAACGACAAGTGAAGATTTAGGAGTTAGAGAGACCAGCAGTTGGCGTAATGGCTATGTCACTGGAATCCCACGTAGTCGAACGCGGTTCGCGTCCCGGACCCGGTGGCTTAAACTCCCGCCAGGCACGTGTGCGTGCATGCCCAAGATCCCGAGAGGAGAATGGAGGAGAAGGGATTGCGGCATGGCCCTCCCCTCTGGGGGGCGATTTTTCACTTTCTGTCTCTCTGTCTCTCTCTGTCTGGCTAGCGCACGCGCCCTATAGCAAAAACCTCCCCCAAAAAAAAGAAAAAAAAAAAAGATTTAGGAGCTAGAGACCGAAGGGCCTATGGAGAGATTATCCCACCCAGCCCTTTGCTCATTCATTCAGCGCGTTCCGGAACATCCACCGTGCTCCAGACACCGTGCTGACCACTGGCTCCAAGGGGGAGTAAGATGGACGCGGTTCAGTAACCTGGAATCTGCCCGCCCACGTTCCCTGTGTCTGTGTGTCTGGCTTATCTTTCGGTCACACGCCACTCAGAATGTCGTCAGCACGGGACCAGGAGGATGGGCTTTGGGCTTCCTCACGCCTGTCTCCTCATCTGTGAAATGGATACACCCAGGGTTGCCAACTTCCTGTCCTTCGGAGTGTGCTCGGAGCCAGCAGCGTGGCCATCACCCCAAACGTGTCAGAGATGCTCTCAGCCCCAACCTCAGATCTGCCAAGTCAGAATCTGCATCTTAACAAGGAGTTTGTATGCATGTTACATTCTGAAAAGCCCTACCTTGTGACCAGCAGTTAGCGTAATGGCTATGTTGCTGGACTCCCATGTAGTCAACCAAGGTTCGCGTCCCAGACCCAGTGGCTTAAACTCACGCCGGGCGCATGTGCGTGCATGCCCAGGATCCCGAGAGGAGAATGGAGGAGAAGGGATTGTGGTGTGGCCATCCCACCTGGGGGATGATTTCTCGCTTTCTATCCGTCTGTCTCTCTGGCGAGGGCACTTGCCCTATAGCAAAAACCTTAAAAAAAAAAAAAAAAAGCCCTACCTTGTCTAAAATGATTCTAGTTCAGATGGAATACTATGTAAATTTCCTGGTACTTCACCGGTTTTGATGAAGGTTAACACCCTCCTTTCTTTCTGCCCGGTGAGGAGGTAGAAACTCGACCCTCTTCCTAACACAGGGTCTGAGTCACCCCTCAGAAGCTAGTAGTTACAGACAGTTTCCCCAGAACCCCGCTTTACATGCATGACCTCGCTTTGCCCTCTCAGAGCCCTGACGTGGAGCTGTGGTCACGCTTCAGATGAGGTGAGAGTGCCCTTCTGCGTGACTGCCCACGGGGACACGGTCCTGCTCCCTTCCCCGTGCACCTGCTGCCGGTGGGCTCTGGTCTGGCTGGCAGGGTTCCTAAGAGCCATGCCTGCCCTGGACACAGTTTTCAGTCGTCCGTTCACTTCTTGCGCAGGCTGGGAGATGCAGCGTCGTCCCCACGTGAACACCCCCTCCCTCCCGGCCAGCCGGATGTCCAAACAAATGCACCACACAGACAGCCAGAGGCTGGACACCGAAATGCAAGGATGTCACCAGCTGGTGACCGACGGACAGTGCTGGCTGCCAGGGTGGCATCTGTGACAGTGTCCTCTGCCTCCAATGCTGGCAGAAGCCATTCCATTCTGACTCTCTACTTTGCCGGTGCAGCCAGGGCTGTCCTGCCATGCCGGGGCTGGGGCTGCAATCAAGCAGCGATGTTTCTAGAAGAGAGTGGCCAGTGGCCTCAGCCTTCCTGAGAGAAGCTCCCGGAGCAGCTGGGGACGTTGGTTCCCTTCCTGCAGAATCATTCCTGC
>NW_006159850.1:4082829-4101709 GCF_000334495.1 Tupaia belangeri chinensis | reverse complement strand
ATCATACCGCCTGCTCGCATCTGCAGTCTATCCCGGGAAGCTCGTTTCTTACATCCGAGCTCGGTTCCCTTTCAGGGGTGAGGTCTTGGCTCCAGGAGCCCTGGCCATCTCCTGCCTCAGCTCGGTTCACAGAGGTGGCGGTGGTGAAGGAGTCTGACCCCCTGGTCAGGAGGCAGAGCCAGCACCAGGGGCGGGAGCACGCAGCCGCCGGCAACGCCAATGGCGGTGCGACACTCGGAACCTGAGCTTACTGGATTTTTCTAATTGCCAAAGGGTGCGTGCACTTGGCAGAGAGCGAGACAGAGAGGGAGTGGGGGGAGGCCCTCCATGGGCGAGGTCGTCCACAGTCCTTTCTCCGTTTCTCCATCCTGTCGGGATTTGGGGCACATACACACACGTGTCCCCAACATGACTTTCGAGCCTCTGAGACCAGGATTCAAACTGCAGTCCGCTCTGTGGATTCCAGCTTCCTTAACCATTAGGCTACAGGGCCGACCCAAGAATGTGCCCTTTTAACCAAAATAATATCGTGTCTGCACGTTCATTTGACAAAACTAAAAAATGTACTTATTTTGTCCTTATGGGGGTAATATAACTACCTTCCAGGAAAGAGAAGCAAGCGGTCTCTCTCTCTCACACACACACACACACACACACACACACTCATACACACACTTGCACACACAGATTGTGCTAGGAGTCCCCAAGACCACCGCATCCACAGAGTCTCTAGAAGGGCTCCCGGGTGTCAGCACAGTCATATTCACAGCGTGGATTTATTTAGAGAGACAGACAGATCAGAAGGGGACCCTACAGGCACGGAGTTTGCAGGAAGCCGTCTCCCTGCCCCAGGAGGGCTGCTCAGAGCACTCTGCCCTAGCAAGGACAATGCAGCTGGTCTGCGACGTCTCTGTCCTGGGAAGCCCGTCAGAGACTTGCCACCCAAGGGTCTTACCAGGGCCAGTGACACAGGCACCCCTTGTCTACGCACCCAAATTCCAGCACCCCAGAGAGAAAACAGGCTTTACCACCTTGTAGTCTAAGGCACCATGATCCACCTTCATCATTTAGGAAACAGTTCAGGTGCCGAGGTCCCACACGCCAGCCAAGGCCAAGCTAGCCAGCCGGTCTTCTTAAAGAAAGCAGCCCAGGCCAGTCGGGAGTTGGAGACTGAAGGGGCCTTTCAGAGGCTTCCTTAATCATCCCTTTGCTTGTTCACTCGTTCAACACATGCCTTGGGAGCACCCACAGTCACCGTGCTGCTGGATCCCCTACGGCCAACTGCAGCATTGAGGGCCCAGACCTGGCAGATGGAGAAGCAGGTGGGACACCTGGGCATGCATGCCCAGAATCCCAAAAGGAAGGAGAGATGGAGATGGGATTGTGGTGTGATCATGCCCCCCGGGGTGCTGCTTTCTCTCTCTCTGTGTCTCTCTCTCCAGCGAGTGCATGCACCCTCTGACAAAATTTATAGGCAAAAAAATGACAGCAGTCTCAGGCCAGCTGTGACACAATGCTCCACTATGCTGAAATGACACGGGAAGGTCCCAGGTTTGCACCCCACGGCTGCCTGGAACACACTGGGTGAATATGAAGTGCCGTGATCCTGGCTGAGCCGAGGGTCTGTCAGCCTGAAGATCCTGCTGGGGGTACCCCTCTTCCCCTTTCCCTCTCCCACTCTTGGGAAAAAAATGAATAAATAAAATTTTAAAAAGAAACAAAACGCAGCAGTCTCAGACCTGCCACATGTACATTTTTCTTTTTCTTTTTTTAGAGACATTTTTGCTATAAGGCACATGCACTCCCTGGAGAGACAGAGAGACAGAAAGCGAGAGATCCCCCCACCCAGGGGATGGCCATGCTGTAATTCCATCTTTTCCACTCTCAGGATTTTGGACACACACGCACACATGCCTGGGGTGAGTTTAAAGTCGCTGGGTCCAGGTCTTGAACTGCGATCGACTATGTGGGAGTCCAGCGACATAACCATTACGCCATCAGCTGGTCCCGCACGTGAACGTTTTCTGCACCATCATACATGTGCACCTGCAGCCCCTGGCACTTCCACGAACAGCCCTCCTTTTGTTGATTGGGTTGGTTGTTTGAATTTAGACTGGGTTTCACCGTATTGCAATCGTCCTGCCTCAGCCTCCCGAGTAGCTGGGACCATGGGCGCGTGCCACAGAGCCCAACTGCTAGGGTGGACTGGGGATTGAACCTGGGCCTCTGATGTGGCCCCAGCCTGCCGAGTACCAGCATCAGTCAGCATGCATTATGGCAGCTGGGCTTTATTTTTCTAACCTGTGACTATTTACATACCTGAATTATAATCTTCAGACATGACGTGAGACTACCTGAAACTCTAAAACGTGCTCCCGCCTTTTCCCCTTGCTATCATAACGTGACTGGCAACGGCTGCATTCATGCATGCACTCCGTCAGCGTTCATGAGTGACGCCGGCGAGCCGGCGTCCTGTGGCTTGCTGCGGTGTGTGCCTGTCTCCTGAGCGGTCACTGCCCGTCCGCCCGTTCTGCACACGCCCGAGAAACTAGGCTAGTTCTGCTCTCGAAAGAACTGGCATCCATTTCAGGCGTGATTCACAATTAGCTTGATGCTAACCCCAGGCAAGATTTTAGACTGGATAATTAAATGACAGACCCGGAAACGCTTGGAAAAGAGGTAGTGTTTGCTGAGCCCAGCGCGGTTACTGACAGTAATACTCGGCACCACCACCAGCCAGGAAACTTTATCTAATTATCTCTTTCAAGCCTCATAGTAGCCTCAGGGGCACCGGAAATATTATTATTACTTTAATTTGCCAGAGGGTGTGTGTACTTACCAGAGAGACACAGAGAAAGGGAGAAAGCACCCCCTTACGGGGCGCGGCCATTTCTCCAAACCGATGGGGCTCCCAGCACATATGCACACTGGCCTGGTGTGTTTCTCAAGCCTCTAGGGCCAGTTTTGAACCTGTGTACTTGGCCACGTGAAACCCAGCTCTCTTAACCACCAGGCCAAGGGGCCAGCCCGGCTGTCAGAGACCGTGACGAGGCCTCCTGTAAGGTCTTCAACACCCATCCAGTTGGATTCCAACTTGGAAGATGGCCCTCCGCAGGGACCTCCTGCTTCATGGGCTGGGCTGATGGGGGTCCCAGGGGGGACACGTCACAGGGCTGTGGGCTCCGCTTGGTCCTGGGCAACAGTCTAACAAGTGATCTGAAGGAAGGCGGGGAGGAAACTCTTCCCCTGCCCAGCCCCGTGCCACGTGTGACGCACCCCTCGCCTGGGCAGACAGGCAACGCACGGAGCCTCCGTCTGGACACCCCGCGTCTGCTCCGAGTCCCAGCAACTCCACCGCCACACACAGACGGGCCTGATCCAGTCCGAACAGGGAAGAGAGGTTTTCTTCTTTGAACTCGAAATTGTTAAAAAGGTCCAATGGCGACCTTTTAACCTGCCATGGAGGAGAGAACAGTACGGCCAGTCCCACATTAGCCCACACAGCAAGGGCACAGACTGCGCCGCTCAGGAGCACTGCAGAGAGGGCCCCTCCTGTCTGCTCCCCCCGATGGGCATGAGTCGCCCCAGCTAAGAGAAGGCCCTCCCGCTGTGCCCTGATGGGGCCCAGACACCCCCTTCATTGTCATGCCCTGGGCTCCTCCCTTTGAACCCCTGGGCTATGCTGTCTGTGCCAGGTAAGGGCCTCCCCAGGCCTCCAGCTCTGTCTGCACTCGGGCCATTAGCGTGGGATTGAGCGGAGTTTTCCCTGCGCCATCACACCCAGGGCTCTCTGATAGACACCTGCCCCTATCAGAGCCGCCTACTTTACACTGTATTAAGATTTAGTCATCCCAGACTTTCTCTAAGGTCCCCTAAGGGTTCCGTTGCTGTGACCGCCCCTCAGACAGACACCTTTCCAGGTCAGTCTTGCTCCAGTCCTTTGGTTACAGGTGACGTAACCCAGGGCCAGCCTCCAGGGCGCGACCCATACAGTCACACAGACCACGCCTCGAGGGGTGTGTCTTTTTCTTGCTCTGCTGTCACCATATTGAAATTCCTTAAACATTTTGAACTGGGGCCCCACCATTTCCTGTTTCACAGGCCCTCTGCCCCCCAACCTTAGTAGCTGGTCTTGTCTGATGCTACTAAGGTTACCCGGAGTGCCACCAGAGGGAGACTCAGAGAACTCAAAGGCGGGGCCTCCTAGGGCTGGAAGCAGGCCACGTCCGCCATAAAGCCTGTCTGTCTGTCTCACTTTTCACTTCAGCACCTCTGTCCCCTTTCTGAGAGGACTGTCCCAGATGGCAGTCCCAATGGGAACTGTATGGGACAGAGAATCTGATTGGCCCAGCTTTGGCCAGGTGTCCAGCCCTGGTCCAGTCGGGTCTGACCAGGGGGCAGGGGTTCGCAGAACCAGCCAGCATGGCTCATGTAGAAGCTGAAAGCCCAAACATGGCTCCCTGCGCACCCACAGCAGAGTCAGCAGTTGGCCATAGCCAGGCGTGCCGGGCACTTCCGGGAAGCGCAGTGGGCAGCGCCTGCCTTTCAGCTGCCAGTGCTCCCTCCCCTGTGAGCCTCCTTCTAGGAAGAGGGCCGCAAAGTGGGGCTGGTGATGGGTTAGCTGACCTTCGGCCTCAAGCCCATTTCTGGCCGCGCTATTGACTGCTGTGGGCTCAGGGGACAGCCTAGCCCTCTTGTCATTTTCTTTCTGCTCCGCTTGCTTTTTGCTCAAAGCAAACCAACCAAGAAAAGTTGACGCAGGGCTGGCCGGGAACAATGGAGGTGTCTAAACATGGCTGGGCGGGGGGAGCCCTCTCCCCCAACGCTCACACACATGCACATCCTCTGAGACTCTGAGCAAGCTGTATATCTTTGATCCTTCAAAGGCTGAGCCTTTGTAACTCTCTGCAAAGCATTCGCTGGGGAGCACCGAGTCCTGTGAGGCCCAGACAGCAGCCCCTCCAACGGAAGCTGATGAGACTCTGAGAGATGAATCCCTGCTTCCTTCCTCGGGGGCAATTCCAAGGAAAGTGCCCCTGGTCCTGTCCTGCAGGAACAAAGGCCCTAGTCCTGGAGGTGCCCCACAGCGCTCACGCATTATGAACCCTGACCTCGTGCTCTTCCCATCAGCTTTTCAGGCCCCTCCCCAACCTCGGGCTGCTTGGCTATGGAGGCCCCTCGGCCAGCCCCGGGGACTGCCAACCTTCCAGCCATAAATGTCATCCCAGCGTCCTGCAGATGTCCCGGGATGCAGAGTGGGCTGGGGCTTTCTCCTTTGTCCCATCAGTAAGATCCCTAAGAACTTCCCGACGGTGACCACAGAGCTGTGAATCCCAAGCACAGATCTAGGTCTTGCCAGCACAGGGCCCATTCCGTGACCCCGCGGGGACAATGCCCACAGGCCAACCCTGGCGGACCTAGTGCCTCGCTCTCAGGAAAGCCTCGTGGGTAAAGACTCAGAGCCACAGTCTAAGCTGCTCAGAGACCTGTAGCTCGAAGTTCCGGAGTGTTAAAGCCACCTCAGAGATCCGGCTTCTCTCCACAGTAGGGTTCTTAAACAAATAGACGAGGAAGGGGCACATTCATCCTTCCTTCTAAAGACAACGTGTTATTAACTTCCTCGTTCGGGGAAAAAGCCACCGGCAACCTCCTTTACCTGGGCAGGTCTCCCCAGTGAGAGCCGAGGACCGCTGGTGCCTAGCCTTCCTTGTCAGCCTGAGGGCCATCGGAGAAGAATCTGACCGCCTCTGATAGAAATACCGGAAGGAGGGTCATCCTGCAGCACAGTGGATAAGGGAGCCAGGCCCCCCATGACTGAGAGTGGTTCAAATCCCGGCCCATGCAGCTTGAAAAACACACCAGGTATGTGTGTGTGTGCATGCCCAGATCCCTACAGGATGGAGAAATGGAGAGGGGACATGAAGGACTGCAACGGGGTCCTGCCCCATTGGGTGTGCCTTCTTTTGCGACCATCCCATCTTCCTCTCCCTATCTCTCTGGCTAGTGCACCCCTTCTAGCAATTAAAAAGGAAAAAAGAAAAATGAAAGAAAGGAAAGAAGGAAGGAGTGGCAGCAGAGGAGGCTGCCGGGGCTCAGGTCAGCAGGTGAGGGTGCGTGGCCTGCGACGCTGTCCCAGCACAGCTCGCTCGGGGGCCTTAGGCAAGACTCTCCTCCTCTCCAGGCCTCTGGTGAAATGACAGGCTGGACCCGGGGCGCTCATCTTCCGTCCCCAGGAGTGTTTCGGACTCAGAGAGGAGCTATCCCCACCCCGGCTCCCTCCGGGGCAAGCACGGGCAGCCCTAATGCTCGCTCCCACTTCCATGCAGCCTCGAGGCCAAGAGGGCCGAGAACACCCTGCTCTGCCAGAGCCGCACCGCGGTCAGTGCTGCACACACTGAGCCATCTCTCTGTGGCCGACAGACCCGCATCCCTCTCTGTCCAAGCCACACACACCACAGGGCCTTTGCACTGGTCTCCTGTCATTGCTCGTGAAGTTTGGGTGTCCCAAGACCACCCTCGGGCTCAGTAATTCACTAGAAGGACCCCTGGAACCCAGAAAAGCTGTTCTAACTCATGTATATATATATGGTCATGACAGCAAAAGGTACAGATCGAAGCAGCGAAGGGAAGAGGTGCCGAGGTGGAGACCAGGGGAGGCCAGGCAAGGCCCTTCTGGTCAGCCAATCCAGGGAGCCCCTCAGACAGCCCCTCATCTCCCCAGCCCTGACAGGTGTCCGTGCTCGGAGGCTCACCGGCCAGAAAAGCACCCTCAAGCCTCAGGGGCCAGAGTGTTTGCTGGGGCAGGGTCACACGGGCATGGCTGGCCTTAGCCTCCCGCCCTCTGCAGACCAAGCGAATGCCACGTGGTGCGACTCGTAAATCGAGCCATTCACCCAGACTGTGCATGTGGCCCAAGGCCCCAGGGAAACAGACACTCCTATCAGACTGCTCCCTCCAGGGCCTGGAGATGGCTCCCCACAGCAAAGGCTGGCTCCCTCTTCAGGCGAAGCGAGTCCTGTGCTTCGTGTGCAGGACAGCGACAGCCACACACTGGGCGGTGCGGTACGCGGATTTATGCTGTCACAGACGGAGAGGCCGGAAGTTTGCAGTGAACCCCCCCTGGACTGAAATGAAGGGAGGCCAGGCTGGTACTTCTGGAGACTCTAGGGGACAGCCCACGCCTTGCCTCCTGGCTTCGGGCAGCCCCAGGCATTTTCCCCACGGCCATCTCCCATCCCCGCTGTCTCACTCCGGGTTCTGGACTCCATCCCCAGCTCTCCTGCTTCTGCAGGCAAATCTCCCTGTACCAGGGCCTTCCGAGGGCTCTTGGGGCCTTGGGTAATCCAGGCTAATCCCCATCTCAAGGTCTGACCCAATCCCACCTGCGAAGTTCCTCTGGCCATTAAGGGGACGCACACAGACCCCAGGGATCCAGACAGGATGTTTTAGAGGAGAGCCTCTGCCCTATTCCTGGAAGGCTCCAGATGGCCCAGGGACGGACAGTGCCCTGCAGGCTTCTCGGCTCCATTTCATCACCCCCAGGGGCTTTTCAAGACCACGGTGCTGATGGAAGTCAGGGCCCCCACCTCACCTCCGCTCTGCTCCGCCCTCATCACCCGCCTGGCTCCCCTCCCTCACTGACGCTATGACGACGGCGGGTGTCAAGAGCGGCCTTGTTTTCCATGCGTTGTCTGTCACTGCTCTTTGCTCCTGAGGGCCTGAGGCCTGGCACGAGGCCTGGCTGGCAGCACGAACACAGAGTATCTGCCCGGGAGGGAGGAGCTGGCACTTGCCTTAGACGTGGTTTCTGCCGACTGAGCGGCAAGCGAGAGGGTGCCCAGCTGCTGGGGGTCAGGGCTTTGGGGTCAGAGAGCCCTGAGCTAGACTTCTGGACTTCTCTGCTGAGCGTCCCCAAGCCTCTGCCTGATGCTCAAGCTCAGGACGGGAACGTAAATACCTAAGGCGCTTGGGGCCAGTGGTGGTGTGGTGGTGAAGGTGCTAGACTCTCATATGGCCCGCCACAGTTCAAGTCCTGGACCTGGCGACTTGGAAATCACGCTGGGTGTGCGTGCCTGCCCAAAATGGCAAGAGGAGAGTGAAGATAAGGAATTGCAATGTGGCCATCCCCCCTCCAGGGAGATGGGGCTGATTTCTCACTTTCCCTTTGGCTCTGGTGAGCGCATACAAAAACCTCTGGCAAAAACCTCCAAAAACAACAGCAAAAATGTAAAGCCACACGCCCACAGTATGCAGTCACCTCGGTCTGGTTCTGCCTTTAGGGGTCCCCTAGTGTCACGCGGGGATTTCTCCGTGGAAAAGTCCGACACAGGTCCGACACGGCGGGGCCCTGGCAGCTAGTGAGTGTTTAACAGCCGGCTCAGAGCCAAGACTTCATCGTAGCATTTGGGAACTCCTCATTTCTCTGGAGCAAATGCTTCCATGACAGCTGATTTCAAGCTCCCAGGGTGAGGTCACCAAACCAGGCACTGGAGAGGGAAGAGCGCAAAATGGCGCCCGCAGGACCCATCGACCGCAGCTCCCACTGAGCACGGAGCACTGCGGAGTGTCGCCGTCAGGGTTCCCGAGAAGGGGCCACTGCGCAGAGTCAGCGCCGCCTGGGACTCGGAAGGAAGGCCGGGCCGGGCTCCCTGCAGACAGACTGGGCAGAAATGCTGGGGTGCCCCAGAGCTCTCCAGGGGTTCTGAGCGTGGGACCTGCAGGTGGAGCGTGAGGGACTGTCCCTGTGGGCTCCCCCACGTCCCAGGGGGTGCACAGGGATCGAGTTCTAGCCACTTCTCTGTGTGCCCTGAAACAGCTGCAGGGATCACCCGGCTCCGACCTGCCATCTTTCAGAAGCACTGGAACAATCCATGAACCCTGGGAGCCATAGAGACAGAGGGGCTGTCCCGGGGTCACCCGGCTTGGCCAAGGCAGCCCAGGCCAGAGCCAAGTGTCCACAGTCCCAGTCGGGCAGCCTCTCCGCCTGGCCCCTGCCCTGGTGACACGCAGGGTGAACTGTGTGCTCCTCCCCTCTTGCCTGTGTTTTAGGGATGGGCCATGGAGTCTTAAAACATTATTTCACAGGAAAAAACGCAGGTTGGGGTCAGACAGGTTTCTGGGCACCTTGGGCCGGCAGCCTGGGGCTGTGGTGGAGACTCCTCAGCAGGAGACGGGGCGGGAGGGCCCGGGTCATCAGCAGGCTGTGCAGACACCTGGCGCCCAGAAGGGACAGGGCCACAAGGTCGCCCGGGACTGAAATTAGAAACCAGAGTGCAGATGCCCGCCTCAGAGTGAAACCTGAGGAGGCCGTGGAGACAGCCTCTAGCATGAACTGTTCTTGTTTTTCCCAAAAAACTGCAAAACTGTGTGCGCCTTGAGTGACTAAAAGGCTCTTTGACCTCGCAGGACCATGGCCTTGCAGGGGCTTGGGGCGCGCTGAGGGGCGTGCAGATAGGGGTCCCCACTGCCAGTGTCCCAGGACAGCCCCGAGGCCGTCGTGTTTGCACCATCGTCCTCCTGACCTGGCACCCTGGGCCTGCCAGCCCCCACCTCCCCTTCAGGGTTAGCAAAGGCCCCTACAAGACCCCTGCACATGACTAGCCAAGGCAGTCAACCCTTCGGCCCTGGGGACAGTTGTGCGATTCATCTCAGTGTTCCCCAGTTTTCCCTCTCACAGCTCGAAGTGACCCGACTGCAGCCTGAGCTGACGCCTGGGGAGAAATCAAGCAGATTAAGAGGCAGAGGCCTGGGGCCCCGAGCCTGGGGCTCAGGAGCCTGGGGCTCAGGGCCTGGGGCTCAGGGCCTGGGGCTCGGGCTTGGTTTTTGTTTTTTAAGTGCAAAATGACCAGAGGCCTGGGGCCCCGAGCCTGGGGCTCAGGGCCTGGGGCTTGGGCTTGGTTTTTGTTTTTGAAGTGCAAAATGACATTTGATTTCCCCATAAGTGCACCCAATTGCTCACAAGGTAGTAGGAAATGCTTAATCACAGCACTTTAGGGTAATTGACCTCCTTCTAGCTTAAAAGCCTCTTTTAGGCAATTCCTCAGTCATTCAGGATTCTAACTCCCTCAGGGCTGACCTCCCTCTCCTCTCCTCCCCATGGCTCTGAGGCAGAGCCCCTAAGTCTCTCCAGGCAGGTAGCACTGCCCGCTGGGTGCCCCTACAGCACCGGGGTTTCTCGCGCAGTGGGACGGCTGGTTGCTTCCAACTCCTCAGCATCTAAGTAGGCGAACAGCAATCTCGAATGGAAGGCCACACAATAGCCCACATTCATGGAGGGCTTAGCAGGCCAGAGGGCCTTTGTAAGTATTAACTTACTGAATCCTTCCAACAAGCCTTGCGCAGGTGTGTGTGTGTGCGCGCACATGTGTGCCACTTTAGGCCCATTTTATAGATGGAGAAATTGAGGCACAGAGAATGAAGTGATTCTCAGGCCACAGAGCCGGTCGTGGCAGGGCTGGGACCCGGGCACTCCCGGAAAAGCAGAGCTGGCGTGGAGCCCGAGGGGCAGAAGTGGATCCTCTTTGCACTGCTCTCAGGACAAGCCCCAGTCTCCCTCTGGTCCGCGCGATGTGAGAGGCCCCAGGAGAAGGCCCCGAGCGTCCTCCACAGCGCCGAGGGAGGAGATCGGCACCCTCCCTGCCACGCGGGGGTCACACTTTGATAAGACCTGTTTGGAGGGCAATCCGCAGGGGCTCCCTCCATTGCAAAGCGTGTGCCTGCTTTTGACCCCCTGAGGGCTACCTGCCTTCAGGAAACCCCTGCCCATGAGCACGAGGCACGGATGCTCCTTGGAGATCGTTTCCAAGGGTAAAGAACTGGAAATAGCCTAGGTGTTTACCGGCAGACAGTGGTTAGGTCGTGGGGCATTTACTCTGCGGAGGATGTCCTCACATAAAGGGGGTGACGTGGATATCGGGTTCCTCCGCAGCAGCACGGTGGACATCTGGGCAGGGGGATTCCTGGCGTCAGGGCTGGGGACTGTCCTGTGTCTGTTAGGGGTTCAGCGGCCTGCCTGGCTTCAACCCCTGGTGCCAGCAGTACCACTCCCACCTCACCCACGTACCAAGCACGAGTGTGTCCAGACAGTGCCAAGTGTTCCCCAGGGTCTGTACCCGGTGCAGCGCAAGGATCTCCCAAATGGACCAAGTGGGAAAAAGACAGCGGAGTGCATCTCCCGTGCTACGCTACTGGCCTGTGCAGGTGCAGGTGCAGACACCAGACACATGCAGGTCGGTGGACACAGGCACACGGAGAGACGTGGACGGACGCCGAGGTGCACGCAGACGCCGACAGCTGTAGATACACACAGGTTTAGACACAGACCGAGACACAAACGTGGACACAGAGAACTTGGGACAGAGATGCACGCAGACCCAGAGAGCTTAATGCACTTAACTGCCTGCACCCAGCACCTTCCTGAGCCCGGAGCTGTTCTGGGTGCTGGGGAAATCAGTGGACGCAGACGCGGCTGCTGCCCCAGAGAGAGCTTCCTGGAGGGCCAGACGGGCGAGGAATAAGCAAATACATGCATGAGGTCGGGCAGTGACGGAGTGCTGTGCAGAGCCACCAGCGGGGCCGGGGCCTGGAGAAGGACACGTGGTACTGTTTAGCAAAGGGGCCAAGGCGTGCCCCCCGGAAACGGCACACTGAGCAGAGAGGACACGGAGGCAGAGCGGCGTCAGGCGAGGGCCCTGAGGCAGGACTGTGCTGTGAGCAGGGAGCCCTTCGAGGGGTCCCAGGTGTCTGGGACAGGGAGCGCGGGGACGTGGTGTGGCATGAGGTCAGTGTGACGTCCTCGTGTGGTGTTGGCCTTGTTGCTTGCTCTGCGTGGGTGGAGAGCCAGAGTGCTGAGCAGAGGAGGGCATGATGCCCGAGATGTGAAAAGCATGGCTTTGGCTCTGGTGAGAACAGCTCTGGGGGACTCTGGGAACAGCCCAGGTGAGGGGTGGGGGCTGGATAGCCCATGGAGTGTCCAGCTGGGAATGTGAAACACAGTGGACAGAAGTTCTGGTGGTCATGGGAAAGGGAGGGAGGAAGGAAAGAAGAAAAGCGGGAGGGAGAGAGAGAGAAGGGGAAGAAGACCAGAGCACGGGTTTCTCACTGACATGCGTGGTCCAGATCCCAGCTCCTCCAACCCCTTAGGCAAACAGCTGCCCCTCTCTGAACCTCGGTTCCCCCCTGTGAAACAGCTTAACAGTTCCATGCACATCCCGCACCAACGAGGGTGTTGTGAGCAGGGTCCCCGTTACACTTGCTAGCAGCAGGCCCCAGGTAAAAGGCTAGCTTCCCCTTGCAAGGCGGGGCAGCCCAGGAGTTCTCACTCCCGCCAAGCTGTCAGCAATGGCTGGAGGTACAGGGGACCTCAGGCTGGAGGCCCCATGGGAGGCCCAGAGCTCACAGCTTCCCAGGTGGGAATGAAGCTCGAGACCCTGAGCTAATCAACTGCAGACCTCAGACCTTAACGTCTATGTCAGGAAGGGCCTTTAGGAAAAACTTACAGGCAGGGGCCAGGTTTCAGGGCCCTGCGGGCTTGTCAGAGAGAGCATCCCCTTCACTTAAACAATTTCCTGGTGCTCCCCTCACCCTGGTCCCCTCCCGACAGCTGGCATGCCCCAGCCAGCTCCCAAGGGCTGGGCTCTGTGGGGGTGGGGGTTCTCTTGCTCTCTCAGCCCGTCAATGACGCCAGCCCCCAGCCCCAACTCGGCATAGTCGGCTTGGCCGGGAGGTCAGGGCCCTCCCACAGCATCTGCTCAGGGCGCTCGTAAATGGCTGGAACAATCCCAGGCCTAGGGCGTCTCTGTCACCAAGGTAGGGGTGCACAGCCCAAAGAGGGGGCCTCAAGATGCTCTGAGAAAAGCCACACACAGGCCGGCTTTTTTCTCACTGTGCAGTGCCATGGAAACAGACACAGGGACTTGGGCAACTGAAGAGAATGTTCTAGAATATGTAAAGAGCCCTGCAGGAGCGAGTAGGCTTGGAAACAGCCGGGTAGTCTGCCGGGCTTCCGAGTCTCCAGCAGCCCGGAGACCTGCTGTCCCCACATCCCTTGTTCTGTTGCCGAGAGAGCCGGGGGCACGTGCCCCCCACTTCCCAGCAGCCCCGCTCCTCTGCGCCGGCCAGGACGAGGGCGTGCGATGGGCCGAGGTGCCGGTAACTTACATGGGCATCCACATTCCCATGTCGGGGCGTCTTTTGAAAATCAGCTCACGTCTCCACCAGCGTGGGGGTGGCAGCTGCTCTTTCTGGAAGGGTGCATGCCCTCTCCTTGGCCACAGTCCCCACCACTCCATGCTGTCCCCCTGGCACTCAGCCTCTGACCCTCCTTCCGACACTTGCCAGACCTGGAGGCCTTGGTTCCTCAGCCCCTGCCCAGAGCAGCCTAGGGGAGGGTCTCGGCTAAGCAGGGGAGGAGGGTGAGACGCAGGGGGCCTTTTCCCAGGTAGAATCGGCAGGCCTCGGCCGAGGGAGAGAGCGAGGGAGGACGTGCTGAGGTCTGAAGCCAGAGCTGGGTTTGACGATGGCTGGAGATCACCCGAAATGGGCAAGGTAGGGAGAACCAGGGGTGGGGGTGGTGGGGGTGGCAGAGAGCACGTCCCCGTGGAGTCCCGGCACTCCCAGCCAGAGCCGTTCAGGCGACATCCGGTACTGTCTGAGCGCCCGAGGGAAGATGCACGGCGTCGCCCGGTCCAGCGGTGTGACACAGACAGGTCTGACTGGCAGAGGAGGAGGACGCGGATAACAGGAGAGAAAGCAGACAAGGGGCTGCCCGGCCGGGAGCGCAGAACGGGAGCGAGTGCTTCCGGCACAGGTTTCCTTTGGGGGTGGTGGAAAGTTCTGGAACTAGAGAGAGTGCACAACAGTATGGACAAGCAGAACACCACTGACTCCCTCACCTTAACATGCTGAAAATGGCATGTTCTGTTTTATGTGAATTTTTTAAACAGATTTTTGCCAGAGGGCACGAGAGCTCACCAGAGAGAGACAGAGACAGTGAAAGGGAAAGTGAGAAATCACCCCTGAGGGATGGACGGGCTGTAGAAAGTGAGAAATCACCCCTGAGGGATGGCCGGGCTGCAGTCCCTCCTCCATTCTCCTCCTGGGACCTTGCGTACGCACACCCTGTGCCCCTGTGCCTCTCAAGCTGCCGGGTCTGGGACTCAAACTGCAGCCAGCCACATGGGCATCCAGCACCATAACCACGACACCACCTGCTGGCCCCCGTTTTCCGTGATTGAAATTAATTCAGTGATTGAAAATAAATAAACGAAGGTGCCGAATACCACCCAGAGCTGGTAAGCGCCAGGGTCTGGAGTGGGGGGAGCCGGCACGCGGCTTCGGGAGGGCAGTTTAGCAACTGATACCAGCGATCTGTGACCCCAAATCTTCTAGAAACCCATTCGGGAAACTCTGAGGTACAGACGGGTGCAGGGAGGCGTCTGACAGAATGTTCGATGAAAGCAAATACGCGCTGGAGAGGTCGGAATGCCCTACTGCTGCGTAGCGACTTACCCTCCCTTGGGGACCCGCCCCCCGACATGCCCCCCATTTATGATCTCACATGGTTCTACAGGCCCGAAGCCTGGCAGGTGTGGCTGGACTCTCCCAAGGCCAAAGGCGAGATGCCAGCAAGTTGCCTCTTGCCTGGGCCCCGCCCTCCTCCAGGCTCACGGACTCTGCATTTCCTCGTTGCCTCGTGCTCTGTGACGCAGTCCTGCGTTCTTGGGGACTGTTGGCCAAGGGTCACCTCGGCTTCCAGAGGCCTCTCCCAGGCCTTTTCTGCATGCCTCCTGCGGCCTCTACCTCAGCAGCGAAGTCTCCTGGACCCAATCCTTCTCACTTTGCATTGGCCTGCCAGGGAGAAACCAGCCCTTGCAAGGGCTCACTTGGTTAGGTCAGGCCCCCCCAGAATCATCTCCCTTCCTTCCAGTCAGCGGGGCCCTGTGGCATAGCTGACCCCCAGGTGGTACCATCGTGTGCAGAGGCTCCCCCACATGCAAGCAGAGGGGGGTCACACAAGGAAGGCTTGCTGGGGCCTCCATAAGAGCCTGCCTGTTGACAAGGCCTGCCGATAGGGGACTAGTTAAGGCCAGTACGATCCCTTCACAATCTCCATCTCAAACACTAGAGAGCTTTGAAGAAAGTGAGATAGAGCTAAGTGAACGTTTGTTTTCCTTGGTGCATTAAGTGAAAGTTGGACATCGTAGGACTACGCTATGTACCTATGTGAGGGAACTTCACAACGTTCACGGGGAAATGGAATTGATGAGCTTGTTTTGGTGCAAAAAAAACCACCCTGAAATCCATGCACACTTTTCTCATAACATGCATTTCCCATGAACTGCCGGAGACCCTTACATTTACCTTTTCACAATTTGCCACCTGGAAACTCCAAGTCGCTTTCCTCTGCCCTGTCCCATCTCTCTAGGTGAGTCTCTCCACAGCCCAGCTCTGACCATCCTTGACTCAGTCTTCAGTGGGCGCCCTGTGTGTATTTGAGATATAAATGTTATTACACTTGTTTGTCTTCACCTTTAATATGGCGCATGGCAGGCTTTACATTTACCTTTTCACAATTTGCCACCTGGAAACTCCAAGTCGCTTTCCTCTGCCCTGTCCCATCTCTCTAGGTGAGTCTCTCCACAGCCCAGCTCTGACCATCCTTGACTCAGTCTTCAGTGGGCGCCCTGTGTGTATTTGAGATATACATGTTTTTACACTTCTGTTTGTCTTCACCTTTAATATGGTGCTTGGCAGGCTATAGGGCTTAGTCAGTAAACCTAAGATGAATAAAGAAACAAGTGAACAACTTTCTTCTCCTGAGTATTTCAGACAGAAAGCAACTTGGCACAGGGTACTGGGTGCTTGCAGACTGGTGGGCTGCCTGGAGGAGCAGCCCCAGGTTCTGCTGAACTAATGGTCCCAGATGCTACAGAACTGATCCACCAAGGGAGCTGTCACCATCAGGAAGATGAGAGTCAGAGAGCCGCTCCAGGACTGCTGAGTCAAAAACACACTCAGAGCTGCGATCCAGGGACCAGAGCCTCCGGGGCTGCCACTGTACCTGGCTCTGGACACCCACAAACCAGAAGCTAGATGCCAGCACCCCAGCAACCTCACTTGCCAGGAGAAAAGAGCCACAGGAGATGACTTCCACCTCTCTTCCGTCTTTCAACACAGTTCATTGTCAACCAAATTCATACCTAGACCCCTAGCTCCAAGAGAGTTCAGGTCATTCTTTTTCTTTCTTTTCTTTTCTTTTCTTTTTTTTTATTTTTGGAGAGGTTTTCGCTATAGGGCACGTGCGCTTGCCAGACAGACAGAGAGAGACAGAGAGATAGAAAGCGAGAAATCACCCCCCGGGGGGGGAGGGCCACGCCGCAATCCCTTCTCCTCCATTCTCCTCTCGGGATCTTGGGCACACACACACACACACGCCCGGCGTGAGTTTTAAGCCACCAGGTGGGTCCTGCATGCGAACCGCGGTCGACTACGTGGGAGTCCAGCGACAGAGCCATTACGCTAACTGCTGGTTCCCAGGTCATTCTTTTTTACTTTTCAGCCTCAGCAGCCCTAGAAGGAAGTAGAAATGAATGCTGAGGACCAGGGCTTGTCAGCAGGTTGGGGACTGCACGTCAGGAAGTCTGGGGCCCAGAGTCCTGGGAGAGGAGGCCACATGCTGCCACATGGCCACAGTCCTAGCAGCAGGAGAGGCATGATGTGGCCTGGAATTTGCTTTTCTTGCTGACCCAGTGGCTCTTTTATGTTTTAATAATTATTTATTGTATTGCGCCCGGCATGAGTTTAAGCCACCGGGTCCAAGATTTGAACTGCGGTCAGCTACATGGGAGTTCAGCGACATAGTCATTAAGCTAACTGCTGGTCCCAACCTCAGTGGCTCTTAAATACAGTTATAGGGGCCAGATTTCTCTGCCTTAACCTCACTGTGGTACCCCGATGAACTCCTGCTAAGCTCACCCCAGGGAATGACCGGAAATGGCCCCCTCACGGAATGGCTGCTCCTTGCCAAGCCCACCGGGGAGGGCTTGGTGCGTCTGCAGACTCTAAGACGGCCAGCTTCTTACTGTGATAGAATTACTTAAAAGGTGAAGAAACCCAAACTCAGAAAAAGGTTGAGATGCCCTGGGTCACGTAGCAAGTGAGCGGCAGAGCCGGGACTAGAAACCGTTGGCTTAGCCACAGCGCGGCATTGGCTACCACCGCCTCGACTCCGGACTCATTTGCTGTGAGAAAACGAGCCCGTGCCTCCTAAAGGCCACTGTCTGGCGGACAACTGTTCTACAGTGTGGAATGCCTAGGCGGTAACCAACAAAAGGCATCTTTGTGGGGAAGGAACCAGAGTCTAGGCACTGAAAGACCCCCGCGGCCCTTTCAGACCCAGCATTCTGTCCCCCAAGCCTGCCTACCTAGTTCCTGTCCCCTGTCCCCAGCAGCCCGGGCTGTGTCAGAGGAGACGGGGAGCCCGTGGGGGAGGGGTGCCGCTTCTCCAAGGAGCCTCCCTGATCCTCCCTGGAGCAATCTACAATCTGGTCCCTGAGTTGCCATAGCAACTCCCCATCTGGGTTATTTAAATGAAATGAAGGAAGCATCTTCTGTCCCTAGGCTACCGTGGCTTTAGAGTGAGTCCTTCATTCATTCAACAAACACAAGTGTCGCCCAGGGCTGGGAGCGCACTGCTTGCAGGGAGCAGACTGGAGAGGGCGGAAGGGGCCAGGAAAGGCTGAGGGAGACGCCGTGGGTGTGGGGGCTGCAGGGCCCTTGAAAGGACACCCCGTCTGTAGGGACAGCTGTAGCAGGCTGCATCGCGCAGGGACACAGACCCAGTGCCGCGAGACCTTTGCATTTGTTCGGGAGAAGTTGAGAGCTGGACTTCTAAGTGAAAGCGTTCCTTTTTTTTTTTTTTTTTTTTTTTGTCAGAGGGAAGGAATGCTCATTAGGGAGAGACAGAGATAGGAAGATAGGGAGAGGGAGAACCCTCCTGCAGTTTCCTTCTTTATTTCTCCATCCTGTCGGGATTTGGGGGCTGCATGCACACGTCCTAGGTGTTTTTCAAGTCTCTGGGCTGGGACTCAGATCAGTCAGCCCTGTGAGGTCCCCTCCCTAACCACTAGGCTACGAGGCCAGCCGTTATCTTTCCCATTTTAAACGTTGGGCAGCCTATTGAAAGCTCAGGGCGAACTCTGAGCCCTGTCATGCAGGGCATGACATAGGGGTGCTGATCGGAGTGAGCAGGGCTCCCCGCAGCTGAGCCATGCTCACGGCGTGGTCTGGTCGTGGTCCTATCGTGTCTGTGGGCCAATCCCACGGCGGGCTCACTGGCGGCCGATGTCAGCTCCGACTCCCCACGGAGGGCTGGCTAACCTGCTGCACAGTCGGCCAACGCGAGCCCCGCAGGGCTCCACCACACACACCGCAGGGATCGGTGACAAGGGCACGTCACAAAACCAGGCATGGAAAGGAACCTCCCTGCTCAGAAGCAGAGCCGCGTGCTGCGCGGAAAAGCCTGGAGGGCTGCAGCCCAGTGGGTCAGCAGTTCCCTCTGGGAGGCCAGCTGGGAGGCACCTAAACCTCAGCTCAAATCCGTGTGCTCCTGGAATCTGACGGCACGCGCTACTCCCGCAACGGACGGACATCGCGAGCTCATTAGGAAACTTCTAAAATGAAATTGAAGGGTTTTCTCTAGTAAAAAGGAGAGCCAGACTGTGGCCCAAAGCAAAGCTCCTTAAATGCACGTATTCCTGGGTGTGGCCTCACCAGCCGCCCTCCGCTTCCCACCCCTTTCTGACTGTGGGCTGGGAAGGGACTGTGGGTGCTGCCGCTGTGGCTAACCGGCCCCCCCCAGGGGCGCCTATTTCTCCGGCCG
>NW_006159850.1:4079743-4082245 GCF_000334495.1 Tupaia belangeri chinensis | reverse complement strand
GGGGTGTGCCCCCCCCAGCCGCCCTCCGCTTCCCCCCCCTTTCTGACTGTGGGCTGGGAAGGGACTGTGGGTGCTGCCGCTGTGGCTACCGGCCACCTCCAGGTGCTGCTAATGCTGCGGTCGGGACCACACATGAAGCACCTCTGGAAAAAAGGCTCAGCAGGTGCCTTCCTCTGGGAACCGTGCTAAGATGCAGGTACTGGAGCTCCTCCCAAAGACCGTGACTGGCCGGGTAGGCCCGGGAGTCTGCATTAGTACATGACCCAGCCAGGTGGTTTTGCCGCAGGTGGTCCGGGAACGTCTTTGAGAAGCGTGAGCTCCAGATGGGATGGAGGGATGCTGAGCTCCTGGTGCCAGCCCATCTGGGTAGCACGCATTTAGAATGAGCATCCCTGGGCGCCTGCTGTCTGTCCAGCGCTGCGTCAGCGCCACATATACGTACCTCTGCCTGCTGGGTGCTATGGGGTGTGGGCGGGAGCCAGGGCCGAGGAGGCTGGTGAGGTGGCTGCAGGGGTGCAGGGGTTCAAAAGGCAGAGCAAGGGAGGCAGACTGAGGGAGGCCCTGGGGGCTCCTGGGGACATTCTCCCTCTTGATCTTTCAGACCAACAGCATGGGTCCCGGCCACGACCAGCCTTGTTGCGGTCGTGCTGCGACCGTCCAACTCAAACTCAGGCTCTGGGCAGCAGCCTGCTGTTTCTGTCCCTGCCTGGACCTCTGCCAGGGGCCTGAGCGCTTTCCTTAGCTTTCTGCCGAGTGCTCCCACCAGCAATACTGGAAGCCAAGTCACCAGGGCCAGGTGAGGTCTGCTACTCCTCCCTCCAGCACTGGGGGCACTAGCTGAATGCCCTTGTATGTTTCTCTGCTAAAAAAAAAAAAAAAAGAAAGAAAAAAAAGAAAAGAAAAAGAAAAAAGAAAAGAAAAGAAAAGCCTTAAACTTTGGTATTCCAAACAGAAAAGTAGAGATAAAAATGGAGCAGATTCCAGCACCCACTACACAGACCTGACACTTCCCCGTGTGCATCCGCAGTACTTTTAGGAAGAGACGAGCCAGACAGACACGGCTAGCGCCCCCTCTGGTGCTCCCGCCTTCCTCTCTCCCGTCCTGTCCTCTCAGGGCTCGGCCTCAGCTCTCCGCACAGACAGCCGCCTCTGCCTGGGCAGAGTGGGCGAGTGGGGCGCCTTCGTGGCTCCGGACCCGATCCTCTGATGGCCTAGGCTCCCTGGTGTGCTTGTGGCAGCCCCTGACCTCCTGCCCCACCCAGAGGAGCCAACTCCCAAATGTGCTTCCCGGGCCGCCCGCTCTACAGCCCGCCCTGCCTCTGACCCCACACCTGTGGCATCTTAGCACTCCTCCAGAGAGGACGGGAGTGGGAGGTGTCAGGGTCATGGGTTCGAGCCACTGGACACAGTGGACAGGACAGCTACCCTGTAGGGGCAGGGCCGAGGTTTGAGGGGTGCGGTACCTCCGTTCCCTCTGTCAGAACGAAGCTCTCGGGGGTGCCGAGTGCTGCCGGTGACTGCGTTGCTGTCCGCGGCTCGCCTTTGGCTGGGCTCTGCTCTGGAGCCCTTATGGAGGTCACGCTGTCCCACTCCTGGGCCAGGTCTGCGAGTGGCTTTCAGCCAGATTCTGGCCTTCTCTGTCTCTGGAGCCACGGAGTCCACAGCTGTGACTCAACGGCTCGGACCCAGTGAAGACTCAGCGCTTGGGCGACTGCCCTGGTCGAGTAGCACTCCTGGGCTTTCTGGACGGCGGTGTGGTCAGAGTCCTGCGTGTCCTCCATAGGGCAGGCCTGTGGCCCCCGTGAGCTGCCCTTGGGCTCCACCTCAGTGGAGGGAGGGCTGGCTGTGGTCTCTACAGCGCCCTGGCCCACAGCCTTGTGGGACTACCGCTGCCTGGGGTATTCCTTCTGACAGCCAGTTGCTGGAATTCCACTGCGCCCTGCCTAGGGGACTTGTGGCCAACAGGGCAGCCGGGGACCCAGGTGAGGCCGACCAGTCGTCCCCGCTGACAGAGTGCTGGTGCTCGCGCCCTCGTCGC
Organism: Tupaia belangeri chinensis; assembly: GCF_000334495.1. Taxonomy (NCBI): domain Eukaryota; kingdom Metazoa; phylum Chordata; class Mammalia; order Scandentia; family Tupaiidae; genus Tupaia; species Tupaia belangeri. The sequence continues at coordinate 4,080,207 of NW_006159850.1, read as the reverse complement.
GCTGTGCCACCCCACAGCCTGGGCTCCTGAGAAGCTGCTGTGACAGGGCCCAGCCTGACATCCTGGCTCGGCCACCTCCCGGGTGTGTGTGAGGCGGCTGCACGGCTTCCCTGGGTTCTCCTTGGGGAGATCAAGCATCCTAGCCAGGTCACACCGCCCACTGGGCGGAGCCAGATTGAAAACTCCCTCACACTGCTGGCTCCCCACGCGGCCATGGCTGTCCCCTCCACCACCCCAGCAAGTCTAAGAGCCTTCACCCTCCCGAGGCCTGCCAAAGTACACCCAGAAACATTTGTGTTTCCGTGTCATCTGCCAACTCCTGGACCCGTGGTGGGGACCCACGGGCAGGGTTAGCAGGCAGGGCAGGAGGTTCTAGACCCAGCATTGGTGTTAGGCCATAGCAGCTCGTGGCCACAGAGAACGAGGAGTGCCCAGGACTGTGCAGAGCGACCGCAGGACAGTCA
>NW_006159850.1:4078529-4079390 GCF_000334495.1 Tupaia belangeri chinensis | reverse complement strand
GGCTCGCCTCCGTGTGTCGTCACGGCCTCGTTTCACAGGTGAGAAAACGGAGGTTCAGCAAGGTGAAGGAACAGACCCAAGGTGGCCGGGCCAAGGTCCCAGACCTCAGGCTCGAGCCAGGCCTGGGGCCACACCTCACCTCCTGCTCCTCACCGAGTCCTCCACAGTGACCTGGGTTCTTGCTTTTCTCTCTCCTGGGGTTCCCGGAGAAGTGGAGAACAGGGAGACGGCCGCGGACGGCACCCTCGGGCGATGCAGAGACCATCCCCCCAGCCGGGCTGCGTCCCCCACCGCCAGCCCCAGCCCAGCCCCCTGAGTATAAAGGCCCAGAGGGTGAGCAAAGTTGAGAAACAGAAGCACCCCCGGGGCCAATCAGCCAGGAGCGCTCTCCTGGGAGAGCAGACTAGGCCCTGGGATTGCTCTCGCTCGCTTGTTCTAGTGCGGTGGCCTCCCCACCCCACCCCACCGCCACGGAGGCCCAGTGTGTGAGGGTGGGGACCCTGTGTGAGAGCACACCCCCCACTGGCTGCACAGGGTGGCCCCAGTCAGATGTGGCTCCTTACAGAATAACTGCGGCCGTGACTGGCCGTGCCTCCCAAAGAGGGGGCTCAAGTCCCCTCCTTTGCACTCTGGGGCTTACAACCACTTCCCCTCAGAGCGCAGTGGAAATGGTGCCCCATGCCCTCCGGGCCAGGGCAGGAGAGGCCATGTGGCTTCCTCTGGCCCTCTCGGGTCACTTGCTCCAGGGAAGCCTGCTTAACGAAAGACTCCGACAAACTGGAGGGCATGTGGCTGCTCCGACCCAGCCCCGCAGAGCTCGGGCACGAGTGGCAGCGGCTGGGACCCCCACCGGGCCCGGCG
>NW_006159850.1:4072363-4072645 GCF_000334495.1 Tupaia belangeri chinensis | reverse complement strand
TGGCGGCACAGGGTGGCCCCAGTCAGATGTGGCTCCTTACAGAATAACTGCGGCCGTGACTGGCCGTGCCTCCCAAAGAGGGGGCTCAAGTCCCCTCCTTTGCACTCTGGGGCTTACAACCACTTCCCCTCAGAGCGCAGTGGAAATGGTGCCCCATGCCCTCCGGGCCAGGGCAGGAGAGGCCATGTGGCTTCCTCTGGCCCTCTCGGGTCACTTGCTCCAGGGAAGCCTGCTTAACGAAAGACTCCGACAAACTGGAGGGCATGTGGCTGCTCGCACCCC
>NW_006159850.1:4068749-4072193 GCF_000334495.1 Tupaia belangeri chinensis | reverse complement strand
CATCTCCATCTGGCCTGGGAGAGGCGGGAGCAGCCCAGCCAGGCCACAGACGAGGACAGCAGGTAGGGCCGCTCTGGCAGCACCGCCAGGCACCTGCGGGGCGCTGACGCTGGGGAAGATGGAGGCAAGGCCCCTGCCTCCAAAGGCCTCACAACCCCGTCAGACCCCAGGCAAGGCCCAGGCGCAGTTTCCAGGTTAAACCCGAGCCCTTTGCTATATGAGCAGGCTGCATCGGACCCGGGGCCAGCCCCCCACTGGGCAAACGTGCCCACACAGCTGTGTCCACACTGCCCTGTCCCTCTGCCACCTCTGCAGGCAGGTGCGGGCCTCCCCTGCAGCCTACCTGCCTGGAGGGGCTCCTTGGGTGGCAAATGTGAGTCCAGGACTCCAATTTAAGGGTTTGGGAGGCCTCATCTGTACATTCAAAGCTTCCAGGGGCCCTAATCCATGGCCAGGGGTGAGACCCCAGGCAGAGGGCTCATCTGGGGGCTGGTTTGAACGAGCCCCTTATTCTTTCTCATCTGTCTCCGACAGACAGAGCAGAGCCGGGGGTGGAGCGCAGGAGACGGGGCGTGTCAGGTTCTCAGGGGAGAATAAAAGGCCTAGGAGGGCCGGACTGAGCAAGAGAGCCTGAGAGGGGTCCCCGGGGTGAGAGTGAGCAAGCCCGAGAGGGGCCGCCCGGGAGAGGGAGCCCGAGCCGAGCTCTACCCACAGCTGGAAGCTGTCAGCTCAGCCCCACGCTGTTCGTAGAGAACTCCAGTCCACAGAGCTGAGGAGGCCCGGGCTGGCGAGACGTGGTCGGAACGTCTCACCGCGCCGTCACGGTTGTTCCCTCGGCGATCCCACGCACTAAGCGAGGTCACTGCCCATTTTGCAGACAGAAAACCGTGGTTCAGAGAGGTTAACTACCTGGCCGAAAGCCACACAGCTGTGCAGGTGAGCAGGCTGGGATTGGGCATGGCAGTGACCTTCCGCCCGGTGTGGCCGGACACACCCGGGAGGACCCCTTCCTGCTCCGCGCACTGCGCCCCTCCCCGCCGGCTGCCGCGCTGGCCTGGGTCGGAGCCCCGCAGAACAGTGAGCTGGAGTCGTCTCTCAGCAGCACAGCGGAAAGGGTGTGGCCGCCACGCCAGGCATGTGCCTTCTCTTGGCTTTACCTGAAGTGCCCGAGCGGAGGGGCCGGCTGCGCCTCGCTGTCACGTCACTCAGATCCAGGACCCCCACTGTCTTTACTGCTGCAGCACCAGGCACGTTAGGACACCTCGGTTCAAACCTCTCTGAGCCTCAGCTTCCACTCAATGGGACAAAACAGCACCTGTCCCTCCTGGTTAATTAAATAACCGGCCTGTTGCCTTAATAACCACCGTGAAGGCAGTGGATCCCACATAGCTGTGGTTCGAATCCCGGCACTGGCAACTTGAAAAGCATGCTGGGTGTACGTGCGTGCCCCAGAGCTCGACAGGACAGAGACTGCAGTGTGGCCACGCCCCGCTGGGGTGCTTTCTTCCTTCAGGTCCCTCTCTGGAGAGCACATGTACCTTCTGGCAATTAAAAACTAACAATCAAATAAGCTACTAAATATGAACGTGCCTGGCCCCCTACGGCGCCAGAAATGCCCATTACAGCTGACGGTGATGACAACCGCTTTGTTTATAGTAAAGGAAGAGACTCGGTGGAAAGTGAATGCACTATCGGGCTTAAAAAAGAAGAAGACATTTTAAAAAGGAAGCCCCAAGACAAATCAGAAAATCAAGTTTTTTTTTTTTTTAAACAAAAGACATTTATTTCTGTAAACGGTTTGAGCGCAGAGATGTTCTTCACACCCCAACACAGCACGGCTTCTTCCTCGAAATGGAACGAGCAAGGAAAGGGAAAGAACGGTACAAAACGTGCTCATCAAGAACCAGGCCGAGCTCATCTTTCTTGAAAAACAAAGCAAAATGATCCTTTCAGATTGGTGCACAAACCCAAGGTGGAAACTGCAGACTTTCCGGTCACCGCGAGAGCCGAGAGCCAGTGTGCCTGCCTGGCACACAGCGGGGCAGCAGGCCGGGCCACCAGGCAGCAGGCCAGGCCGCCTGGCTACACTCTCACTGTCTGCCCGGGACCCTTCTGGAAGTGAAGAGCCGGCTCCCAGTTCGACTGCAGTCCTCGTTCCCCACCTGCGCCTGGCTCCCTAATGCCCTGTCACTCTGGGAGCCCGTGAAGCTAACTCTGGAGCCCTGCTCCCATCAAATCTGGACTCAGACCTTTGTCGCCTGTCCATGCCAAGAGATTTCAGCCAGAAGGCGGGAACAAGGGATTTCAGATCATGTGGCAAAGCCACTGCCAGGCAAGTTTTAAGGCAAATTGTCTCTTTTCTGATTCAGTCTGAGCCAGACCTGAAGGTTTCGCCCGAGCAATGCTGTCTCGGTTGGACGTGCGGCTTAGGCACATCGAGTGGGGCTGGGGCAGGGGCCTGCAGACTCCCGGATGAGCGCGTGTGCTTGTGAGGGTGCCGTTTATGGGCCCGGCTAGCGGCATGGCTGCCCGAGTGGCAAGTGGAGGGCATGCCAGAGAAAATCAAGACAGCGGCACCAGCCCAGGCTCTGCAAGCAGCGGGAGGCCATGGGGGATGGTCTAGGCAGGCCACACCGAGCAGGAGAGAAATGCGAGGAAAGGTGTCGCCGCGCGAGGCCCCTCAGCTCTAATGACGCGCATGACCTGGGCATCAAAATGATTTTTCTTTAGAACAAAAAAGGGATGGAAAGAAAAGGATCAAAGAAAGATGGCCCATGAGCTCCGTGAGACGGGACACAGCAGGCCTGAGGGAAGGAGGGAGTCGGGGCTGCAGATGCGGGGAGTGGGTGTTGCCTCTCATCCCTTCTCCTCTCCCTGGTGGGCGGGTGGGCTGGTGGCTGAGGCCGGGTCCCCTCCCCCGGGGAGCAGGCAGATGGCTTTGGCAGGGGCGGGGGCAGCGGGGTTACTCCGTCTGGGCGTCGTAATTGGCTCCCCCTGCCTTCTTCAGCTCACTCTTGATGAAATCTTCCTCCAGCTCCTTCCGATCGCTGATCACAAACTCTTTAGCGAAATTCTGCAAAAACAAGGGTCACACAAAGTCACCGTTAGGAAGGAGGCAGAGGCTCAGCGCTGCTCAGGCCACACCGGGAAGTCTGGGCCCGACACAGCCACCACTGAGAACAAGGACGTGGCAGCAGAGGTGGCTGGCAGGAAACACGTGACTTGCGATCGGAGTTGGGAAAGAGAGACCGTCATCCCACAACCACGGAGGTTGCCGCGGTCAGGCCTGGGCTGAGTCCTGGCTCTGCCATGTCTGCTTACGCTATGTTAGGCAGGTCCTGTCAACTTCATGCCTCGACCTCCTCATCTGAAAACGTTGTATGGGAACCAGCAGTTAGCGTAATGGCTATGTCGCTGGACTCCCACGTAGTCGACCGCGGTTCA
>NW_006159850.1:4063076-4067617 GCF_000334495.1 Tupaia belangeri chinensis | reverse complement strand
CCCCCCTTAAGGGGAAAAAAAAAAAAAAAAAAAAAAAAACATTGTTGTATGGATCAAATGGTGGCACAGTGGTTAACGCAACGGACCAAGCCAAGAAGGTCCTGTGTCCGTGTCCTAGGTCCTCCCTGTATACACAGGGTGCCCACGCACAAGCTTGCGATCCACCTGGCTGAGGCTGGTAGCGGTTCATGGCATGACTCCCTCCGCCTCGAAATAAAAAAATACACTTAGAAAAAGCAAATCTTGTCAGAATAACAGCAAATGAAGTTGGAAAGGCTGGCAGGTGTGCTGGTAAATTTAACACCAGGCTGTCCAAAAGAGAAAAGACGCATGAGAAGGCTCTGATGTGTAGCTTTTGCCCATTTCCATGGTGTAAATATTCCCATAATGGTTGATTTCAGGCAATCAACATATGTCACCACCCATGGAAAGAGAGACAGTCATGACTGTCCCTCGTGAGCTGGTACGAGCCAGCTCCAGCCACCACTGGCTTCCTTGGGGTCCTGGCTCTGAGGGACCAGCCTGGGCACGCAGTGGGCTTTTCCAACTGTACCCACTAACTGAGGTTTTGCATCCGTTCAGCACGCAGACGCTCGGCTATGGGGTCACAGAAATGAGCAAAATGGTGCAGTCAGTCTCCTCTTGGGGTACGAAGGTTTTACCCACATAGAACGCGCAGGCCTGATATGCCTCGGCATCCAGGAAGTGCTGAGGCAGGTTGGAATTCAGGAAGTGCTGAGGCAGGAATGAGAGGAGAGGGTGACCCGGCTTCTCAGATAACCCCAAATCAGTGTGTGGATCATAAGACTTTAATAAACAAAAAAGTTCACGGTGGTGACAGGCGTTCAGAGAAAGCTACCAAAAATATAAGTAAGTCTGAAGGTCAGAAAATAATCCACGTATAAAGGTGTACGTGGAGGAGGCCAGCAGGGGGCGTGGTGGTTGAGGCGCTGGACTCCCACATAACTGACTGCAGTTTGAGCCCCAGACCTGGCAGCTTGCTTTCTCATTTTCCCTCTCTCTCTCTCTGGTCAAATTAAAAATTAATACTAATAATGATAAATAAAATTAAATAATATATTTTTTAAAGTCCACGTGGAATTAGTCTAAGCAACGAGAGTGAGAAGCATTCGTGGGTACCAGGCACGGGCTACGACAGAGACACGCACCACGGCAAGGTAACCCTCAGAGCCCATCAGTGAGACCCAGCAGTCCCACCTGGAGAGCTACCCAAGAAGCGAACGTGCACCCCCACGCACACGTCCGCCCACAGTGTGAGCGGCAATGGAGTCAGCCGAGGGTGGAAGCAAGCCCGGTACCCGCCAACAGACGTGGCTGACCCGAACACGGTCTTGCTCCCCCAGAGTACTACTCAGCCAGAAAAGGGAGGTGCGGACGCACGCTGCATCAGGGACCAGCTGCAGAACAGAAGCCAGCGGGAAAGGCCCCGCCCGCCCGGCTCCATTTCCATAAAATGTCCCAATCGCCAAGTCAACGACACAGCAAGTAGGTTAGTGGTGACCAGGGCTAGGGATGGGCACAGCGCTGGGACAGGGCGTGACAGACACCCCGACGCCAGGTTGTGGTGGTAATTACACAGCTCTGCAAAGTTACCAAGTCACGAGTTACACACTTAGAGTAAGGTAATTTTGTGGTATATAGATTATATCTCAATAAAGGTGTTTATTTTATTTTATTTTTAAAGAAGCTATTGCCTTTGGGCATGTGCATTCCCTGGTGACAGAGACAGTGAGAGAAAAAGTGAGAAAACACCCCCCTGGAGGGCATGGCAATGCCATAATCCCTTCTCCATTCTCCTTCTAGGATCTTGGGCACACACGCACATATGCCCTTAATGAGTTTCAAGCCATGGGGTCTAGGACTTGAACTGTGGTCAACCATGTGGGAGTCCAGCAACATAACTGCTATGCTGCTATGCCATCTGCTGACCCCAGTAAAGGTGTTTTTGGGTTTTTTTGAGAGGTCTTTTTTTTTGCTACAGGGTGCATGTGCTTGCCCGAAAGACAAAGAAACAGAGAGACAGAGAGACAGAAAGTGAGAAATCACCGCCCAGGGCGGATGGCCATACCGCAATCCCTTCTCCATTCTCCTCTCGGGATCTTGGGCACACACACATGGGTGTGTACCCGGCGTGAGTTTAAGTCACTGGGTCCGGGACTTGAACCGCGGTAGACTACATGGGAGTCCAGTGACATAGCCATCACACTAACTGCTGGTCCCCAATAAAGGTGTTTTTAAAAAGTCCCACGGGGCCAGCCCCCATGGAGCACGGTGGTTAAGGTGCTGGACTCCCACATGGCTGACCACAGTTAGAATCCCAGTACCAGAGGCTTGAAAATCACTCCAGGCATATGTGCATGCATGCCCAAAATCCTGAGAGGAGACCGAGGAGAAGTAATCCCCCCTTCTCTGTCAAGAAAACCCAAAAGATGAATATTATTTTCATCTTCAACACAGGCAAACAAAGGCTGCAGAGGATAGCATTTGCCTAAACTGGCGTGCTCATAGTCATTGTCTCCGGGGTGATGAAATGTTTTGAAACCAGACAATGGCAGCACTGCACACACTGCCCACGCACTAAACGCCACTGACCTGCATGTTTTTAAGTAGTTAATTCTATGTTAAACTAATCTCACCTCAATTTAAAAACAAAACTAAAAAGTTACTATACCACCAAGGGGATGAATGACTAGCCAGAGGACCCGCAAGGTCAGGTGTGACAGAACAGAGACAAGCCATTTGTGTGCAAAGCCACTAAGAGCACTAGCAGCAAGGGACAAGGGGGAGGTTAATATTTATCGAACAGTTGGCAGGTGCCCGGCACAGCCTCACGCATTGTGCATTTAATCCTTCCTCCGTATACTAGCTTTTTATTTACTTATTTTAAGATAAGAGCCATAGGTTGAGACTTGCCCAGAATGACAGCATGGCCCAGATTCTTTCCATTCCTGTCTCCATACTGTGCTGCTGAATGCATGTGATCAGCACAAAGAGAGAACGCAAGCTGGGTTCAGAGCCAGAAAGGAGAATTGAGAATGAACATGTTTCTCAACACTGAGCCCAGCGGCATGGGAGGGGGCAAAGAGTGCCGGGAGGAGGAAGCTGCTGGCTTTAGATGCCTAGAGAAGGAAGTCCAAAGTCCCTCTGTGTGGTAATGGCTATATATGGCAATCTAAAGAAATAAGCACTTGATATTTGTGTCAGTTACCTATTAGAAGATTAAGAAGTAAGTCTGATAAGGTCTAAAGAAATCCAAGGCGAACTGTACCTGGAGCTGGACACAGTCCACCGAAAAGTGCAGGTACATGGGAAATCAAATGACAACCAAAATAAGCAAACAAGAGAGCAAGATCTAGTGAAACATAACAATAAATGTAAATGAACCAAACTAACTAAAAACAACAATAAATATAAATGAACAAAATTACCTAAAAATACGGCTAAGTCTCAAACTAACAAAAAAAGGAAAGAAAAAAAAATACCTAAACTCTGCTAATATGCCAGACATATTTAAAACCAAAAGGTAAGAGGGAAAAAAAAAAAAAAAGATCCCAAGTCATGTGAACACAAAAGTATACAGAAAAGTAACCATGTGACCTTCGAAGGTATTAGAAGCAGACCAAATCTAACAAGATAATCTGGGTCAGCAGGCACTTGATAACCTTTCTGTAGCAGCCAGATGTCCTTTCCCCTGTCTCAGTAGAAAATGGAAGACGAAAGACATGTTTTGTTTGTGGCTACTTAGAGAGGTCTTAGAAGACAAGCCATCCAGCAATCCGATTACTATATAAAGAAAAGCATCACAGATCAAGTGTCTTAGCACTTAAACTGGCCCTCATCTCCAAGTCCTACGTTATCTTCACATGTCCCTTCCCTTTATGCTCATGGAAACAGAATTAATTGCATAACATTAAGAATCCCACCTTGTTCTCTACTGAAATTCTTCTTTCTCCTAATGACCAGGGTAGCGGCTTAAACATTTCTGAGGCTACAGAGGCTGTGGCCATGCCCCAGGACCCATAAGGACGGCCTCAAACTCCGTGGAAGAATCCTGACGCCCGCTCAGGGGGGCTGATGACCTTTGATTCAGACAGGAGCCCTGTGGGGCCCTCTACCTGCAGTCTGGCTGATGGCCGGTGGCTGCTGCACTCACCTCTGCTGCCCTCTGTGCCTAGAGCCCCCTCCACGTGACCACCAGGGGCAGGGCCCAGACCTGGCTGCAGCCCTGCTGCTCCGAAGAGTAGCAGAGGGTGTTCGGGGATGACATGAGGAATGTGCTTCCTCTGGTCTGACATCACAAATCCTCAGTGACATCACAAATGGCAGGGGTGGAAAAGCCCAAAGAGGTCACCTTCCCTTACCCTTCAAGTCACAGAAAGGGAAACTGAGGCTCAGCAAGCAGTGCCCCATGGCTGGCTCAATGGCTCTCCATCCTTCCACCTCCGCAGCAGGTGGAGGTGGCAGGCGGCCACCGCGGTCCTGGCACGCCCGTGCACACGCACGGGGCAGCACAGGGGCGA
>NW_006159850.1:4054469-4062701 GCF_000334495.1 Tupaia belangeri chinensis | reverse complement strand
CCGCGCGCAGTACGCGGCCAGCCCAGGCCCTGCCGCAGGAGTCAACACCTCCCAGTCAGCACATGGGCTCCGGAAAATGCCCCAAAGTGTCTGCCTCAGGTGCCAGCCTGAAAACCAGCCAACAGGCCCTCCCTCCAGGCCCTCCACCTCTGCGACAGCCAGCAGTGCCCACTGGGTCAGGCTGGGGGTCAGGCAAGGGAGTCGCCAGGTCACTGGGGACCGGGCTGGACCATACGTTTTCAAAAAAAGACAGAAACTAAACAAACTGCTCTGGGCAGACGCACCCCAGCCGGGGGCATGCCTGACACCACAAAGTGCCTGTGGGAGCAGCTGACACCGAAACCCCACGAGCACAACCGTGCAGACGACGGCCACCGCCTGTCACCCTCGCCTCTCCTCAGTCTCCTCCATGAGCCACCGAACACCACAAGAGGCAGAGATAGGTGGCAGGAGGTGGGTGGGGGTGAGGCAAGTCTTCACTCAGAAGGAGGCTTTTAGGGCCTGGAGCGATGCCGATGCGTATGGGCCTTCACACTCTCTCATCGCCATGTTGGAAAGGCGACAATGTTTTTTCACTTGCCAAAAGGCTTGCATATTCACCAGAGGAAAATGAAGAGAGGAGAGGGAGAAAGCACCACGAAGGGGCTGCAAGTCCTTCCCCGCCTCCCGTCCCGCTGGGATTCTGAGCAAACACAGGTGCACACACACCAGGCGTGTTTTTCAAGCTGCTGGGGCCAGGGCTCGAAGTATGGTCGGAAATGTGAGATTTGGCTCCCTTAACCTCTATCGGGCCAACTCAACTTAAATTTTAATACGATTTTACCTAACCCAATATATTCCAAATGGTCATTTCAGCATGTGACCAATGCACAGGTTATCGAGAGGTCTCCCACGCTCCTGTCTTCACACTCGGCCTTTGCCCAGCGAGCGTCCTGGTGCACAGCAGCCATGTGGATGGCGTGCGCTCTGAGTGCGCTGTGCCCACAGGTGGCTGGTGACAGTGCAGGCAGTGTGAGAGGAACTCGGTTAAGCCAGGAGGAAGTCGCAAAGCTTAACACGTTAGAGCTGATCTGAGTCAGCAGAGGGGCCCAAGGGAGCCTGCGGGGCTAGCAGGGCCCGTGTCTCGATACGGCAGTCTCATGAACATGCCTGAGAAAATGCATCAGGCTACCTGGCCAACACGTGTGCATTCTCCTCTGTGTAAATTACACTTTGGTTATGGGGAGGGGGTGGAGCTGAAAGAAAAGAGCCCTTGAAACTGCTGTTCACCATTCACGGTCTCATTTGATAGAGAACCACAGAGCGGCCCAGAGAAGGGAAGCCACTTGCCTTAGGGCACACCACGCCTTCATGCTGGGGAGCCTGGGGACGTGGCCCTGTCTTCTCCTCCATGACCCCCTCTCTGGGCTGCAGTAGGTGGCCCACCCCTCCTGAGCAGCCTTGAGGCTGCTGAGGCCGACAAAGCAACCTGTCGGAGACTTCACGGCAAAACGTGCGGTCCGGAACCTTGCCTCCTGCGGCTCTAGAGAGATCTTTGCACCGTCCAGCACTGTGTTCCTCGCGAAGCTTCCAGACAGGCTTCCAAGGGCTTGCCCAGCTACGTGTGACTCCAAGCAGCTTAGGCCACCATCAGGGTGGGCTGGAAGTATGTCACCACCCAGCTGGCGGCAAGCGTGGTCCCCATGACTCTTCTCAAGTGCACGTGTGTTCACACCTCCAGGATGTGAGGCTCATTGGCCGGCTTTCCTGGGCAAGGCAATGCTAGTGGAAGACAGCAGTTAGGGACCAGGGTCAGTACCCAGTTGAGCGCCTGCTTGCAAGGAGGGTTTTAGAAGGGCATTACTGGGACCAGCAGTTAGCGTAATGGCTGTTGCTGGACTCCCACGTAGTCGACCATGGTTTGAGTCCCGGACCCGGTGGCTTAAACTCACGCTGGGCGCGTGTGCGTGCGTGCCCAGGATCCCGAGAGGAGAATGGAGGAGAAAGGATTGCGGCGTGGCCACCCCCCCGGGGGGTGATTTCTCACTTTCTATCTCTCTGTCTCTCTCTGTCTGTGTGACGAGCGCACGCGCCCTATAGCAAAAAAAAAAAAGAAGGGCATTACTGGGACCAGCAGTTAGCGTAATGGCTGTTGCTGGACTCCCACGTAGTCGACCATGGTTTGAGTCCCGGACCCGGTGGCTTAAACTCACGCTGGGCGCGTGTGCGTGCGTGCCCAGGATCCCGAGAGGAGAATGGAGGAGAAAGGATTGCGGCGTGGCCACCCCCCCGGGGGGTGATTTCTCACTTTCTATCTCTCTGTCTCTCTCTGTCTGTGTGACGAGCGCACGCGCCCTATAGCAAAAAAAAAAAAGAAGGGCATTACTGGGACCAGCAGTTAGCGTAATGGCTGTTGCTGGACTCCCACGTAGTCGACCATGGTTTGAGTCCCGGACCCGGTGGCTTAAACTCACGCTGGGCGCGTGTGCGTGCGTGCCCAGGATCCCGAGAGGAGAATGGAGGAGAAAGGATTGCGGCGTGGCCACCCCCCCGGGGGGTGATTTCTCACTTTCTATCTCTCTGTCTCTCTCTGTCTGTGTGACGAGCGCACGCGCCCTATAGCAAAAAAAAAAAAGAAGGGCATTACTGGGACCAGCAGTTAGCGTAATGGCTGTTGCTGGACTCCCACGTAGTCGACCATGGTTTGAGTCCCGGACCCGGTGGCTTAAACTCACGCTGGGCGCGTGTGCGTGCGTGCCCAGGATCCCGAGAGGAGAATGGAGGAGAAAGGATTGCGGCGTGGCCACCCCCCCGGGGGGTGATTTCTCACTTTCTATCTCTCTGTCTCTCTCTGTCTGTGTGACGAGCGCACGCGCCCTATAGCAAAAAAAAAAAAGAAGGGCATTACTGGGACCAGCAGTTAGCGTAATGGCTGTTGCTGGACTCCCACGTAGTCGACCATGGTTTGAGTCCCGGACCCGGTGGCTTAAACTCACGCTGGGCGCGTGTGCGTGCGTGCCCAGGATCCCGAGAGGAGAATGGAGGAGAAAGGATTGCGGCGTGGCCACCCCCCCGGGGGGTGATTTCTCACTTTCTATCTCTCTGTCTCTCTCTGTCTGTGTGACGAGCGCACGCGCCCTATAGCAAAAAAAAAAAAGAAGGGCATTACTGTTTTCCTATCTTTGGTTTTAAATCATCCCTTTCCATTTTAAATGGGTCCCAACTGCCTGACATCCTAGTTTTATCCTGAAGCATGCTGGGAGGAGGCTTGGGTCAAATAAAAACACGTGGGCTGGACAGTGGTGCGGGAACAACGCGATACCTGCGGCTGGCCCGCACGGGAGGCTCCGGGTGGGCATCCAAGACCTCCCGGAACTACCTGGCATGCGTGTGACCCAATCTCGGGCTGGCTGAAGCTGGGGCAGTCCTGGTGTGGAGGCCACGTTGGGGGTGCCTGTCTCTCTTTCGCTCATGGAACAGATACATTTGTTTTTGGAGAGGTTTTTGCTATAGGGCGCGTGCGCTCTCCAAACAGAGAGACAAAGACAGAAAGCGAGAAATCACCCCCCAGGGGGGATGGCCACACTGCAATCCCTTCTCCTCCATTCTCCTCTCGGGATCCTGGGCATGCACGCACACGCGCCCAGCGTGAGTTTAAGCCACCGGGTCCGGGACTCAAACCATGGTCGACTACCTGGGAGTCCAGCGACATAGCCATTACGCTAACTGCTGGTTCCCCCTTTTTTTTTTTTTTTTGGAGAGGTTTTTCACTATAGGGCACATGCGCTCGCCAGACAGACAGAGAGAGACAGAGAGACAGAAAGCAAGAAATCACCCCCCAGGGAGGATGGCCACACTGCAACCCCTTCTCCTCCATTCTCCTCTCGGGATCTTGGGCATACATGCACACACATCCGGCACGAGTTTTAAGTCACCAGGTCCGGGACTCAAACCATGGTCGACTACGTGGGAGTCCAGCAACAGCCATTACGCTAACTGCTGGTCCCCATTTTTTAAAATTAGGGACGGTTGTCCATTTGGGTCTCCAGAAGCCCGACTCTCTCCAGGGACTCAACCTCGCTGAGTCTTAGTCTTCTCATCTGCAAACGGGCATTGGCAGCACCGGCATCCTAGGGATGCGTGAGGGTTTTACAAGCGTGCAAAGGACTCGGACACTTACTAAGTGTGCCCAGCACAGGACGCGTGCTCGCTAATCGCTAGCCGATTTTAAATGATCACGGGTTCACCTTTATTCAAGAGTGTTGGGGGAGTCTGAGATAAAACTATTCGGAGGGAAGACACAGGAGGTGGCTGGTTCTCCTCTCAACTCCCAGTATTTACCTTCCAATGAAGGGAAACCCCGATCACTCTGGCAGTGACACTGGCATCACCTCACGCCTGCAGAGAGAAGACCCAGCTGCAAAGCCAGGCTGGGCCCAGAGTTAGCTAGGAAGCTGTGGGGGTAGAAGCATCAGGTCTTCTGAGAACACCCGCCCTGTGGTCATGACCCTACCCAGCATGGAGAATGTGGGTGCACAGGGAGTTCTGGGGAGAAAAAGAGGAGGGGTCCTTGTCAGCGCTGCGCTGTCAGGAATGCAGGGAGTGGCGACCTTCGTATGTCCAAAGGATGAGAGCCAATGAGCGCATTCTTCCTACAAACGTGTTTATTGGACACTTCCGATACGCTGTGCTCTCCTAAATCTTGGGACGGCAAACATCAAACTTGACGTTCAGTGGCTCCAGGCCCTGGTTTTCATCTTCGGAAAGGAAGAGAGTTGAACAAAAGGGTCTCCCCAAGCCTTGCCTCCCACCCCTCATTACGGAGATCTACACTCAAGCCTCTGGAGCTCACAGACACAGGAAAAGGTTCTACCGCAGACGCCAGAATCGAGGGGCCAGGGAAAGACAGGCACAGAAAAGTCAACGCTGGGACCCGAGCACGCCTCTCCAAATGAAGGCTGCATGTCAGCTTCGGGCCCACCCCAGACCCTTGCAGTGACGTGCAGGGGACAGAATCTCCTCTGAAAGGCATGAGATGGGCAGCAGGGACGGGACACTCTGGCCACAGTCATGTGTCCTTATCCCGGGTGAGCGAAGACTAGTTATAAAGACCCTGGAGTGCTGAAGGAAAGTGCTGGTCCCCGGCACCCTGCAGCCTCCAAGAATGGAAGGCAAATGAGAACGCACAGCCCTCAAACCTGCTGAGCCGTTTAGCTGCCAGCCTCCCCTGGGCCCTCACACCTTCCCCTGCAACTATGCTAAAGTGCCTGCAGGATCAGGGCTTTCCAAACGTGGCAAGGTGTCATTTACTCACACAGAGCAGGTTCTGGTAACAAGCAGGAGTCATCAGAGTGAAAGGGAAAAACAGATCAAAGACGTGTGGTCTCGCATTGAGCAGATGCGGGAACAAGCGCACCTGGGTCCCCTTGCAGCTCAGGAGCGAGCCACCCTGCTTCGCTCAGGAGAGGTCAAAGAACAGACAGGGGCACGGCCACATTTCAGGGGAGCACAGGAGGACAGGCAGCAGGAACGCTCTGAAAGCCTACCGTGAGGGGGTTTGCACCAGAACCATACAGGAACCCTAACGCTGCAGGAGCACCCAGTATGGGCGACGGCCTGGAGTCTGACCCACAGATATTTACAGAAGCCTTGGAACCAAACCCCTCGCCTGACTTCTGACAAATGCTCCCTCTGGCTCCGGTTTGGCGAGAATGTGGGACACACAGTCCTCTCCTCCAGTGTCCACGGCAGACATCACAAATCAATTGTGGCACTTTCCCCACTGACTCCCAGGCTTAACCTCAGAATCCTGCTTAACCCAGAGCTCCGAATAGCTGCTGTTGCTCAGCTGACAAGCTGCAGATTACGTCCAGGTTCAGGGATCCTACTCTGCCCCGTCAAAACCGCCCGGGAGTCTGCTCCTCAGCTATGGCCACGTTTGGAATTTTTTCCAGAGATAATTCAACAGAACTCAGCTATGGCCACGTTTGGAATTTTTTCCAAAGAGATAATTCAACAGAATTTTTTTTAATGACAACACATATACTCAAAGATGTTCATTGTCAGTCAACGCCAGGCTGCTTCCACCCTCAACGGAAGTTGGTTGACTACGTGAATAGCATCGACACGGAGCCCTGCGCATCCACCACACGGGCCTTACTCAGTTGCCACAGTCCCACGAGGCACAGGTTATGGCCCCGATTTCTCAACTGCTGGTCCCCTGAAGGCAATTTCAGCACCTGGCTGGTGGATGAATAAGCCTGGTCCTCCCTGTATGGACAGGGTCTGGACCTACCATGGGAGCTTTCTACCTTTCTATTAGGCAGTCGTGTTCTTCAAATATACGCCATGAGGGACCAGCAGTTGGCGTAATGGCTATGTCGCTGGACTCCCACATAGTCAACCATAGTTCACGTCCCAGACCTGGAGGCTTAAAACTCACACCGGGCACGTGTGCGTGCGTGCCCAAATCCCAAGAGGAGAATGGAGGAAAAGGGATTGCGGCGTGGCCATCCCCCCTGGGGGGTGATTTCTCGCTTTCTGTCTCTCTGTCTCTCTCTGTCTGTCTGGCGAGCGCATGTGCCCTATAGCAAAAACCTCTCAAAAAAAATAAATAAAAAAACACCATGAGCAGCCAGGAGCCCCACGGCCTGAGCCCAGTTGAGGAGCATCCAGACAAAGGGGCCTTCTGGCCCTGCGTGCCTTCCCACCGACGCGCGCGGGAACACACGCCAAAGCCCTCGGAGTGCAATGGAGAGTCTGTGAAAGGTCTCTGAGGGCCAGGGGCGGCTCCTGCTTTCCAAGGGGGAGCAGCAGTCCAGGAAGTCTCATGACGGGGGTGGATCCTCCCAGCCACCCCCACCAGCGCTCACCCCTGCTTTCTACTGAAACAGAAGCCGACTCTTTGGACATCCAGACTGCCCCGAGTGCCCTGGCTTCCACGATTAATCGGAACCAAGGGCCGTTAGTAAGCACTCACCAGCGCCTGACCCGGGAACACCCCACAGCCCGCGTGAAGACTCACGGCTTCTTTTCTTAGCAGTTACTCTGTAGCCAGCACCGGCACTCTCTGGGCACCAGCAGGACTGTGCAATAAAGCAGCCTTGGCCTCAGGGAGAGTCGTGACATATTTTCCTGGTCTTCTGTACAAAAATACGTCCTGACTCCCAAGCACCCAGTAGCTGGACACTGAACTGCAAGTTCCGGAACCTAAGCTGCAGTGGAAGCAGATACACGAGCAATTCGCTGACTGGAGAAAGCATTAGAGTTCTGCAGGCTCCAGAGGGGCTTCCCGGCCGCGGAAAGGCAGAGACCCATCCCTGTCTGCTGCTTTGTCGATCCTCCCGCACTCTGAACCTCCCTTTCTGGTAAGTGAGGATTCTAGAGAGAAAATGACTGGCCTAAGGTCCTAAGGCTCTGAGTTGACGGAGCCGGAATATCAGCTTGGGTCTCACTCCCCGGAAGCTCAGTTGTTTTTTTTCCCATTCGACCCAGCCGCGCTTTCTTTTCTTACAGCGAGAGTCAAACAATAATGTTCAGTTTCTGGTTTTTTTTAGTTTCCACCATTAAGAAAGATGAAAAATTAGAAAGTTTCAAAATACACATGGCATGGCAGTTGAGGTGCTAGACTCGCACGTGGCTGAATGAGTTCGAGTCCCAGACCTGGTGGTTTGAAAATTACGCTGTGTGTGCATGCCCAAAAGTCCCAGGAGGAGAGAGGACTGTGGGGTGATTTATCACTTTCCAGCTCACTGTCTCTGTCTCTCTCCGGTGAGTGCACACGCCCTATGGCAAAAACCTTAAAAAGAAAGAAAGTGCCAGGCACAAGGAGAGTCTGTGAAAGTCGTTTTCCAAACGCAGGTGGCCTGAGAAGAACGTCCTTGGGGCTGCAGGACGGGGGCAGGGGTGGCGTGGCCACGTAACCGGTGAGCTCTGAGGCCAGACACCTGGGTTCCAGGCACAGCTGCGCTGGCCGAGCGCTGGGCCCCGGAGCAAGTCACTCATCGTCCCCCGCCTCCGGCTCCACCTCTGAGAAGTGGGGGAGAATGAAGGCCTGGCCTTGTGGGGAGTAAATAACTTAATAACAGGAGGCTCTTAGGAGCGTGAGGCACATCGCAGGGCGCACTGAGACTCGCTGCGCATCTTATTCCCACGGTGGCCCAGGCAGAGGCCCTCGGAGCGGGGGTGGCGCGGCCAGCCTGGGACGCAGAGTCATCTGCAGACACTGAGCTGTGGGGTCTCTGGTACCGCTGG
>NW_006159850.1:4045681-4054400 GCF_000334495.1 Tupaia belangeri chinensis | reverse complement strand
GTCCCTGAGGGCCGGGGGCGGCTCCTGCTTTCCAAGGGGGAGCAGCAGTCCAGGAAGTCTCATGACGGGGGTGGATCCTCCCAGCCACCCCCACCAGCGCTCACCCCTGCTTTCTACTGAAACAGAAGCCGACTCTTTGGACATCCAGACTGCCCCGAGTGCCCTGGCTTCCACGATTAATCGGAACCAAGGGCCGTTAGTAAGCACTCACCAGCGCCTGACCCGGGAACACCCCACAGCCCGCGTGAAGACTCACGGCTTCTTTTCTTAGCAGTTACTCTGTAGCCAGCACCGGCACTCTCTGGGCACCAGCAGGACTGTGCAATAAAGCAGCCTTGGCCTCAGGGAGAGTCGTGACATATTTTCCTGGTCTTCTGTACAAAAATACGTCCTGACTCCCAAGCACCCAGTAGCTGGACACTGAACTGCAAGTTCCGGAACCTAAGCTGCAGTGGAAGCAGATACACGAGCAATTCGCTGACTGGAGAAAGCATTAGAGTTCTGCAGGCTCCAGAGGGGCTTCCCGGCCGCGGAAAGGCAGAGACCCATCCCTGTCTGCTGCTTTGTCGATCCTCCCGCACTCTGAACCTCCCTTTCTGGTAAGTGAGGATTCTAGAGAGAAAATGACTGGCCTAAGGTCCTAAGGCTCTGAGTTGACGGAGCCGGAATATCAGCTTGGGTCTCACTCCCCGGAAGCTCAGTTGTTTTTTTTCACATTCGACACAGCCGCGCTTTCTTTTCTTACAGCGAGAGTCAAACAATAATGTTCAGTTTCTGGTTTTTTTTAGTTTCCACCATTAAGAAAGATGAAAAATTAGAAAGTTTCAAAATACACATGGCATGGCAGTTGAGGTGCTAGACTCGCACGTGGCTGAATGAGTTCGAGTCCCAGACCTGGTGGTTTGAAAATTACGCTGTGTGTGCATGCCCAAAAGTCCCAGGAGGAGAGAGGACTGTGGGGTGATTTATCACTTTCCAGCTCACTGTCTCTGTCTCTCTCCGGTGAGTGCACACGCCCTATGGCAAAAACCTTAAAAAGAAAGAAAGTGCCAGGCACAAGGAGAGTCTGTGAAAGTCGTTTTCCAAACGCAGGTGGCCTGAGAAGAACGTCCTTGGGGCTGCAGGACGGGGGCAGGGGTGGCGTGGCCACGTAACCGGTGAGCTCTGAGGCCAGACACCTGGGTTCCAGGCACAGCTGCGCTGGCCGAGCGCTGGGCCCCGGAGCAAGTCACTCATCGTCCCCCGCCTCCGGCTCCACCTCTGAGAAGTGGGGGAGAATGAAGGCCTGGCCTTGTGGGGAGTAAATAACTTAATAACAGGAGGCTCTTAGGAGCGTGAGGCACATCGCAGGGCGCACTGAGACTCGCTGCGCATCTTATTCCCACGGTGGCCCAGGCAGAGGCCCTCGGAGCGGGGGTGGCGCGGCCAGCCTGGGACGCAGAGTCATCTGCAGACACTGAGCTGTGGGGTCTCTGCTACCGCTGATGCCCATCCTTCCGTCTCCACGTCTCCTTGGAGGAAACTCCTCTGCCAAAACCCGAGATGTGCCCCCTGCGTACGTGGCTCTGTGGACATTCACATTACGTTTAAAAAATAAATAAAGGATCGTGAGAATGAAGCCATGCTGCAAGCTGAGCACGACGCACAGCTGGTCGAGTCTGGCACCAGTCAGGACGGCCCGGCAGCTCCCTCCCCATGGCCACGGCATGGTCCCACAATCCTGCAGGCCCACGAAAACATTGGGATGGGCTTCACCCGGGCACCGGTGGGCACTCCAGGGCAGCAGACGGCCGCTGTGGTGACGCAGCAGAGCACGCTGCCCGTGGGGCACGTTCCTGGGCTCGTCTGGTGTCACGATCATAGCATGAGACCCTGGTGCGGGCACCTCTCCCCTCTCCCCTCTCCCCTCTCCCTTCTCTCCTCTCTCTTGCTCACTTGCGGGCATGTGCATGCTCTATCACAAATAAAATAAATAAATATAAAAGACGCTGCACAGGCAGTTCTGGAGAGCAGCTGGTTCTCCATGGCTTCTTCCTCAGCCAGCCCTTTTCTTTGAATGACAGGCACACTGGAGCTGTGGATCATGAAGCCCTGCCTCCCTGCCCCAGGGGTGTGCTCGTGACCCAAGCTGGGCCAATCAGAGCCCGCTGGAGGAGGCTTTTGTCCTTCAGGGACCCTGATCCAGAAGGACCACCTAGCTGGATGCTCTGCCACGCAGAAGCCAACTGAGCCAAACCCCGAGGAAAAGAGAACCGAGAGATGAGATGAAAATCCTGTTCGACCTTTAGCCACACTGGAGTCCACGTCACCTCCCTTCCCAGTTCTGAGAGCCAAGCAATGCCCCGCTCTGCTTCAACTTAGTGAGCTTGCGAACAAATGCACCACCCAACCCCACTGCTCCCACCCGACGGCTCGCATGAGGGCCTGTCTCCCCAGTCACCCCGGGTCTGTCCACGTAACTGAACCAAACAGAGTTCTAGACTTGAAAGAAGCTCTGGAGATGGCTGCACGGGTACAAGGTTTCCTCCGGTGCTGACGGAAAAGTTCTGGAACTGGATAGGAGTGACGAGTACTTTTTCCTTTCTTTTAATGGAAAGAGAACAGCAATGGCAAGGTTTGAAAGGCAGAGCCGAATGCGTGCATCAAGACCTGCATCCCCAGGTCTCCTCTGCCTGGCCCTGGGAGGAAAAGAAGGTTTGAAAGGCAGAGCCGAATGCGTGCATCCAGACCCGCGTCCCCAGGTCTTCCTCTGCCTGGCCCTGGGAGGACACCGGAGACCCTGGTGGAACCTACGCCCTTTCACACTTTCCGTTCTGCTGCCAAAGGTGACCCCTCAAAGCTAGTTAGCCATTAAAGGCCAACGGGCCTGGAGAAAGCGGCCTGCAGGGCTGGGTACGTGGCTTCCAAAGTCAGGGCCCCCGAGCCAGACAGTGGCAGTGGGCTACACTGTAGTGCTGGTCACGATGAGGTGGGCGACATGTAGTGAGCATTTGCTTGGTCCAGGCACTCTGACAGCTTGGACCCTTCAAAAATGTCACTCCATCTGTAACTCTGGAACCCGCCTCCTGAGGACACACTCTAGAGAACTAAAAGAGAAAGAAGCTGCGTGTAGCGAAACACTGGTTGGAACATGGTTTATAAAAATAAAATTGGAAGCAACTCGAGAGGCCAAGAACAGGGGAACATGCAGTACATTAGAGCACACTTGGGAAACGGCACACCCTGCGACCAGAAAGGCTTTAACTATGAGCATGATGCAGCCACATAACTTATGGGATTATATTAACCTAAAAAAGGGGAAAGAAAGGGAAGCCGCCGGTGCGAGGCACCTGTAGGGCGCAGAAAGGCACCAGAGTGCTCGTCAGAGAAGCCGGTAGTGACCGCACGAAAACAGGCGGTGGCGGTGCGGTGGCGGTAAGACCCTTGTGTCCTATTACTGTTTTTGTCATTGCCGGAGGGCACACACGCTGGTGGGGGGGAGAGGAAGCCCCCACCCCGGTGGGACGGGGTCAGTCCGTGACCCCTCGGCCCCATTCCCGTCCTGTCTGGACTGGAGGCGCACAGGTGCCCTGCACGCTCTTCTCCGCACCAGGGCAGAAACTGGAACCGTGCTCAGTCCCGGGGATCGGGCTCCCTTAGTGACCAGGCTATGCTGCTGCTCCACTGTTAAACAAAAGTCCTAGTTTGGAAGTTTTAGATTTATGGAAAAGTCACAAGAGACAGTACCAGAGTGTCTATATATCCCCCCAGCACCCCCACAGACACACACTACTTTCCCAGCTGTGGACGCCTCACACCTCACACATACCTGTCACGAGGGGGCTGACAAGGCACGTTGCCATCAGCTCAGCCGCGGGCTCCAGTCAGACTCCACTGGCCTCTGTCCCAAGGGCCAGTCTGGACGCCATACCGCGGACAGCCTGTATTTGGGCTTGTCTGTGTGTCTCACAGTCCAGCGGGTCTTAGTGTGCCCGCAGGTCGGGAGATCCGTCCCGACAGAGGGCTTTTCGTTACCGTGAAATGGAACCTGCGCCTTCGGCTGTCACTGCCCCTGGCAGAGCCTGTCACTGAAAACCTTGAGTGTCCATGGGCCAATTATTCTGCCTTGTATCTTCAAAGCGGTGTGCGTGTGGCGGGAGGGGGCACTGGGCCTAGTCTCTGTGACGGCAGACTGCTGAGGACACACTGCAGTAGCTCTGTCACCTGAGCACACTGGGAGAGGCCGCGGTTCCTTGGCTCAGGGGTTTCTGGCACAGAGAGCGTCAATTTTCTTTAACAGCCAGATGAAGAATTCCTTAAAATGGAGCCCTCCCCCCCAAGGAGGACTGTCCTGGGGCTCAGAGAATAAAGCAGGGGTGCCCCTGCCTCTTCCCCTTTGCGTATGAGGGGGCAAAGAAGGTTCATGGAACTGTGCACTGCGAGATGGTCGTCGTTTTCCCACCAAAACAAACTCGCACCTTAACCGACTTTTCCCTGAACCAGCTGAAGCCGCTCACACGCCGGCCGTGGGCAGCACCCACCTCTGCAGCCATTGTCGGTCTGCAGGCACCAAAATCAGGACACCCTGCTGTCCTCCACAGGGTGACAGTCAGCAAGTGCCACGGACTGCCGCGGGTGGCACTGCTCGGGGCAGAGAGCATCCTCCCACTGGATCCTCACCGCCACAGTGGAAGTCACCCTGGTGTGACTCAGGGCTGCCACTTGGGTGGTCCCACCCACAGAGGTACCCAGCAGTGCCACGTGGCCCTGCGTGATGGCCATGACCGCACACAGGGCACCTGCCCCCCACCCTGAACACGGCTGTAACATTTCCCCAGAGGTCCCGGTCCAGACCCGGGAGTCAACTCCAGCCTTCGCTGTCCCTGCTGGACGGGGCGACCCGCAGGCCCTGAGAGCACGGGGACGATTACCTGGACGACCTCCTTCACCAGGGTCTTGTCCGTCCCGGTTTTGGCCCGCTGCAGCCCGCTGACGTTCTCCCCGATCCACGTGATGAGGGCGAACTTGGACCTCTTGCTCATGGCGTCCCCGGTGGTGAAGCGCACGAAGGCGAACAACCGCACGTCATCTGTGCCAAGAGCAGAGAGAACACGGCGTCAGGGCGCACTCCAAGCCACGGCCCGGGGCCAGCCAGGAGGTGCGGCCAGAGCGCCCCAAGCAGCCCAGCCAGAGGGCGGAGCAGGAAGGAAGCCGCACTCCCTGCCCAGCCCCTGACAGCACTTCCGGCTCAGGCCTGTTTCCCAGATGGAAAAGGGAGGCCCAGGGAGGTCAGCCCCAAGGTCATGTTGGGATTTGAACCCAGGGACAACCTGGCTGCATGGCATCCGACCTTCATACAGCCAAGGGTCAAATTATGGCTCTTATTCAGGGACGGGCAACTTGTCAGTCTTACTGCTCAGTGTCTGAGGTCCTGCTCGGAAGGGGCAGCCGCCCTGTGGACAGCTGAGACCCATGCTGGGGTGTGACGAGGAGAGACAGCGGCCCTTAGCCTGGCCCGAGGCCCACGGGACGTCTAGCCTCCGGCAGGACAGTCAGTAACAGGCGCTGGACACTCTCCTCTCGGATATGTTGTGCTTGTCATAAACGATACGCTCGTTTTTATTAAAAATGACTTTTGAGGGTCAGCGGCGGCGTGATGGTTAAGGCGCTGGACTCCCCACGTGGCTGACCCTGGTTTGTGTCCCTGACCCAGTGGCTTAAAATCATGCCAGGTGCACGTGCATAGGTACCCAAGGAGAATGAAGGGATTGGGGTGCGGCCATCTCCCCTGGGGGGGAGTTCTCACTTTCTCTGTCTCTCTCTGAAGAATGGCCACACCCTATGCAAAAGCCTAAAAACAGGATGAAAACAACGCTGGTGGCTGTGGTTCCAGAGGTTCCCACGCACCGGCACTTCGGAACCTTCCCCCGTCCACCACACCAAGCTCCTCTGTCCCCCACTGCTCCACGTTATCAAAATATGAAGGTTTAGGGGTCGGCGGGTGGCATGGCAGTTGGGGCGCTGGACTCTCACATGGACGACCACAGTTCAAGTCCTGGACCTGGCAGCTTGGTTTCTCACTTTCTATCTCACTCTGTCTCTCTCTGGTAAAATTAAAATAAATAAATGAATAACGTTAAATAAAATAATTCTTCTTTTAAAAAAATATGAAAGGTCTTCCAAAAATTCCTGGAAGATGCGTATTATGAAAAAACTATGCATGGACTTCAACTGGGTCTCTTTGCACCAAAATAAAACTATCGTTGACTCCCACTTGCCGTGACTTTCCGAAGTCCCCAAGTATTATTTCATGTTGGGTTCTAGAGTGGAGGGCCCACACCTCTGTGCCGTGGGCTTCTCAGCATGGGCGCTGACATGGGCCTGACTGCGTGAGGTGGGCCATCCTGTGCGCTGAGAGGTGCTGAGCAGTATCCCCGGCCTGGACCCCTGGATGCCAGGAGCCCCTCATGTGAGCAAAGCAAAGGCGCCCCTGGGCGTTGCCCGATGTCCCCAGCAGGGCAGAACCACCCCCAGGTGAGAGCCTCGGTCTGGTCAGGGGTGTGCGGAATCAGGGCTTCCGGTGTGTTCCTACCAGAGCTCTGAGCTCCCCGGGCAATCACAGACCCTCCCTCGGCTCAGTTCCGATATCCGCAGCTCATGTCATCATCACTGGGATCTTGACACAGTTCCTAACAGGTGGCAGCTGGTGTGTGGGATCTCCCTGGCTCACGGCTGCCAGCTGTGAGGTTTCTCAGGTGCCCGGTGGTGCCAGACAGCAACATGTGTGCTTTCTGGGCACTGCGTGGGTCGGAGTCCCGGCAGGATCTCCCCAAGAGGCGGATTTTGAGGCAGCAGGTCTGGTTGGGCCAGGGTCTGCGTGCTTGAAGCTCCCAGGTGCTGAGGCCACTGGCCAAAGGACCACATTTTGAGTGTTTTGTTTGTTTGTTTGTTTATTTATTATTATTACTTTTTAGAGTTTTTTTCCTTAAGATGCATGCACTTGCCAGAGAGAGAGAGACAGAGACAGAGACAGAGACAGTGAGAGGGGAAGTGGGGGGATGGCCATGCTGCAATCCCTTCTCCTCCACTCTCCTCCTGGGATCTTGGGCATGCATACGTGCTCGGCAGAGTTCTAAGCCACCAGGTCTGGGACTCGACCCCTTGTTGGCCATGTGGGAGTCCAGCAACGTAACCACCATGCCACCTGCTGGCCCTGGGTTTTATTACTCCAGAGCCCGTATGCCCTGGAGAGTTTGTAGACCCCCAGTCCACAGAGCATGGACGTCACCAGCCACAGCATGTGGAGGAGACTCGGGCTCGGAGCTGACAGTTCACTTCCTGCTCATTGTCTCAAACCCCGAGGAGCGCGCCTCGGACCACAGGCTGCTGTGGTCACAGAATGTCCCGGGGGCCAGAAAACATGCAGTGCTGGGCAGGGCATGCACGAACAGGCGACTGAAACTGCACGCGGGGCCAGGTGACCCACGACACTTCTTCAGGAACACAGCTGGTGCGGCACCTTCCTGTTCCAAAAATGTTTATATTCTGCTCTCCTTTGGGCTTCAGAATGATGGAGGGACGTCACTGTCAAACCATCACTGACATCCTTCGAGAGAGGAAAGCATGTGGCCCTGAGGTCACATGATGTGGCCGAGGCGTGGGTGCCCAGCACCCCCACACCGCAGGGAACTGCCCCCAGGGTCAGTGGGGCAGAGGAAGATGGCCTCGGAGAGCCTCTGCAGGGCTTGGTGGCCCAAGAGGGTAGACCTGAGAGACAAGCAAAGAGGAACGTGGTGGGGGGCAGGGGCCTGTGGACATGGGAGGCAAGCACTCGCCTACTCCCACACTTGAGCCTCAGCCGCCAGCCCTGCACAAAGTCCACTGGTGTTGGCAGCCACTGTCACCACCTAACTCCACGACACTGTCACCCCAAAAAGAAACCTGTCTCCATCAGCAAACGCTCCCGATTCTCACGCCCCTCTCCCAGCCCCTGGCAGCCTCTGGCCCACCTTCCTGTGCCGTGGGTTGGCCGGCTTGGAGTTCGCAGAGCCGGGGCACGCAGTCTGTCTGGGTTGGCTCTCGCGCTCTGCAGCCTGTTTTCAGGCTCACCCGTGTGGCGGCGAGCACTGGCATGGTCTTCCTCCTGACGGCGCAGTAAACCCCGTCACGTGGACAGACCACATCCATGTCTCTTCTTGGCTCGGCAGACATCCAGGTGGTCCCCAAAATGGGGCAAGTTCACACCTCCCTTATCAGTCCACATGAAGACCCACGTGAAGCTACAGACCCCTCAAGCCCTACACGGCAGGGCTACCTAAAGTCGCTGTCACAGGCAAAGCTGTGGGTGGCTTCTACTCACAGGCTGGGGAAACCGAGGAACTTCCCAGCTAAAATGCATGTGACCACGTGCCACGGAGTCCCAGAGCACAGAGAATCCCTTCAGCCCGAAAGTGCGGCCTGTGTTCTGGAGGTGTGGACGGAGAGGCAGTACCGAGGCGTTTCATTAACCCTCAGCTTTGCCCTGGTGGGAGGCAGGGCCACACACCTGATGGACCCATGCCTCCCGCTTGGATGTCACAAGCAAGAGTGAGCGTTTCCATGGTAACCACTCTGTTCCATTTCCACATTGTTCAGCCTGGGTGCTTGCTCGGGCTGCAGAGTGCATTTGGACCCAAACCGCCTGTCCCCAGCCAAGGCCTCCACGTGGGACAGCCGCTGGCGCTGGACCACTGCGCCGGTG
>NW_006159850.1:4044449-4045517 GCF_000334495.1 Tupaia belangeri chinensis | reverse complement strand
GCTGGAGCTGCCACACTGGGCCGGTGCATTTCTTGAAGACACTGACCCTCCAGGCAGCCAAGAGCCAGCCTCCCGGCTGCGTCAGCTGCCCCAGCTTCTCCGTCCTCTGGACGTCACCCCCCCAGCCTGGCCGGCTTCCCTGTGTAGCACACTCGGGCCCATCCTCTCTGCAGGCTGCCCCGGCTGTGCCCCCTGCACCGACTCTCCTGTTCCTTGCCTCCTTCGGACCGCCCAGCTGTATGTTGGGCAGCCCTGTCCCTGTCTAGAGCCATTTCCCCATGAACCCTGACTGCCAAGTCCCAGCCCAGGACCTGGCGCAAACCAGACATGCAGCAAGTGAGTCGCGCCACCCCAAGGACACGGGCGTGTCCAGGACACGGGCTGACACCATTACCTCGGGGGTCGAGGAAGGACACGGTTTGCTGCGTGACGGTTCAGCGCTCATCTGACAACAGCTCGGCCAACCAGGCCGCGGGCGGACGTGTTTTGGAAGTCCCCAAGTCATGCTATGCTTACAGATGTCTGTCACTTCACAGCAAGGCGTCACACTTGACCGAGGCCCCGCTCCGCACTTGGCTCACCCCGAAGGAGGTTCAGAGCCCGGTTGGATCTCACCTTGGGCAGGACAGAAGGATGGTTTGTCCTTCACCCCAGGCCCAGCTCCCGTCTCTGCCCAACCCCTCCTGCACAGAGGCCTGCCCGGATCTCACAGGCAAAAATGCACGAGCCTTGGCTGTCCCAGCTGAGGCGCGGGCCTCCCTTCCGCACCCGCAAACCTTCCTCACTCTTCTGGGTTTTAAAGGGGGTTCAGCCCCAGGCACACAGTACATCACTGAGTTAATCACTGGCGAATATTTCCTGAGGGCCTACTGTGTGCCTGGGGGAGTCAGGAAGACAGAGTGGGCGTAGAAGTCGCTGGCCGGGGTTCCTGGCTCGTCGCCACGTGCGCACATTTACACATACTCGCACACTTCCTCCTCCCAGCTTCTCCTAAGGTCGTCTGCTCAGTCCCTCGCAGGTGAAGAGACTGCGGCTCGGAGAGGCTGTGCTAAGGAACCCCACGGGCCG
>NW_006159850.1:4041935-4044187 GCF_000334495.1 Tupaia belangeri chinensis | reverse complement strand
TGGGCTAAGGAGCCACAGGGCCAGCTCCCCAGGGCCTCCCTTTGGAAAGCAGGGGGTCCTCAGTGTGGTCCCCGAGCAGCAGCAGCACCCAGGACCTTCCTAGAAATGTGAGTTCTCCGGGTGCACCCTGGACCTGCTGATTCAGAAACTCTAGAGACCGGCCGGAAACTGTGCTTGAATGAGCCCCCAGGTGGCTGGCCGCTGCGGAAGCTTGAGAACCACTGATTAGAGACAGAGGAGCGGGGAGGAAGTGATACGGCCTGTGGCCTGTGCGCCCCCACTGGCAGCCCCCACTGGCAGCTCGGGCAGAGCACAGGCCTGCAGGGCAGAGGCCCTGAGGTGCTCAAGCCCAGCCCGCCCCTCCTGCCCACCACACCCTTTTATTTCAAGGAAGTGATCCCGGAAAGGGGCTTCTTGTATGCTCTGCCTTCTCAGCATTAGAGCTTACAGAACTGGGGCGCCTCGGTGTGGCTCCTGAGCACCAAGGACCTCCAGGGCTGGCCCCCAGATCCCACAGCCAAGGAAGGGAAGAGCACACTTGGGCACCTACTTGCTAACGAGTCCCGACCACGGTCCCTCCTACTCACCTTTGACGATGCAGTAATTAACCAGGGTCTGACAGCCACCACACAGTGGCACGGAGCCCCGCTCAGAGACCCCGCCACGGCACAGCAAGGCCCGGGCCACTCCTGAGGACTACCCTCTGGCGATGGCTGGCTCAGGGCTCTCAGGCCCAAGCTGGCTGCAGGTGGACGTTCTTGGGACAGCACCGCCCTCTCCTTCCTCACACGGCCTCGCGGCCTTGCTACAACTCGTTCTCAAAAAACTTGACCTTCAGTTGGTGTGGAAAACCTCACTGCAGCCCAGAAATGGCTTTTCTTTTTCTTTTTCTTACTTTTATTTTTTAAGAGGTTTTTGCAGGTGAGAAGGAAAGTGAGAAATCACCCCCCAGGGGGTAGCCACATTACAATCCCTTCTCTATTCTCCTCCTGGGATCTTGGGCGTGTGCGTGTGCACACACGCAGACGTGCCCAGCATGGTTTTCAAGCCACCAACTCAACCATGGTCGGCCATGTGGGAGGTCTAGCAACATAACTGCTATGCCATCTGCTGGCCCCAGAAATGGCTTTTCTTTGTCGACAGATCCCGGACCACCCAAATCCCACCAGCTCTAAGGAGCCCTCAAGACCTTGAAACCCAGACAGGGGCCACAGGTGGGTAAAGGGAACCTGAATTCAACACCCAGTTCCAGCTATCACAGGGGAGCAGCTTCCAATCCCGTCCGGGGTGTCCCCGACACACCCACATTGGAGACTGCCTTCTCCCAGAGGAGATTGCTGTCCCCAGAGACAGGCCTGCCTGGAGGACAAAACTCAGGGTCGAGGAACTGCGCTATGTCAAGCATGGCCGGCCACCTTTTCCAGCCTGAGGCGGCGTCCGGCATGCGTACTCCAGGTCGCTCCAGTTTCTTACCTCCTGACACCCCAGCACCAACCACATGGGCCGGGCCACCATGGTCACCCTCTAAATGACCGTGGGTCAGCAGACAGATGAGAGAAAGCGAGAGAATGATTTCATAATTTCCACCCAACCAACCCTGAATTCGGAGCAAGACAGAAGAAAGGAGGAAGGGGAAGACGAGGAAATTGCCCCAGAGCGGGACAGGATTGCGCCCACAGCCCACTGGTGCTGACCTTGCCTTACACAGGCCCCTAAGAAGTTATGCAGACAAGGTTCAGTAAGGAAGGAACAACCCACACACCGAAAGCTGAGCTGTCAGCTTCACAGAGGGAGCTCCCTGGAGCGGGTAGGAAAGGAAATGGGAGAGAATGTAGCGCCCCGGGGCTGGGAGCCAGGGGACAGCTGCGGGGGGTGGGCTGCCGACCGGTGGGCGCCTATGTCTGCAGGAGGGAGGGGGAGCCCGTTCCTCCTCCGTGTTGAAGAGACACCTCAATGCTACACATCCCCACGTCACTCGCTGACTTCTTACAGAGAACTTTCATCATTTCCTCTGATGAAAATAAAAACAAAAATATAAAAACAAAAGACAGCCTCCTGTTCCACTGAAAAACTTTTTAGAAATTATTAAGAAGTATACCACATAGAGAAAACCTAGACCTCAGAAACGAGCCCCTTGTAAACACAGTCCCTTCCCCACAGAGGAGGGCAGCGCTCTTGTCAAGCCTACAGACCTGCCCGTGGGCTCTGCATCCGAGGCTACACTGTCCACGCGGGTCCGCCTCGAACACCGC
>NW_006159850.1:4041184-4041791 GCF_000334495.1 Tupaia belangeri chinensis | reverse complement strand
CAGGGAGGGAGCCGGTCCGGATGCACTGCACCGGCAGCTGGCGGTTCCCCCATGACCGAGCACCGCACTTTAGAAAACGATTGTATTTTACTTCCTTAAATGGAAGTCAGTGGGTTACCCTGCCCCTCCCCCGGCTGAGTGACAGGACATCGCAGGCCCTGAGGCCAAGCTCCTCGCCACAGTGGCGACAGTGACACCCAGGCCTTGGAGGCCCAAGCAGCCCGATGCGCTGCTCCGTGTCCGCTTGTCCCCTTGTGCTCGGACCCAGAGCTGCGCTGTCTTTGGTGGCTGTCGCTCATGTGACAAACACTTCATGACAGTCTGTACCCCAGGACCTTTGCTGAACAAGACTCAATCCCAACCCCCAAAGAATACACAAACCCAGTGGGACAGACAACACACGGTGTGCGGGCGCATTGAGACTGACCCTGCAGCTCGGCCGGTACTGGGCCTTACGGAACGCCAAAGACAAGGTGGGGTCATGATCAAGGCAGGCTTCTCAGGAACCAGCAATTAGCGTAATGGCTATGTCGCTGGACTCCCACGTAGTTGACCACGGTTTGCATCCCGGACCCGGCGGGTTTAAAATCACCCCGGGCCGGAGGGC
>NW_006159850.1:4030242-4040926 GCF_000334495.1 Tupaia belangeri chinensis | reverse complement strand
GAAGGGATTGCGGCGTGACCATCCCCCCTGGGGGGTGATTTCTCGCTTTATGTCTCTATGTCTCTCTGTCTGTCTGGCGAGCGCATGCGCCCTATAGCGAAAAAAACCTCTCCAAAAAAAGAAAAAGAAAAAAGAAAGGCAGGCTTCCCAGGGGAGGTGATGTTTGATCTGGGTCCTGAAGGACAACGTAGAGTCCGTTCAGCTGACAGGGTCAGGGCAAAAGGGGCACATGTTAATGACTTGAAACAGAGATGCTACAGAACTCCCCAGATAAAGCACGGGCTTCACCGGAAAGTTCACGACGCTTCCCTCCGTGACCTCCTCTGTCTCTGGCATGCCACGGCAGACGGCCGGAGTTAAGCTTATTACCACTGGGTGTAGTTTAAAGGCTCAGAACGACTTCCCGCTCATCCCCCCTGCAGGAGGGTGGACCCTTGTTCCTGTTATATCCGGGCTCCCGGACACTGCCCAACACTCGAACGTGCCCCATAAACACTTCCCGAATAAATGAAGAGCCACCGCTGCAACCTTTTCCTTCCCAAGGCCTTCCGGTTCCCAGTTCCCTTTGTGTTCGGGTCCGTGGGGGGTGCATCCGACAAACTGTAGTGGGAGCCCTGCCCCAGGGCGCAGGGTGAGCAGGAAGGAGCAGAGGCACCTGGCCACCACGAGGACAGTCCCACGAACCAGCCACCATAAAGACAGTCCCCATGAACCGGCCACGAGGACAGTCCCCATGAACTTGCCCTGCCCAGGAAGGGCAGACCACAGCTCCGTGGCTACAGGAGGGGGGCCGGCCTGCAGAGCGGGCACTTCTCCGCCTTTGCACATGCCACCACGTGCGGAGCTCCAGAGAGCACGTCTGCACCCGCTGGGGGAGAGCTGGAGGCCTGGCCTCGAGCCCAGCTGTGCCTTTTTTTTCCTACTGTGGGCAAGGGCACCAGGCTTCCCTCTCCAGTCCCCAGCTCACTGGGCTTGGGAAGACCTCTCCGTCCCTGTCTCAGGGCCCTGGGCAGCGGAGGCAGGACACATGCATGGTGCTCATCCCCTGTGGGTGTTACCCAGCAGCTCCGCGTTCACGGCTGACTCCCCTGTGGATATTACCCAGCAGCCCCACGATGACTCCCCTGAGTCTCCTGTCGATGCACTCCCTGCTGACCGACACCAGCGGCCTGGGGGTTGAGGCCAGGAAGCACAGGAGCAGCTCCGGGCCAGGTTCTGGGTGAAGACAATGGAAACTGAGGGAAGGAGGGTACAGGGTGATGCTGCACCTTGGGCCTCACTCTCGTGGGAACAGAAGGGGCCCTGGAAGTCAGGGAAGTAGCCAAACCCCACTCCAGGTGTCCTCACCAGCCACACTGTATGCTCAACCCCCCGGAGTTGGATGAAAAGGCCAAGCCCTCGGGTCTGGGCCTGGCACGGCAGGGCTGATGACAAGGAGGCCACTGCGGAGAGTGGCCGCCATCACTAGGAAGTCGGGGCTGCGGGAGAACAACACTCTCAAGGGGAGCAGCCGAGGTGGGGGCAGAGCAGGGCTGGGCTCCAGGCGTGGTTGGCAAGCCAGCCCAGAGAAGTGCAGGTCTGACCAGAGGAGGCAGTGGCAGAACTGAAACTGCCCCCCCCAAAACATCCACGTCCTCACTGTCCTCACCTGACACCCGGGAACGTGCCACCTCACATGGTAAGGGAAACTGCAGCTATGACTGAAGTCAGGATCTGGGGCATACCCTGGATGATCCGGGCGGGCTCAGTATAATCGCAGGGGCCCTCACATGAAGGAGGAGGCAGGAGGGTCAGGGCGTGAGAGATGGCGTCCTAAGAGTGAGGCACGGCATGGGCACCTCGAGAAGACGGCAGCGGTCAGGAGCAGGGCCCCCTGGAGCCTCCAGGAAGAGCCAGCCCTGCTCACACCTTGCTGTTAGCCTGGGGAGACGCACGAGGACTTCCGGCCCCCAGAACCGTCAGAATAAGCTGTGCGGCTTTAAGCCACTCAGTCTGCTGCTTGTGTTACTGCAGCACCGGGAGACGGAGACGCTGCCCTTCACAGCCGGCCTGGTACAGCCCAGGTCTGCGCCAGCCCTGGTCACGTCGTTCTCGCCGGCCAGAAAACATACGCAACACCGCGAAGACCGAACACGGGGGAGGAGAAACGAGATGACGGAAACCAAGCACAGGCCTACCACCAGGGTCCACGGCAGGTCATTTCCGAACCCTCTGACGAGATCGAATGGAAGACGCTGAGGTGGCACTGCCCTCAGAAGCAGGCCTCTGAAACCACAGGCACAGAATGAAGGAGGGGGGGCAGCCACGCGGGCTCTGGAGGGAGAGCCCGACCAGCGCCAGAGCAATCACGTGGCTGCAGCGGTGGCCAGGGAGCTGGCACCTGTGGACTCTCCCTGCGGGCCAGCGGGCGGTTACTCGGGAGGACACGGGGACTTCTGTGCGCGCCCAGCTCCCACACGTCCCGTGACTGCCGTTCAGTTGTCGTGCAACCAGCAGCCCACGGAAGGCCGGTACCCACATGGGTGCCAACACGAAGCAGGGGGCTTGCCGGGCAGGCCATCCCCGTGGGGCAGAGGCCCCAGCAGCAGAGCATCAGGAGAAGCGGGCACACGGACACGCGTTGGACAGTGTCAGGCCCGCTGGGTGCACAAGCAGACCTGTGCCAGCGCCTTCTCGCAGCCCACCTCTGCTCTCGCGGAGTGGCAGGGGCGCACCAGGACCTCAGCAGGGCTCTGGTGTTCTGCGTGGCCTCACTCGGGAACCTTGGAAGCTGCTTGGCCCCCGGAGGTGCAGTCTGGAGTGCAGAGGCCCCCAGGGAACCCCTCAACCAATGGAGCACAAGACGGGGGCCCTGTGTCCTACCTCCTGGCCTCCCAGGTCTGCGCCTTACTCATTACTCCAAGGCTCCTGCGGGGTTAGGGCCCAGGAGCCCACAACAGCGAGCTCACGCGTCCTTTGTCGCTTTTCCCTTTCGCCTCACCCTCCTCGAACATTCACTGTGGCTTTGTGGGTCCAAGCACACCTACCTGCACCTAAGACCTGACCTCGGGACTCCCACCCAAAACCACAGCCAAGAAGAGAAAG
Organism: Tupaia belangeri chinensis; assembly: GCF_000334495.1. Lineage (NCBI taxonomy): Eukaryota > Metazoa > Chordata > Mammalia > Scandentia > Tupaiidae > Tupaia > Tupaia belangeri. Next base: position 4,037,842 of record NW_006159850.1, on the reverse strand, counting down.
CAGAGCAGTTGGAGACAGGGCCTTTCTGAGCAGAGGCCTGCTCTTACGGCAAGGATACTGAGGCATGGTGAGGCTAAACGACCTACCCAGGGTTACACAGGTCCTAAGTAGAGCTGAGATTGAACCCAGCAATGGGGGTCCTCTTCTCTAAGCGGGCAGCAAAGGGAAAGTACCCACACTTGTTGGAGAGGCCCATCCCCCAGACTACAGCTCACGCCATGGGCCTGTTCAAGGAGAAAGGAGATTGGGGGCCAGCTGGCCCTCAAGGTGGGGCCTCTCCACCAAGAGTACCACTGCCAGAGACGGAGTCCTCTCTCCAGCCTCTCAGCAAGGAGCTGAAGAAAGATGTGTACACAGCCACGGCACTCACGTGGCTGCAGCTTGTGGCCAGGGAGCCTGGGGCTCACAGACTTCATATAGGCCAGCAGAGGAGACAGGGACTCCTGTGTGAGCCCAGCTCCCAAACGCCCTGGGGCTGCCATTCATTCATCTATGCAACCAACAATGCGAAAGGCCGGGTACCTTTGCAAATGCTGACCACGCAGTGGGGACTCAGCACCATGAAGGCAAGGAGGGTGGCTTCTGGGCAGAGGGCACACTGACCTGGGGCTCGACGAGGGGCAGGAGTTCTCCAGGAAAGCAAAGGAAGTGACTGCGTTGGCCCAGGGCAGACTGTCTACAAGGCGGGGGAGAGGCAGGGCGGCACTGCACAGGGGAAGCAGGACACATCGGCTTGGACCTGGATCCAAAGCCACTTCCTTCACGGACCGCACCACCTCGAGCAAACAACTTGGTTTTCCCAGGAAACCATGGGGTTTCTCATGAGCGAAATGGGGATACTCCCACCTACAGGTGTCACAGTGCTCAGTCCTCCCTGGTGGGACAAGAAGAATCAGGTGATAACCCATGTGAAAGCCCCCACAGTGCCTGGCCTGGGGCCTCCACGTGTCAGAGTCACCTGTGTGAGGACACACGTGGGTAGTCAGCTGACTCGCACCTGCCCTGGAGGGGTCCCAAGTCACATCTAAGCACTTAGACCTTATGGGAGAGAGTGACAGAAGCTCCCGTGGGCGGGGAGGGCTAGCATAGCATGAAGTCAGGAAAGGTCACTGGGGGTGGGGCAGCCCCACTCGGTCCTTAGCCACGTGCTCGAGATGCAGCTCACCAAGTGCTCCCAGGACGAGGCCGTGGTCGAGGGTGTGGCCCTAGGAAACACCCACACTGGGCAAGAGGAAGGAGAAGCTGCAGACGGAAGTGAGAACCAGAGAAGAGGGGCGGAAAAGGAGAACTGAACGCCTGGCAGTGCGGAAGGGCGGGACACGACTGGTGCTGTGGACGGTGGTCACTGGCAGAGGCTGGAGAGAGGGAGAGTGGAAGACAGACAAAGAAACAGTCACTAAATCTGGCAGCTGGAAGTCAGCGGTGGCCGGCCACAGGCACCAGCGTGTGCTGGGTAAAGGAAGGAGGGCAATGAAAAGGTGGCACCAACGCCGACGACACGACATCCACAGCGAGGCTTCAAACACCGCGCCACCTCCTGAGGGTTTCCAAGGAGAAACCCAGTTCGACTAATATTTCTGGAGCAGCCTTTCTGAACAAAGGACAGCCCGCTTCTCAGGAGAAAGGACGTCTACCCACCTTCATCACAGGAGCCGTGGCTACGAACACAAAAGCCAGCGCGCGTCGCACCCAGTGCTAGAGCGCAAGAGCTGACGAAGTCCGTGCACCTTACGGCACAAAATAAGCCACTTCATGTGCATGGGGCCTCCCAGCAACAGATGCGTGGGGGGACGAGACAATGGGGACTGCAGAGGCTTTAGTCCTTCGGGCGCCCCTCGAGAGTGGCGGCCCAGCACTGTCTCCAGCACAAAGTAGGTGCTCAGTAAATGCTCGTGGGGTGCGAAACTGACATTCTGGGTACCACTGTAGGACCTCAGTGCGCCCTCAGATCCCAAGCTTCCTTTTCACATCGCGTCCCTCCTCCCCTTGCACCCCAAATTCCGAAATCTTTATGCGTATGTGCAGCTGGGGAAAACCACGCACATGCAAACAGCATGCTACGGGCTGCCGATTATAAGCGTATTGTTCTGCTATACAAAGGGTCTTCAAAAAGCTCATGAAGGGGGAACCAGCAGTTAGCGTAATGGCTGTGTTAGTGGATTCCCACATAGTCGACCGCAGTTCGTGTCCCGGACCCGGTGGCTTAAAACGCACGCCGGGCGTGTGTGCGTGCGTGCCCAAGATCCCGAGAGGAGAATGGAGAAGGGATTGCGGCGTGACCAACCCCCCTGGGGGGCGATTTCTCGCTTTCTGTCTCTATGTCTCTCTCTGTCTGTCTGGCGAGCGCACGCGCTCTACAGTGAAAATCTCTCCAAAAAAAAAAAAGCTCATGAAGGGGGAACCAGCAGTTAGCGTAATGGCTGTGTTAGTGGATTCCCACATAGTCGACCGCAGTTCGTGTCCCGGACCCGGTGGCTTAAAACGCACGCCGGGCGTGTGTGCGTGCGTGCCCAAGATCCCGAGAGGAGAATGGAGAAGGGATTGCGGCGTGACCAACCCCCCTGGGGGGCGATTTCTCGCTTTCTGTCTCTATGTCTCTCTCTGTCTGTCTGGCGAGCGCACGCGCTCTACAGTGAAAATCTCTCCAAAAAAAAAAAAGCTTATGAAGGGACCAGCAGGTGGCATGGTGGTTAAGGCGCTGGATACTCCCACAAGGCCAACCATGGTTCGAGTCCTGGACCTCATGGGTTGCTTTCCCTCTTTTCCTCTCTCTCTGTCTCTCTGGTTGAATTAAAACAGATGACTGGAAAAAAAAATTTTAATGTTACTCATGTCTTAAAAAAAAAAAAAAGCTCATGGAAGTTAGCATTACAAAAAACTATGCAAGGGTCTCAAATTCCTCTGCAGCAAAATAAAGCCGTGCTTTAAGTCCATGTGTCTGTGAGCGTTCTGAAGTCCCTCAGATGTGCAGAGGCCATGACGGCGAGTGGCCTGTGTCCTTGCATCCCGTGTGTCTTCTTCTGGTGGCCACACCCAGTTCTTAGGAACCACCCGTCTCCACTCTCCATTCCTGTCTCCACTCTCCATTCCTGACATCAAGGAGGGCTGACCCCGCCCAGGGGAATGGCAGGCCACACTTGTCACCCTTCCTGGGGGCGCAACAGGCCAGAAAATGAGGCCAGCAAAGGTTTTTAAACCCTTTCTATCTTTTCTTTTTCTTTCTCTCTTTCTTTGAATAAGAAAGACCGTGTGCACACAGGGAGGAGCAAGAGGGAAGGAAGCTGTTTGACAGTGTCTCGTGTGACCCCCCCGCCCCAGCCTCCCAGTGGCTGGGGGTACAGGCCCACCCCTGCCCACCCCTGCCCTGCCCTGCCCCGCCCCGCCCCGCATGCCCAGCCAGCTCAGGTGGGGCCAGGACCCCAGCGTGGCCTCAGCCTTCACGTAGCAGTGCCTCTCCTGCACCACCACGGAGAGGCCACAACCCCTTTTTTTCTTTTTTAAGTTTTTTTTTTCTTTCTTTCTTCATGACAGAGCATGCACACACTCTGAGCGAGAGAGAGAGAGAGAGGAGAGGCCTCCTCGGGATGCAGCGATCCCCTACCCCAGTCCTCGAGGCTGTTGGACCCTGGGTACTCACTGCCCAGCGTGATTCAGGCTGACAGGGCTGGGGGGGGGGTCACGCGGAGCACGGCTTCTCCTAGACAGTGCTAAGCCGCCCCGAGAGCCAGCCTCAAAGCCGTCCTGAAACACCTCTGCCGAGTGGCTAGCAATCTCTCTTCACGTACCTCTGCAGGAGCCCCGCGGCAGCCCATTCCAACTTGGGGACAGTTCCACCCCAGGCCAACCCAAATGTATCCCTGCCGAATTCTGTCAGTCCCTTAACCGCAGGGCTAGGGTGGGGGCAGGAGCACTGAAGGAGGCTGCCATCCACACAGCCCTGAGCCCTGATGGCCACACTCGTCTCCCCAAGTGCCTCTTCTCCAATTTCAACTCACCCTGTTTCCCCAGCCAATCCTCACACCAGAGGTTTTAGACCCCTCTCCCAGCCTGAACTACCCTGCTGGCTAAGCTCTTTCACCTGCAGACAATGGCCAAGACCCTTTTAGGTGGAAAACCCACTCAAGCTGGCTTAAGAAAAGAATGAACTGGGACCAGCAGTTGGCGTAATGGCTATGTTGCTGGACTCCCATGTAGTCAATGGCGGTTCAAATCCCGGACCCAGTGGCTTAAACTCTCACTGGGCACGTGTGCGTGCGTGCCCAAGATCCCAAGAGGAGAATGGAGAAGAGATTGCAGCGTGGCCATCTCCCCTGGGGGGTGATTTCTCTTTCCACCTCTCTGTCTCTGTCTTTCTGGTGAGCACACGCTCCCTATAGCAAAAACTGGCCCATGAAAGTGAACAGCCTAAGGAGAAAGCTTCAGGCACTGCTGGGTCCAAGAGTTTCCGCCGCTCCCCTGGTCTCCACCCCGAGCCTTGGCTCTGCTCCTGAGTTCTTAGACAGGTTCTCTCTACAAATGACAGAGGGGCCCTGTGCCCTCATCTTTACCAGTCTCACTCCCAGAGAAAGAGAAAGGGGTCTTCCCCAACAACTGTCCAAACTCTCAGGGTCCAATCTGATTGGCTTAACCCGAGCCACATGAGCCCAGTCCTGAACCAATAAGCCTGCAGACAGGATGGCTTCCTCTGATTGGCCAGCAGTGGGTCCTCTGTGCACCCAGTGGGTCGGGGCAGGGTCAGTCCCAATGGAACTGCATTGGTTGGGCAGGATGATTCTGCAGTGGAAGGGAGAGATCCCCCAAAGGATGGGATGCTGCGATGCTGGACATCAATCCCTGTACCTTTCAGGAAGTGACGCTTTAGGCGAACCCTACAGGCTGACCAGGTATCATGGGAATATCATCCCACCCAGACCGTCTTCCAGCCAACACCACCTATTCCAAATAACACTTCACTATATACCCTCACAAATGCACCGTTTCCAGTACCACCCCCTACATCAAGTTGTCTCAAGGTAAGACACCTTCCAACAACGCCATAGGTAACAATAACACGTTAGGGAACATTTACTCTACATGCACCATGCGTCTATCCACACAACCACCCTGGGTGTCGGCACATCCAGGGCAGACAGGAAGCAGAGACCCAAGTCACAGAGTACAGCAAGGCCCGGTTCGAGACAGGACACTCTGGGTTCACCATTGAGGCGCTCCACCAGCCAGCTCTGAAATCCACACCGAGGGAAAACTGGATTCAGTCCCAGATGCCTGGATTCTTTCCAAAATAAAACTGCTTGCATCACAGGACTAGGGGCTGCTGGCGGTTAAACAATGTTACATTATATGCAAGAACACTATGTAGCCATTTTAAAGGGTGCTGCAGAAGATACTACAGATGCCCAGGAGTTAGAGTTGGGGGGAATGGCTTTAAATATCTACAGTGTTATCCCTCTTTGTAACAGAAAATACATAGCAAAAACATTTCAAGAATACAGTAAAAATAAGGGCCCTGGTCCATCCCGGATGGTCACAACAAAACGTTCGCTCAGAGGACGGCGCCGTCTCTGCTTCCGTTCCCATCCTGGATGCGGAGAACAGAGCCCCATAGCTGCTCTGCACACTGAGGGAGGGAGGGAGGGGAGAAGGATCAAGTGGACTCGAGCCAGAAAGCGCTATCTGACCTGCACCTGGCTTCTAGTCTCTTCTTTTTCGGTCTGTGGCCGCAGGAAAGTCTGTAAGGAACATACGCTGTTTGTACGGGGAGAAAGCAGAGTGTGCAGCTGCCTCATCACGCACACGTGACCTGTCAGCCTTTCTGCTGAGGGCTGGAGATCTCATGTCCAGTGGGTCTGGCAGGTGGCCCCTCTCCCTGGACCTGTCAGCTGAGCCCCGGTTCCTCCTGACTCCCGCTGGTTCCAGGGGTGAACTAGAGCCCCGAGCCTGGCTCAGCAGCGTTTCCTCCCCTCCACCCTCCCTCCTCCCACCTTTCTGGTACTTCTCGGCCACAAACTCTACTTCCGCATCAATTCTACGAGCAGAATGCCCAGCGTGGTCGTCGACATCATGGAGCACCTGCGCATCCCAGACGGCGGACTCGCTTCCTTCACTCCCCAGTGACCACTGCAGCAGAGGGGCTGCCAGGTGGGTAGCTCACCTGGTCCAGGTCACATGCCAGGCCAGCATTTAAACCCAGGTCGTCTGGCGCACTGGGCAAGCACCTCCCAGCTCCTGCAAGCCCGCCCTGGCTGGGGTTGACGCCAGCCCATCCCGGCCAGACACTGACCACATGGTGGCCTGGGGCAGGCACCTCCTGGGCACTGGGCGGACCCTGAAACCTCCCGAGTGGAAAGTGCACTGTCAGTGCTACATGAGCAAAAGCAAGCCTGTACGAGGTGATGGTAAGGACAGCCCACGCGGACAGGGCTGCTCTCATTCAGATCCTCACTTCTGATAACCTCCCAGCAGTCTTCCGAGGTAGGCGCTGCCAGAATCCCCCTTACAGACCGAAGACCTGCGGCACGGGAGAGGTGTCCTTGTCCAAGGCCGCACAGCAAGTAGGAGGCAGGGTGGGGGTGAATCTAGAACTTTCCTGACTCTGAGGCTTCCTGAAATAAAGGAGGGACTGGAGGGACCACGCTGGGCTGAGATGGGGGCAGGAAACCCCACGTGGGAGGGATCTGCGAACACAAGGGTTCCTGCTGGAGGGGCGGGGTCAGGCTGCAGGTGCGCACAAGAGACAGGAGACAGGGATGGGGACGAGCCACTGGGACGCCAACCAGGAAGCCTGTGCTTAATTCAGGGGCTGAGGGAGCTGTGGAAGGCTAATGCGGTGCTTTAGGAAGACCTACTCCGGCCACAGGGGCACAGGGCAGGAAGCATGGAGAACCCAGAGGCTATTGCAATAAAGGTGAAGAGATGCAGGGGGTGCTGGGGGCCGTGGGCCCACTTCCCGTTCATCTCATTTAGGGGAGCACTCCTCCCGCAGGCAGCTGCGCCCCACCCTCTCTCCTGCCCGCTTCCCCACTGGAGGGCACCGGGCCTGGGCACGGGGCCCCAGTGACTGGTTTGGGGCAGTCACATGACTTCGGCCAGGCCAGCAGTCTGGGAACCTCCGAAACCACTGGCAGAGCCTCACGTGTCTCCACCCTGACGGCTCCGCCCAGGGACTGAAGAGCCGGCGGTGATGTCCGTCCTCATGACCACCCAGGGTGGCCTTCTGCTGTCCGGGGAAGGGACAGAAAGGAGGTGGTGGTATTTGGGGCACGGGCCACCCTCACACAGGTGGCACTTCTCCCACAGTTTCCAACTGCTGGTCCCCAAAGGCTGCTTTGCTCAAACCAATCTGTGCCTTCTCTCCCAGCCCCGGAAGGTCCCAACTGTGGGGTGAGCAGCTGGTGAGGCAAGGAACTCCGGCCAGGCGCAGTGCCCAGGGAGTGCCAGGCAGGGCAAAGAGAGCTCCAAACGCCGCCACGGAACAGGAGAGGACACCAGGCAGGGCAGCCCCGAGGCAGCCGGTGCTTGGCGACCTTCTGGAAAACAGCTCCAGAGAGAAGATGCCAAGCCTGGGGCGGAGGGCATAGTCCATTCTGGAACGGGGGGGGGG
>NW_006159850.1:4027105-4030048 GCF_000334495.1 Tupaia belangeri chinensis | reverse complement strand
GAATGGCCTGGAGCCAGGGGAGGGCATGTCAGGGAGGAGAGAAGGCCCCCAGGAAGGTCTGCGGCCAGTCAGGCCCCTGAAGAGAGACCAGACTGCTGGGGCCCATTTGCAGAGGAGGCCTTCCTTCTCAGCCAGGTAGGACACCTGGCAGGGAAGTGGGGCCTCAGAAGCTTCCTCCCTGCCTAGCGAACATGTCAGAGGTGAGACGCTAAACCACTTCCTTAGAGGGCATCATGGGCCTGGGAGCCACCTGCGGGGCCAGGTCCCAGCTCTCCTCCCGCCGCGTGCTCTCAGGCAAGTCACTCAGCCTCTGTGAGTTTTAGTTTCCTGTCTGTGGGAGGGAACTTCAGTGCCTGCCGCAGCGCTGTCTGGGGTAGAGCACTTCAGATGCTGTGCCCGGGAGAGCGAGTGCGAGGCCGGGAGAGGTGACCAGCTGGTGCTGACCCGCTGCCACTGGGTTGCGGGGACGGTGGCAGGAAGGAAGGGCACAGAGACCATAGCTTGCCTGCGCCTTTGTCCAGCAGATGGCTGAGAGGGAGCAGACTGCTGCTGAAGCAGGCAGAGCCTTCGGATCCCAAGGCCCATTCACAAGGAACACCGAGCAGCAGGGAAGGCATTTTTAGCTCCCTGCCAGACTTCTCACTCCTGCCCCAGTAGACTGGGGGAAGGAGAGGTCTGGGCACAAAGCAGCGGGCCTGCTGGAGGCAGGAAGTGCTCCCGGCCACATCCGGCCACATCCAAGCGGCTGGCCACTCCAAGGCCAGGAGCATCTGCGAGGGCTCTCCAGACAGGAAGTGCTGGTTCTCCCTGGGCCACCTTCTCCTGCTCCTGGAGAGGACAATAGCTTCAGGGACAGAACAGCGGGGTGGGGTGAGGGTGACCAGTAGGACAGGCGACTCAGGGAGGAGAGGCTGGCCTTCAAAGCTGGGCCTCAGGGCAGGCGGAGCAAAGACACACTGCACCCCCGGGTGGTCAACCAAACTGGGGGCTGGGGGTGAGGGTAAGCGCTTGCATTTACTCCATGTGGGAAGGCGTTCAGCACAGAAGCAGCAGGCTGGAGTATGGTGGGACCTGGACGCCTGAGCATGAGTCGGGGCCTGGATTCAAATCCCCGCCCCATAGAGCCTCCCTGCCGTGGCCCTGGGCACCTTCCAGTGAGAGTTGCTGGAGTACTTTCTGCTATTGTAAATGATCTTCAGCCGGTTATTTACTCAGAACATACAGGAATCTTTAGAGCCAGGCCTCAAGGAGGAATGTTATTGACAGCTGGGAATGTGATTATATAGATAATCTATGTAGATACAATCCCATTACTACCCAGCCCATAACAGACACTTCTCAAATGTCCTTTGAATTACACTAAATGCAAAATACAATTAAGGAAGTCCTTAAGAAAAGCGGCACCCACAGGATTCCCGGAGTAACCTTGTACTTTGTTTCCTGAGACCCTGTGACCTGCACAGGCCCTGTCCTAAGCATTCTGCACACGGACTCACTGTCCTCACAGCAGCCTATGATACTGCAGGTGAGGAAACCTAGGCCCCCAGGGGTTAAGTATCCCGCCCACACCACACCTCTGCAGCCCAGCCCAGCCCAGCCCAGTGGACTCAGCATCCACACCCTAACCTCCGGCTGCCTTTGTCTGAAAGTTCCAGTTTCCAGCTAAAGAGCATCCCGCCCCATTTTCCAATCTTGGACAAGGGTCCGTCTGCCTCTGTGGAGGGTTTTGTGGCTATCAGGCCACGTGCTCTTTCTATCCACGGTTCAACACACCACAGGGGAGCACGTGAGGCACACAGAGCTTAGGAACACGGCTTGAGGATGCTTTTCTTAGGTCCACACCTGTGTAGTCCCCTCCGAGATCAAACTACGGGCATCTCTGCCCTCTCCCGTCAGTGGCTATGCACCCCGGCAGAGAGGGCTTTTCACGTGGTGGGTCAGCTTTGCCTTGTCTAGAAATCCCACGTAAATGGGCTCAGAGGGTGGGCTCTTTTGTACCAGGCTCGGTTGTGTGTGTTTAACAGGCACACAATGACTGTGCACGGGCTGGTGGCCTCTCTCCCAAGCGGCCCCCAAGCTGTTTTAATTTTGTCTACTGACCCCTCAAAGGGGACGGGGAGCAGGACTGACCACTGGAGTTTGGAGCTGCGTGAGCTGACTGGGGAAACCAGTGAACCACAGGGGGCAAACGAGCTGCCTCTCCTGGATTGAGTCCTGGGAGAGCCTGGGAGCAGGCAGGTCAGTCTACAGCACTGGCTGTCCAGGGGGACAGGGCATTTGGGGGCTTAAAAACACCCAAATCTGGTTCTTCCAACCCCAGCGCTAGCGGCGCCCAGCGTGGCCACCGGGCCCTCCCAGTTTGGCCTCTGCCCTTCAGCCGGGCCACACCTCCCCCACAGACCTGGGGCCACCTGGAAGGCGCGCCCCCCTACCTGTGCACTGTTGGATGAACTGCGAGTATTCCGCTCCCTGCTCGCCGGGGACGATGGTGGAGCCGTCATATTTAAAAGTCACCCTTTGGGTTGGAAGGAGAGAAAAACACACACATCAGCGTTGGTAGTTGCCTGGTGCAGCGCTCCCAGCAGGACAATCTGAGGCTCTGGCTAGGAGAAGCCAGCGCTGGCTGTCCACGCTGTCCTGGAATAAGGATGAAGACAGCGAGAGAGGGCCCTCGATCGTCCCGTTTGGAACACGATCCTGCGCCCCAGGCTCCTCGTGAGGTCGGGGAGCGGGGCTTGGAGATCAATGAAAAGTTCCTCACCAGATCACCGCCGAGCCGTCGTCGCGCACCAGGTTGTACGCCTCCCGGCAAGCCTCTTTGTCGATCTTGGTGGCCATCGTCCGGGGGCCGCAATGGGGACACTTCTCGGAGCGACCGAGCGCGCCCCAGGCCGGCTGCAGGAATCCGAGGGCTGCAGGGACGCGCCGAGAGCGGGCTGGCGA
>NW_006159850.1:4026035-4026269 GCF_000334495.1 Tupaia belangeri chinensis | reverse complement strand
TCAGGCCGCGGCCCGTCCCGCCCCGCCTCACCATTGGCCACCGGGCAGCGGGGGGTGGGGCGTCTTGACTCAACCCGGCCAATCCCAGCCCTGGGGGGTTGCGCAACTCCGCTTTGGGGGGCTGAAGATGCGCTTTTCCCTCCTCCCGCTCACTTCTCCCTCCATCCTCTCCGTCTCCTCCTCTTCCCCTGCAACTCCCTCCGCTCCTCCCAACCCCCTTCCTGACTCTCCCAG
>NW_006159850.1:4012184-4025138 GCF_000334495.1 Tupaia belangeri chinensis | reverse complement strand
TTCCCCCCCCACCCTCTCCGCCTCCTCCTCTCCCCCTGCAACTCCGTCCGCTCCTCCCAACCCCCTTCTTGATTCTCCCTCCCCCCGCCCCTTCCCCTCCCAATTTCTTCTCCCCAATCCATTTCTCCTTTTCCTTCTCTCTCCTTCGTCCTCTCTTCTGGTTTTCCCTCATTATTCCCTCCGCCTTCTTCTCCACTACCCGAAGCCCGTCTTCCTGCTCCCTACTCCCCTCTCTTCCTCCCTGCCCCGCTCCCCTGATTCACTTCTTTCCTCTTCCCTCTCCGTCCTTCTGGTCCCCTCTTCCTCCTGGGTCTCCCCAGGTCCCCTCCTCCCTCATTCTCTCCACCCCTGCCCCCCAGCTGCAGGGCTGCAGAACTCCGCAGGGGACTCCAAGTGGATGACGTCATGCCTCAACCTAGGGAAACCGGAGGCCACTGCCCCCACCCCAGTTTTTGGCTCTGAGGTTTCTAGGTGGGGAGGAATTGGAAAGACTTAAGCATTTTAAGTAGGAGAAGTTAGAATGGACTGCTTCCCAAGTGCTGGTGGGATTGCTGTTTACTCTGTGCCTGGTTATTTGCATTCACATCTTTCCTCCCCCTTGGGCTCCTTCTAGAGCCAGAACTGACGCACTCTGTCTTCCTCATTCCGTCCCTGACTCATTCATTCAGTTTTTCATCCAGACATTCCAAGACCAGTTACAGTGAAGCGGCAAAAAGGCGGGCTCCTGGAGACCAGTCTCCTGGACTGCGCCGCACGCCCACTTCAACAGTGCCCGCTTCACCACCGGCACACCTCCAAGTCTCACCTCCAAGTCTCACCTCCAAGTCCCCGAGCTTATTGTCTCCTAGAGGGAACAGTAATAGAACCCATCATTGGTTTGTTTTAAAGTTCAATTGAAATAATACGTGTAAACAAGCATATTAGACATTCAATGAAATGTCATTGGTGTTGGTTATTAGGTAATTAAAATAAATGCACTAAAACCCAAGAGGTCAGGAGCAATGTCCAATTAATAAGTCTTGCAAACAAAAACGAATGAATCAATCTATCAATTGGTGGGGGAGAGAGTGGGGCACAGGACCCCAGGTTGGAGAAAGTAAGATCCTGTGTTGCTACAGATAAAAACCAGAACAAGAATATGCCTGTTTAATGCAGCCACCAGTGATCCCTACTTTACTCCTTGAGAAGTGGGATAACAAGCCTTTGGAAGGGGAAATCAAGATGTATCCATTCCTCACTCCGTTGATGAGGGTAAATTGCTAACAAAGCAGGGATAGAAATACAAATAAAGGCAACCACAAAAGTGCCAGAAGAGGACAAAAGAAGCTTCTTTTCCAAACATAAAATGGGAAAGGTCTTTCTAATCATAACTCAAGACCCAGAAGTCATAAAATGAGGGGTGCATTCAAACATTTAAAAAGTTGGAGCCAGCAGATGGCATAATGGTTACCTCGCTGGACTTCTACGTGTGCCCAAAATCCCAAGAAGAGAAGGGATTGCGGTGTCTCTGAGCCCTTGACCAATCAGTTCCTTTGCGGTAGGTGGTGCTCATCACTGGCCGGACACAGGACTCACAGGACTCCTCAGGACGCTGGTCCCATGCTCAGAGAGTGGCTGTAACTCTTCTGAGTCGTGCCCGGGTGCTGGCCTTTTTTAAAGCTCTCTGGGTGATGTTTATGTACAGTTAGGGCTGAGACTCACTGCTGTACATAGTTTTGCACATGTGCAAGATATGTTTAAGGTTATTCATTAAGCTGTATTTCTTACAGCAGAAGGCCAGAAATCACCTGAATGCCCAACAGTAGGGGATTGGATGAATGGATGACACTAGCATGCCATGCAAGACCAAGTAGATATAAAAGAAAGAATGCAGGGGACCAGCAGTTAGCATAATGACTATGTCGCTGGACTCCCATGTAGTCGACTACGGTTCACATCCCGGACCCGGTGGCTTAAAACTCACACCGGGCGTGTGTGTGCGCATGACCAAGATCCCCAGAGGAGAATGGAGAAGGGATTGCGGCGTGGCCATCCCCCCTGGGAAGTGATTTCTCGCTTTCTGTCTCTCTGTCTCTGTCTGTCTGGCGAGCACACGCGCCCTATGGCAAAAAAAAAAAAAAACTCTCCAAAAATAAAGAAAGAAAGAATGCGGAACCTCTCGCTACACTGCTATGGAATGTTCTATGAGATAATACATCGTAAATAGACAAAGCAAGGTAGAGAAGTGAGTTCAGAACACTATCATCTTTGGATTAACGGGAGGAGAATATAAATGGATGTTTGTATTTGTTATATGTTCATAAAAACCTCTGGAAGAGCATACCAAAGAAAAAAAACAGATGTAGTTGTGGAGGAGTGAAGCAGAAAGCCAGGCGGAGAGCGAGAGGAGAGGTAGGGAGATGTCACTACGCATACCGCTTTATTTTACTGTATCTGTGAGCCATGTGAATGCATTGTATCTCAAGAATATTAAGTTGCAGCCAGAAAAATAGGCTCCCACACTGCATCTGATCTTACAGCTCCACGGTTCCGCGTTACTGGAGGGATATCAGGGAGAGTGCTGGTGACTGGGAACCCAGTGCTCACTCCGCCCTCAGTTGTAGCTGTCTATTCATTGTTACGCTCGCCCTCTTCTGGACCGAAGGGTAAAGGACTGGCTTAAAGACAACCCTGGTCTTGGGCACCTTACTGCCAATTTGTTCAGCTGTGGCCGGAAAAATAAACTACACACCAAAAATAAATACCATGTGTAAATGTTTGTTCAAACGGAGAGCCACACAATATAAAAAGCAATCTAATTCAATTCATTTTTCTTTTTTAAAACACTTGCTGTAGAGTGTGTATGCTTCCTAGAGAGAGACAGAGGGGGGGGCATGAGCAATCACCCCCTGGTGGGTGGCCACATCACACTCCCTTCTCCTCCATTCTCCTTGCGGGATTTTGGGCATGCCAGAACATACATCGGCGTGTTTTCAAGCCACTGGTCTGAGACTCGAACGGTACGGTTGGCCATGGAGGATCCAGCTGCCTAAACTACCCCACCACAGACTGACCCCAGTTTATGTTCTTCAGAAGAGACACAGAAATATTTGACACTTATCATGTACTCTGTTGTATGCTGCGAATTGAGGGAATTGTACAAACTCATTCATTTACTCATTCACTGATTGTTCACTCCTTCCTGGCCCTGTGACCTTTACACGCCCAAAGAGCTCACGAACTCACTCGCCTGTAGGGGGCAGGCATGTCACGGAAATGAGGCAAGCACCCGGCCCGTAAGAAAGGGTTCTGGAGAAGGCGACCCTCTGTTCTGCCTTTTCATCTTCAACTTCCCCACCAGAAGGAGGGCACTGATTCTCAGCTCCACTCTAGTTGTCATCCACAATAGTGCCAAGCCTTCTGATGGTGTAAGAAAAGCGAACACTCTGGATTCCTTTGTCAAATCTGATTCCTAAACTGTGGTAATAAGCACGTGTCCTGTGAGAGCTGGCGGTGTGTGTGCGGGGCCAGGTCCAGACGGGTATACCGCCACTGCTACTGCGTGGACCAATGCAGGGTGGAGGCGGACCACCGGCAAGGAAGAAGACACTAGCACAGCAGGGACTGCCAGATCAACGGAGTAGAATTGAGAGTTCAGAAATAGCTCACTCAGGAACCAGCAGTTAGCATAATGGCTATGTCGCTGGATTCCCACGTAGTCAACCGTGGTTTGCGTCCCGGACCCGGTGGCTTAGAACTCACACCGGGCGCGTGTGCGTGCGTGCCCAAGATCCCGGGAAGAGAATGGAGGAGAAGGGATTGCAGTATGGCCATTCTCCCAGGGTGGGGGGGCGGTATGGCCACCCCCCGGGGTGGGGGTGTTTCCTAACTTTCTCTGTCTCTCTTTGAATTGCTTTGTCTCCAGCAAGAGCACATGCTGTACAGCAAAAATTTTGAAAAAAGAGAGAAGTCAGACACTGAAGCCCACATGTGGTATAATCCCACTGATGGGAAGGGTCTAGAATAGGCCATTCCACAGGGACGGGAGCAGACGGTGGGTCCAGGGACCCCAGAAGACTGCGAGCTTCTCTGAGCGTTGATGGAAGTGTTCTGGAGATAGGGCTGACAGTTGTGCAGGTTTGTGAACACACTAAAGATCATGAATTGTACACTTAAAATATTTTTTGAGCTCAAGAACAAAGAGCGAGAAGCGCTCCTGGACCGGCCTGAGCCTCTGGGTGGGGGGTGCCTGACGTGAGGAGATGAGCACGTTTCTCCGCGTGGAATTGGTGCTGTTTGAGCTGCCCTAGGACGCGGAAGTGGAGATGCCGGCAGACCCGCAGCCCAGACCAGGACAGACTGTGTCAGAGGTAACAGCCCAGCAAGGAGGCTCGGGTGGGAGGAGGTCTGGAACGGAGCAGAAAGGACACGGGCAGGGAAGGGGAACGGAGCCCGCAGAGACCGAGAAGGGCTTTTCGGAGAGGGAGGAAGACACCCGAGAGCAGTGATATTCCAGCAAGAGGGACTGGCTAGCACCGGCCAAGGTCGGGCCCAGGCGGGGAACACTGGTGGGCAGGAGGTCCGCCGGGCGGCGGGGCCAGGGCAGTGCACAGGTCCTGTGTGCCCATGCTCCAGGCCGGGAAGTGGACACCAACGGAGACCAGAGAGACCAGCTTCGTGAGCTCCGGTATGTTTTTTGCCTCTTTGGAGCGCCATGGCCAGCCCAGCTAGGCAAGGTAGGTAGTAAATATGTTACACATGCATAACACACGATAACATGTAACATCACGTATGTGTGGCATACATATCAAATTGTAGAAGACGTGAGTTGCTAGAGAAGTCTGTGCATTACTCAGTTACACATCACGTCTGCCGCACAGCGACGTCTTCCTGTGTGCCAGACAGGGCTGCCTGCCTGATGCGTGTCCAGCTCCTCCTCACTTCACCCCCAGCAGCGCTGCCACTGGGTGAGGGAGCTGTCTCCACCCAGGCAGGCTGATCTGGGGTTGGGGCCTCCACACCAAGGAGTTTGGGGACCTAGACCCACGCTCTGAGACAACTAGAAAAATCTGTGCTGGCTTTTTAAGAACATCATTTTTGCATGGGCTTGATTTCTTTCATGACAAAAACTTTAAAGACATGTTAAGGTCAATATCCTGGTTTCTACGTATTCCTCGGGCTACACAAACTAAAAAAAAAAGAAAAGAAAAAAAAAAGCCATTACTTCTCAGATCACAGCCATTTTATATATGAGGAAAGGATTAATACAGTCCCTTCTAATGAAAGTAGTAACATTTTTTGGGGGTGAGAGATTTTTGCTATAGGGCATGTAAGATCTCCAGAGAGACAGAAAGAGGTGGAAAATGAGAAATCACCCCTGGGGGTGGGGTGGGGTGCGAATGGCCACGCCACAATCTCTTCTCCTCCATTCTCCTCTTGGGATTTTGGGTATGCGTTCTCACGCATCTGGCGTGAGTAAGCCACCGGGTCTGGGACTCAAACCACTTTCGACTATGCGGAAGTCCAGTGATATAACCATTACACCATCTACTTGTCCTTAAAAGTAGTAACTTTAAAAGCAATCAATCTATATGGTAAGGATATTTTGTCTATATATTTTTGGGTTGACCACAGGCATAGGGGTTTGGAAAAGCTAGCACACTCTGACTGCCAGTCCTGCTGCCTGTCTTGGTTGGGCCAAACTGAACCCCACTTTACAAACTCAAGGTCTCTTGTCCTTGCTTCAGAATGGAAGATAAAAGCAGGTCAGGAAAAAGAACAGGGAACACCTGGGAGGGAAATGGCCCACACCAAACAGGCTTCCTTAGACTTGTAGGTTGACCAAGCAGAAATTGTTTTTTATGTAGCCCTCGGGGTTCAAAAAGAAAAAAAAAAAAAAAAAAAAAAAATCCTGCCTCAGCTGTAATTAGAGATGGAATAAAACATAACCCTGAAACTTGCTTTTCTCAGCAAGGTACTCATTCTGAAGCACGTGCCTTAAGGGAGTGGCTATTTATAGACAATGATATTTATGGACTCCACAGAGATGGCACAGATTGTCGAATCTCCAAGAACAGGCTCCCCGAGACTCTGAGAAGTGAGCTGGGAGCTGCTGGCTGTTGGGGCGCAGCCCTGGCCCCCGGGACCTGCGGTTGCACTGCCAGTGAGCCGGGGCAGAGCAGGTCCAGGTCGCGGCCCGAGTGGTGTGGCCCACGGCACACCCGGGTTCTGCCGAGCTCTTCCTGAGCTTCAGTTTCCTCTTTGGTGAAATGAGGTATCTCCCAAGAGGACCTTTTGAGGCTCGCACGTGGAAATCGTGTGTGAAAATGTGTAAGGATGATTTTTCAGTGCCAGGCCCCCAAGTGCGTTTACGCAATTTTTAAAAAAAATTTTAGAATAGGCCAATCCACAGAGACGGGAGCAGACGGTGGTTCCAGGGGCAGGAGAAAGGCCAGGGACCCCAGAAGACTGTGAGCTTCTCTGAGCGTTGATGGAAGTGTTCTGCTACAAGTGATGCCCGGGGCTAGACTCCAATGCTGGAAAACAGACTCTGTTGTGGCAAGTAACACGGGCGCACTGGAAAAATAGGCACACATTCAAGTGTGTTTCCACGAGGCACTTTAAAGTTAGTGGGAATAAAATTACAGCACGAGTTCATTTTGGTGCAAAACACTTTGAAATCCATGAGTAGTTTCTTCACGATATGCCTTTTTATGAACTTTGGAAGCCCCGCATACAGGTGCATGCACACGTGTGCTCAGAAGTGTGCACAGTTAGGAGCACCGGCTGCCCCAGTGACGGGAGAGCCAGGGCAGAGCAGGCACCCAGGCTTGGCCATGGCACAGAGACTAGCGGCTGGGGTGTCAGAGGCCAGGGTCTCCCAGAGAACCCAGAGCACGGAAGTTTGCTCCCGAGAAGGGCAGAGATACTCCAGCTGTCTCTCGATCCTCCCCTCCAGTCTCTCCGAACCAGTGTCTCCCATTAGCCATACCCAGCTGGAGGCCACTGACCAGGAAGCCGGAGAGTGAAATCCCACAGGGACAAGGCCCTCCCAGCCCCCCACATTCCGAGCACAGCCTGCTGGGCCGTGGGGAGGACGAGAGTGCTCAACCCAGAGCCAGCGGTCGGACCAGACGTTGAGAGCTATGACTATGCTCGGGGGGCGGGGAGAGGCTGTGTGTGGGTTCACCCTTCCAGAGAGATGCTTGCGTGGAGGACAGACATGGGGACCCTCTCCATTCCTGAGGGGCCCTTGTGGCAGGTGGTGATCCTCTCACACGAGCCCCCAGAGAGCAGAGCAAAACCAGCTGCAGGGAGACCGTGCTGTTTCAGCAGAGACATTCTTTCCGGGAGACGGAATGAGCTCCCTGTGAGGTAGTGAGCTCCCCGTCACAGCAAAGGGCGCACGAGAGTTTGTGGGGTTTTCCCCCTTAGGTTAATTTATTTATGAGAGAGAGGAAGAGAGGCTGATATTTGGACAGGACCTCTCAGTGTCAAGACCATTCTGCCCCAGCCTCCCCTCTGGCTAGGACAGGGTGGTACCACTGTACCCACCTGTTTAGGTGGCCTCCAGGTGGCCTCTGAGCAGCAGCGTCTTGGTGGTGTGACCACGGTGACTGAGCTGGCAGTCCAGCCTTGACCTACTGACTGTCACCACCCTAACTTAGTTTCCGTCGATGCCGTGTCAGAGCAGTCTCCGCAGCACCTGTAAAAGCGGTCTCTTCTACGTCCCCTGAATCGGCCGTAAGGTGCTGCAAGGTCCGGGGCTAGTTTGTAAAGCTCCCTGACTTAGCAAAGGGGATACGTGAAAAGCTGGGTTCTTAGCTTTACCAAGCACAAACCCTAGGAAGAATAAAAGTCGCCCAGCCAGGCCAGCTCTCAGGCACGGTGGTGATGTGCCCTCAGGAGAAGCCAGCTCCCACATGGCAGCTGCAGCTCGAATCCCTGTCCTGGTCCACCCAGAACAGGCTGGGCATGTGAGCGAGTGTGCGAGACCTGGCGGGTTGCAGGGCTGGAGGGCGGGGGGCGCTTGTTCACTGCCCTCTCTGCTTTCTCATTCTCTCATTCTCTCCCTCAGGCATGCATGTGCTTTATCACGAATAAAGGGGAAAAGAAAGTAACAACAGCAACACTTAAAATACTATTTCAAGTTCAGTTACGACTTTTTTTTTCTGAGATGTTTATTACTTTTGGAGAAGGAAAGGCATTACCTGGGGAAGTGCAGAGAGAAGAAATCAAGGGGGACGATTCTCAGGGCCGGCAGGTGGCGTGGTAGTTAAAGGTGCTGGGCTCCCGCGTGACCTACTATGGTTTGAGTCCCGGACTCGGCAGCTTGAAAATGACGCCAGGCACATGTGCATGCCCCAAATCCCAGGAGGAGACTGGAGGAGAAGGGATTGTGGCACGGCCCTCCCCTCTGGTGGGTGACTTTTCACTTTCCTTCTCACTGTCTCTGTCTCTCTGGTGAGTGTGTGTGCCTTATGACAAAAAGCTTTAAAAAGAAAAAAAGAGCCTGGCAGGTAGTGTGGTGGTTAATGGTGCCAGACTTCCACATGGCTGCCCACGGTTCGAGTCCCAGACCTGGAGGCTTGTTTTCTCACTTTCCATCTCTCTCTCTCTCTCTCTCTCTGGTCAAATTAAAATAAATAAATAAAATAAATAAAGTTAAATAAAACAATTCTTAAAAAAGAAAGTCCCAATTCTCTGCAGCGTCTGATAAAGGAAGTTTCTTTTGTCTTAAGGCAGCCAGTGACAGCAACATGCAGTGAGTGAAGAGATCATTCGCTTAACAAAGAACAGTCCCTTTGAGTCAAAAAGTATAATCAATTTAAAATCGTCTGTTCCATATTTGGACATGTAACAGAGGGAAGGAGAGAGGAAATGTCACAGAAAAGAGAGAATGAAAGGGTAGGAAAACGCGGAGAGAGAGCCTCAGAAAGCCACAGAGGGCTTCTCATCCTGTGGTCAGGACTTTGGCCTGTTACTGTAGGAGTCACGTTAAAGTCTTCTATCGGGCCAGCCAGTAGTTAATGCCGCTGGATTCCAGATGGCGGACTGTGCAGTTTAAGTCCTGGACCTGGTGACTTGAAAAACATGCCAGGTGCATGTGTGTGCATGAGTGTCCAAAAATCTTGGCAGGAGAATGGAAGAGAGGGGACTACGGCATGGCCATCTCCCCGAGGGTGCTTTCTCACTGTCCCTTTCTCTGTCTCTCTCTGGCAAGTGCACGTGCCCAGTGGCATAACTAAAAAAAAATAAAAGATGCGTTTAATGTGCTTTCTTTGCCCTGACATGCACCCGGCCGTCTTTCTACTGAAGTAGGCCCCGCGCCTCCCTTCTGGCAGACACCACGTCCCCAGTGCTCCTGCCCTCTGTGGTGGCGGATCGAAGGGTGCTCTCCACGTGGTCTGTGCGGACTCGCTCTCTGTGAATCCCTGGGTCCGCACCCACCTCGTCTCCCCAACGCCGACAGCCAGCTCCAGGTCCAGCTCTTACTCGTCCCTCCTTCCAGTCGTCCGGCTTCACCTGACTTCACACGCTCCTTCTTTTCCTCTTCCTGCTCCCACACCTTCAGTAACACTGATTTCAATCAACTGACAGGAGCGAGCACAGCGCCCATGATGGGCCAGGGAGCAGGTCAGCCAACCCGTGTGAGGCAGGAGCCAAGTAGCAGCGAAGGATGGAGTGACGGCTCGGGACGTGCAAGCAGCCGCCGGTGCATTCCACAGAGGACACGGGGACAGTCTGACCACTCAGGAGCCTATCAAGTGGAAGCTGGGTAAGAAAGGATCTCAAGATAAGTGCTTGAAATTAAAATGTGGGGCCAGCCGCATGTCCGGTGGTTCAGGGAACTGGATCCCACGTGGCTGACTGCATTTCAAATCCTAGCCCCAGGGGCTTGAAAAATGCACTGGACACACATGTGTATGCCCAGAATCCCAACGGGAAGGAGACAGACCGTGGTGACACGCCCCATCGGGAGGTGCTTTCTCTCTCTCTCTCTCTGGCTCTCTCATCTCTTTCTAAATTTTTTTTGAGAGGTTTTTGCTATAGGGCACGTGCGCTTGCCAGACAGACAGAGACAGAGAGACAGAAAGCAAGAAATCACCCCCCAGGGGGGATGGTCACGCCGCAATCCCTTCTCCTCCATTCTCCTCTCGGGATCTTGGGCACGCACACACACGCACCCGGCGTGAGTTTTAAGCCACTGGGTCCAGGACGCGAACCGCGGTCGACTACGTGGGAGTCCAGCGACATAGCCATTACGCTAACTGTTGGTTCCCTCTTTCTAATTTTTTTTTAAAGATTTATTTTAACTTTAATAAATAAATCAACTTATTTACTGGTTTATTTATTTATTTATTTAAATTTGACCAGAGAGGGGCAGAGAGAGAGAAAATGAGAAACCAAGCTGCCAGATCTGGGACTCAACCCACAGTTGGCCGTGTGGGAGTCCAGCGCCCTTTACCACCATGCCACCCGCTGGTTCTCTCTCATCTCTTTCTATTGAGCACATGTGGCTTCTGACAATTAAAAAGTAAGTTAAAACGTGATGAGACGTTAGTGGTCAGAGGTGCCTTTCATAATTTGGCTCATTCCATTCACTCATCCGCTCCGTCTTCCGTCCTACAAATATCCCTTCGGTGACCTCACAGTGCTACCCGCGGTGCCTGCGGCAGGCTCCCTGGCAGGATGGGGAGACCGAGGCCGTTTCTGCCTTGCTGCGCGAGCTAAGTCAACCGCAGTCTCACGCCTGTCTCCTGGCTGTAGACGCCTCCTTTATATAACGCTGGGATGCACGCCCGCGCCCCACCCAGACTCAGGTACCCCAGGCTGACAGTCTGGGAACCACTCTGGAGAATGACAGCCAAACGGGCTGAAAGTCAAGTCTCCCAGCGTGGAGAGATGTCGGGCTGCTGACGGCAGAGGGAGGCCCGTGGGCTGGGAGCCAGCGGGGAGCTCCTGTGGGGACTGCTCAGGGGACTGAATGATGAGTACCCACCAGGGACTGGGCACCCAGGGCTAGCACAAGCGGGAGCTCTTGGCACCGAGGCCTGCAGCCACGAAGGCCCGAGAGCTTGTTGCCGGAGTCTGGTGGGGCAGAGCCATTCTGGCGAGACTGTGACCAAGCTTTCTGGGGAGCGCATGTGCCCTATAGCAAAAAAAAATCTCTCCAAAAAAAACAAAAGAAAAAGGAAGTATGGAGCATGCTAGTTCCAGGAATGAACAGCCTGGGAATGGCCTGGCCTCGAGTACGCAGACACCCATCCCATGCTCCCGGCTCCAAGTGTGCCTCATCCCTGAAGTGTTGCCACTGCTGGGTGTGAGGGGTTAAAATACGAAAAGGGCGGCATTTGTTAGGACTCGGGAGAGAGAAGCAGAAACCACACCAGTTTAAGCCAGCAGCTTTGTAGGGGTGGTGGGGCAGGGACGGGGACTTTGTGGGCCCATAGAAATGAGAGGTACTGTAGGGCCAGGCGTCCAAAGGGCATCCCCTTCCTCCTCTCTCCCTCCATCTTGCTGGCCTTAGCTCTGGTCCTCCGTGTGCTGGCCACGTGCACTCCTATCACAGAGGAGCCCGTTCTGCCCCCAGGACCTCCAGTTTCCACCACCCCTAGTTAATAGCAGAGGAAAGAGAGGAGCCCCTCCTAGCAAGAAGAATTCTGATTGGCCCTCCTTGAGTGACATGTCCACCCCTTGGACCAATCACGGTAGGCAAGGAATGAGCGACTATGATTGGCCAGACCTGGGTTATGTGTTCACCTCTTTTTTAGAGAGATTTTTGCTATAGGGCATGTGACAGAGAGAGTGAGAGACAGAAAGCGAGAAATCAACACGCCCCCCCCCCGACAGAGAGACAGCCACACCGCAATCCCTTCTCCTCCAGTATCCTCTCGGGATTTGGGGTATACACGCACGCACACATGCTCGGTGTTGAGTTTTAAGCCGCTAGGTCTGGGACTTGAACCACATCAACTACGTGGGAGTCCAGCGATGTAACCATTACACCATATGCTAGTCTCCATGTGTTCACTCTTGTGTTATGTTGCAGCAGGGGTGGGGGGCTCAGATTGGCAGGTTCAACAAAGATTGGCAGCTTCAACTGAAAAAACATTTTTTGAGAGGTTTTTGCTATAGGGCGCGGGCGCTCGGCCGCACGAGAGCAGAGAGAGAGAGACAGAGAGACAGAAAGTGAGAAATCACCCCCCAGGGCTGATGGCCACACCACGATCCCTTCTCCTCCATTCTCCTCTCAGGATCTGGGGCACGCACGCACACGCGCCCGGAGTAAATTTAGGTCACCGGGTCTGGGACTCAAACCCCGGTTGACTGCATGGGAGTCCAGCAACATAGCCATTTTGCCAACAGCTGGTCCCAACAGAAACTTTTAGAAGGCCGTGGGGGAGGAGGAGTTCCTGAGGGAAAGCGCGGCAGACACTGTCAGGGCCCAGCCGTGCCTCTCAGGCCTTGATTCCTCCGCACCAGCCCCTGCATCTCTAGGCCTGAGGGCTCTCCCCCAATTCACAGAAGATAGCTCTGCCCAGGTGCCACCCTGCACAGCTGTCAGCCACTCTGCAGGCCCAGTGCCAAGTACCCAACTCCCCTCGTGGGCGTGGGCGGGACGGGTGTGTGGCCTGGAGCTCCAGCCACTTGACTCTGCTTTGGGACCCTTCCCCTTCTCTGCTGCAGCCCAGTCACCCACTTGAACTTGAACGCTGGCCTCAGGGTCTGCTTTAGGGGAAGCCAGACTAAGGATAAAGCACTGGCAAAGGGCAGGGCCGTCTTCTGTGAACTGGGCTGGGGCTGCTGCTCTATCAGAACTAGGGCAGAGCGCCGGTCAGACACAGCCCTGCCGGCTCTTCCTCTCGGCCAGCTGCGGCCATGTGGTTGCCGCGGTGGATGGGTGGGTCGTGGAGGAGGGCGCTGTGAGGGAAAGGGCAGGGGCGGCCTGGGCAGAGGAGCCGGGCTGGAGAC
>NW_006159850.1:4004519-4011612 GCF_000334495.1 Tupaia belangeri chinensis | reverse complement strand
GGAGCCGGGCTGGAGACCGGCTTAGCCCAGCCAGTGGAGGATGGCCCCGGGCGTGAAGAGCCCCACCACATCCCCCGTTGGCCTTGAGGCCTTCACGCCCTGCTGTTGGTTAGCTGTGGCTGTAGGCTGCCCCTAAAGGGAGGGGCCTGGAACCTTCCTGGTGTTTTCAGGATAAGAAGTCGGCCCCCTGCCAAGGCACTGATAAACATGGCAGGAGGAGGGGGCCCAGAGCTCAGGGTGGGGCGCGGCCTGCACAGAGCCCGGGTGATAGTAAGGAACTCGAGCTGCTGACAGGATCGAGGCCCGCAGCACATGTGCACTGAGGGTGGGGACGAGGTCTGCCTGTGGACCTCAGACCCCAGGTCCATGCGCTGAGGGCCCCACCTCCTGCGGTCCGTGCTCTCCTGCCTGCTCCATGTGCCGCAGTTCCCTGCAAGCACCCCGTGTGCCAACCCTGGCCCTTCCTGGACGCAGAATACGGCTTCACTCCTCTGGGCCTTCGCACACGCTGTTCCCTCTGCCTGGGATCCCCCTTCCCGGCTCAGGTGCCTGGTGATGCCCCACTTACCTTCTCAAATACAGCGCAAGTGGCCCTTCCTAATATTTCTATGTTGTGAGCAAATAAAGCTTCATCCCAGGGTGCCATGGAATTTACTATGCCTGCAGCGTGAGCGGCAAAAGTCCCGGGGATACAGAGCTGGGAGTGTGTGGTGTGCTGGCCGCAGCCCAAGCCTGTCTTAGGCACTTGCCTCAGCATCCCGGTCACCTGCTGTGCCCTTACCATGTAAGGGGCCTCAGCAACCCCCAGGACAGGCTCAGAGAGGCTGGAGAGTGGAGGGAGGCAGAGTGCAGTACCACCGCTGCTCCAGCACGCGTGTACCGGACACGTGATTGAATGGCTGCTCCCAGCAAAGCCAAGAGGGCGAAGATTTGAGAGCACAGGCCTGCGGGTCAGGCCAGGGTCTGCACTGCCCTTGGTGGGGAGCGGAGGGACCAGGACAAGCAGTTCAGAGTCCGGCTGTAGGCGGTGGAGGGAGCAGCCCCGGGTGGGCAGTCCCTCTGCGGGGCAGACTCCCCGGAACCCTGCGTTCTCCTGTTCTTCCCTCCCTCGGGTTCCCACAGCCCAGGGCCAGCCTCTGCCCACCCCTTATCACACTGCATTGCCAATGCGTGTTCATGTTCTGTCTCTCCCACTTCAGAGGCAGGGGCTGGGTGGCACTCAGCCCTTTGTGGAGGGGACTGTCTGCCCAGAAACAATCTGGTTTTTTTTTTTTAATCAAGGAGAGGAGCTGATCAGAACTCCGGGAGCCCTGCTGAGAGCACAGCCAGCCTCCGCTCAGCTCTGCAGGCAGCAGCCAGGGCCCCCAGGCCAGCGCAGGAGCAGCTGCTCAGTTGACCAGGTACCAGCCTTGGCTGGCTGTCTCCCTAAGGAGAGGCAGGCCCAGGACTCTGCAGACAGGACCTAAGAGGTCCCGGTGCTGGGAAGGCGCAGGACAGTTTTCGGGGAAGGCAGGGGCTGGCGTTGAAGAGGTAGAGGTGGGTTTAGAGAGCTGTTCCTGTCATTGCTGCCTGGTGCTCTCCTTCCAGGAGCCCATGGCACCCCTGAGCTCGGGGAGGCAGTGTGTGGTGACCCACCAAAACTGTCTGCACGGGTGTAGGTTAGAAAGGGGAGACAGGCACGAGACCAACAGATGGCGTAGTGGTTACGTCGCTGGACTCCCGCCGAGTTGACTGCAGTTCTAGTCCTGGACCTGGTGGCTTAAAACTCATGCCAGGCGTGTGTGTGTGTGTGTGTGCCCAAGATCCGAGAGGAGAATGAAGAAGGGAAGGGATTGTGGCATGGCCATTCCCCTGGGGGGTGATTTCTTGCTTTCAGTCTCTTTCTGTCTTTCTGGTGAGTGCATGTGCCCTATAGTAAAAATCTCTCTCAAAAAAAAAAAAAAAAAGAAAGAAAGAAAGAAAGAAAGAAAGGAAGGAAGGAAGGAAGGAAGGAAGGAAGAAAAAGAAAGGGGAGGCCGGCAGGTTATGTTTACCATCCTGAGCAGCAAACCTGTGGGGGCCAGGGCTGGGAGGATTACTAGGAATAATATTGTACGATATATTCTATATTACAGCAGCGGACACCTGGAAGGTGCAGGCACCGTGTTAAGTACTCTCCTTCTCAATCCTGTGTAATCCTCCAAAAACCCTTAGAGATCAGACCTCCTGCTGCCTCCTGAAGGAGCCTGGCTCCATGGGGGTGGGTTTTTAAAATGCTGTTCAACAGTGTGTCCTTGGCACCCGGAGGGTACCTGGTGTGGCAAGCACTTGGTAAGTATGTGCTGGTGAGCACACTAGCTCCGTTTAGCAGGAGAGGAGACCAGACCCAGCGCGGTAAGTGACTTGCTCAGTCATGCTGTGCTGGGGAAGCCATCCTGGAACTTTCCACGGTGACCGAGACATCTGTGTGTCTGTGTCATCATTGGCACCTCCCAAGGACTAGTGTGATGACAAACTGAGGCTTCACTTTGTGAAAATCTCAGTGGCAGTGAGACAGCCACCGGTGCCTGGGCCTCCTCTGATAGGGCACAGTTCTAGGCCTGAGGGCCTGCCCTTCCCACAGGCTCGATGTTCACTGATCACTGAGACTTTGGAAATGTAGCCCGGCAGGCGGCGTGGGGCGAGGCATGGCTGGGGCGAGGCGTGGCTGGGGCGCGGCGTGCCTGGGTGCAAGTGACTGCCTTTGGCTTCCCCAGCAGTGAGCACTCTGGGAGGCTGTGGTCCACGCGGCCGGTTTACCTCTGCGAGGTTCGGAGAGGCCGGAAGAGACGTTGCTGGCTCAGCGTTACCCTACCAAGGCTGGGCCCAAGCCAGGTTTGCAACCTTGAAATGCCAAGTTGCTAAACCACTTTGTTTTAACACTTGGCAACAAAGAAAAGAAAGAAACACGGTCTGGTCCAGTGAGCCGTGGAGCAGTCAGGCTGTGGCCATCACGGGGCTGGTCAGGGACCTCTGTGGTGACGCTGCCAGGAGCGGTTCTGACCCGGCACAGCCCAAGCTAAGAGCCAGCTCAGCCTCCTGCCCGACACCTGCTTTCTCTGCCTCCTCCATGCCTCTGTCTAGGGGCAGGTATCTCCTCTCCCTTGAATCAAAACATGATCTTGAAAAAGTGCCTGGGGCCACAGGTGCTGTAGCGATTAAGGCGCTGGATTCCCACGTGGCTGACAGTGGTTTGATTTCCAGACCCAGCAGCTTGGAAATCATTTGGGGTGCATGTGCGTGCATGCCCCAAATCTCGAGAGGAGAATAGAAAAGGGGCTGTGGCATGGCCGTCCCCCTGGGAGTGATTTCCCACTTTCCCTTTTTTGGTTTCTCTCTCCTGCCATCGGGTGTACTCTACGGCAAAAATCTTTTAAAAAAAAGAAAAGAAAAGAAAAGAAAAGAAAGAAAAGAAAGGAAGGAAGGAAGGAAGGAAGGAAGAGTGCCTGAAGCAGAGGAGCACTAGGTATTAAAGATTACCATCTACTTCTGGGACCAGCAGAGGGCGTAGCGGTTACATCGCTGGACTCCCACATAGTCTACCATGATTTGAGTCCCAGACCGGTGGCTTGAAACTCACCCCAGGCATGTGTGCATTCATGCCCAAAATTCCAAGAGAGAATGGAGGAGAAGGGATTGCAGTGTGGCCATCCCCCTGGTAGTGATTTCTAACTTTCTTTTTCTCTGTGTCTCTGGCAAACGCACATGCCCTGTAGCAAAAATCTCTCAAAAAACTAAACAAAACAAAGTCTATTTCCAAATGATTTTTGTAAGTGGAGTCAAAAGCTTAAGCCAAGAACACGTCTCTGATTGGAAGAGCATCTGGCATCGTCGGGAACAGCTAGCATTCATGGAGCTGTGCGCGCTGCTCAAAGTGGTCGTCCCTTCATTAAACTCTTGGGACAGCACCACGAGACAGATGTAAATGCTACTTCGTTTGGAGATGGGGAAGCTGAGGCACAGTAAATTGAGGTAGTGGGGGTCCAGTTCACATAGCAGGGGAGTAGCCAGGGCAGGGTTCACATGTGGACGGAGGGGCACACAATCCTGGGTAGGCCAAGGCCGGGTAGAAAGTGCTGCCAGGGACAGTCTGGGCCCAACTCCAGCCGTGGCTCTTCCCACTTGCTGCTCCAGTTCTGCAGGGCATTTCCTGCGTCTTGTCCTCTGGCCTCCCAGTTAATCGAACTCCTCACAGACACGACCGGGTCAGCCAGACGTGTTTTGACTTAAGACAGCTGGATTGCAGATGGTTGACCACAAGATTTGAGTCCCGGCAGCTTGAAAAACATGCTGGTTGCATTCGTGCGTGTGCCCAAAATCCTGAAAGGAGAGATGGGGGAGAGGGATTACAGCATGACTGTCTCCCACGGGGGTGCACTCTCAACCCTCCCCTTCTTCTCTGTCTCTCTCCAGAGTGCACTTACCCTCTAACAAAATCAGAAAAATAGAAGAGGGGACCAGCAGTTAGCGTAATGGCTATGCCGCTGGACTCCCACGTAGTCGACCGCGGTTCGCATCCCGGACTCGGTGGCTTAAAACTCACGCCGGGCATGTGTGCGTGCGTGCCCAAGATCCCAAGAGGAGAATGGAGAATGGATTGTGGCGTGGCCATACCCCCTGGAGGGTGATTTCTCGCTTTCTGTCTCTCTGTCTCTCTCTGGCTGGCTGGTGAGCGCGCATGCCCTATAGCAAAAACCTCTTGAAAAAAAAGAAAAAAGAAAGAGTATTTAGGAAACCAACCCCAGCTCCTCCTCCCAACCTCCTCTAGGGGGCACCCTAGAGGAAAGAGCTGCAGCTGCAATAGCAGTTATTGTGGGGTTGCCTCTTCCAGGCTGTTCTAGTGGAGGTGGGGAGGCAGCAGCTCCGCGTACCCGCTTCCAAATAGTCTTGAGAGGGAGCCAGAGAGGTCCTCCTTTCCCTGCCTCCCTCAGTAACAACCGCAACCTCCAGGCACCAGGCACGGTCAGAGCCAGCTCGGGCACCCTGCAAGAGAGCCGCTGGCAGCCTTTCTGATGAACTGGGTGGCTGGGGGCTGCACGAGACAGCCTGGCTTCCTCGTCCTGCCATACACAGGCCAGCCCTGTGATGTTGGGCAAGTCATCTAATTGTTCAGAACCTCAGTTTCCTCATCTGTAAAGTGGGACTAACAATAGTATTCACCCATACGGTTAGTATAAGAATTAGGTGGGCTAGTGGAGTGTTTAGCCAGAGGCCTGTGCATCACCCAGGATCACCCGAGGCTGACCTGTCTAGGCCATCCCCTCTGTTTTGCTATTTCCTGTGTCTGGGTGGCGCGTTCTTTACACTGGGCATTTTCCTGTGCCTTTCGTTTTTGAACTAAGTTGTTGAGGATGGAAATAATTGAACCTCGAGTGGGCCTCTTTAGGGATACTGGCAGTTGTTCTAGCAAGGGCTGGCTTCCTGGGTGTGTGCGTGCAGTTATGCACCCCCCCCCCAGCAAGGCCCTGCACTTGGGGTTTAACTCCAGTCTAGATTATTGACATTCTTTTTATTTATTTATTTATTTTTTGTAGAGGGTTTTGCTATATGGCACGTGTGCTTGCCAGAGAGACAGAGACAGAATGCAAGAAATCACGCCCCCCCCCACGGGGGGATGGCCACGCCGGCATAAGTTTAAGCCACCGGGTCCAGGACTCGAACCGTGGTTGACTACATGGGAGTCCAGCGACATAGCCATTATACTAACTGCTGGTCCCAATTGTTGACATTCTTAATCACTTCATCTCTGCATTTGTGTTGTGTAAGTGGCATAGGAGGGAACAATGGGGCGTGTGCTGGAGGGCTTAGACCCAGGTCACTCAGACCCCCCTCACCTCCCTGCCCTTCCCAGGCTCTTGGTTACTCAGCTCCCTTGGCCCTGCCCCAGAGTCACTGTCACTGGTGGGGGCCTGAGCACAGGAGCAGGAAGACCGTTACCCACCAGATCACACACAGGTACCTGTGAGAGGTCTACGTGTATCCCACAGGAGCCCACACCCAACGAGCATGCATGAAACAGCCAATCAAAAGAACCACTGTGGCCAACAGACTGCTTTTTGCACAAGGGGCCCTGCATTTTCACTCTGCACTGGGCCCTGGAAATCAGGTGCCAGCCCTGGTCCCACATGTAAGTGCCAGCTCTGAGAAAGGTCAGCGCTGAGCCGCTGCGGGAAGGCGGGCGCTTCCATTTTCCCTTTTTCTGGCCTACCCTCAGTGTCCGCATCTGGCCCTGTTTGTGCAACTTTGAAAGACATTCTGAACCCTTCCCCAAGAAGGCAGGGGCTAGAAAGACAGGGAGAAACACGCTTTTGTCTGATTTTGTTTTCTAACAGCATGATTGAAGCATCACTCACAACTATCAAAGTCATCCTTCGAAACTATACAGTTCAGTGGGCTACAGTACGCGGAGCCCGGCAGGTACCAGGGCTGGTTCAGAACTATCATCCCCCAAATAAAACGCCACCTCTTAGCCTTCAGCAGCCACCCCAGCTCCCAGCCCTGGTAACCCCTAGTCTTTCTGCCTCCAGCGATGGGCCTGGGCCGAGCACCTCACACCCCTGGAGGAGCCTGTCTGTCTTTCTGGCTTCTTTCACTGAGTGTGCCTTCAAGGTGAGAAGTTCACCACGACAAATACAGAGCTCCCACTGTGTGCCTGCCTTGGGGGAAAAAGGCAACCATAAATCCGGGACGGAGGCTTTCTTGTGGGGAAGAGAGACCTAAGTGGAATGAGTAAATTATTTAATGCTGAACACTGCTAAGAGCGGGAAGAGACCGGAGGAGTGACTTGAGCGGGGCGTCAGCGCAGGCCTCACCACTGGGTGGACGTTCTAGCTCAGATTGAGCGAGGACGCTGCCACCTTGGTGCCCTCTTGCCAGCACCCAGGTCTCAGCACACGAGTCTGTCCCACGAAGGCCGGGGCCTGTCCCGTCCTGGGCAGAATGTGACACCCAGGGTATCACGACGCTGACTGCGGCCTGCCTTTGCTGGGGCACGGGGCCGAACAGGACCTTCCGGGGACCGCGGGGAGAGCAGGCGCCCACCCCGCAGCGCCCGTGCGCGCCCGTGCGCGCCGCC
>NW_006159850.1:3976171-4003940 GCF_000334495.1 Tupaia belangeri chinensis | reverse complement strand
TCCCTCCGCCTCCTCGCTGCGGGCTCGGGCTCGAGCCTGCCGGACGGCACAGAGGCCGTTAGTACCGCCAGGGGGTGCCGGGTCCGAGAAAGCGACCGCGGTGTCCCCTGAGACCCTGCTGGCAAGCCCCTGACGGGTGAGTGCTGTCGGGCAGCCGCGTCGATTTCAATCGCGTTGAATTTCCTCGAACGCTGAGGTCAGGCAGGTTCCGGGTGGAGACCTGGGAAGGAGAGGAGGCTCCCTGGGGACCCTTCTGTCCAGGACATGTTTACTGAAGGGGACTGTGACCGTGGATGTGGATGGCCTTCACCTCTCACCCGCTTCCGAAAAGCACAGGAGACAGCGACAGCCAAGGTTAGAAATCAGCCCCAAACCACTCCCAGGCGGGACTGTCTAGCTACCTTGGCCTAGAAAAGAAAGCTTTGAGTCTTTGAGGGTAAAACTGAGCCCTGGCTGGCTGCCTGCCTGGTGGAGGGGGCACCTGCTGCTGTCTGCGATGTGACCTTGGGCAGGCTCGTGGCCACCTGAGCACGGAGGGAGATGAAGTGAGAATGCCGGGTATGCAGGGGTGCTGCAGGACGCTGGTCTTCCCTCTCTGCCTCCCAGCAGCTCCGGGCAGTGAGGAGGGGGGTGTATGGTATGCCATTGGCACAAAGTTGCTGGTTTGTCTAGAGAAATCTAGTTGTTCCTTCTCCCCACCCCCCAACTCCCGCACTCCTGAGGAGCAGGACAGGTTGGACTGCGTCCCATTTGTTCGTGGGCGGGAACCCTGGAGCCCCCTCCCTGGGTCTCTGATGAGGGTAGGACAGACCTGCCTTCTTGTCGCGTCCTTGTTAGCAAAGGCTGCTTGTTCAGTGGGTAACAGACGGGCTCTTCTCATGAGCTCAGACAGCAGGAAGAAAACTGGGCCCGTGTTGGCGTAGCACCCCCTCTTTTTGCTCCTCAGTCCCCAGCTTACCCTCCCCAAAGCCTGACTCTGTGAATGGCTGGGCATTTCAGCGCTGGTAGAAATCGCCGCCGGCCTGGCGTGCCAGCCTGCTCTGCGATTTGCCGTGAGACTCAGCGAAGTCAGCGCACTGCTCGGACCGATGTTGAAGGCAGCGCCCACGGAGGCTCCTGGCCTGTGGCCAGCCAGTATGGCCCAGGTGTTAAGAACAAGGGAAGCTGCTGTGCGGGGGCACCAGCCCTGCCACTTCCTGGCCGGGGCGCTGGCTGCGTTATTTCACCTCACTGCTCTCGCTTCCTCCAGGGCCAGGAGAACCGCGCTGGCCTGTGAGGGTGTGGTGGGGTTCGGGAATGAAGACACGCTCGCCGTTAGGACAGTGTCCGCATCTGGAGCGCGCGATCTGTGGCTGTCATCACCGCGCCGCGTCCTTAGCTTCATGGTATTTTCAAAGTCAGACCCTCGTAAAAACTAGGGCTCGTCCACTCGTTGGTCACAGTGGAGGGCCTAGGTTTGGGAGCTGGACAGAGCCAGGTCTGGTCCTTAGCCATTCACTAGCTGTTTTACCATGAGATCAATGAGCCCGTCTGTAAAACAGGGCAGTGACAGCCTGGACAAGAGGTGGTGGGATGAAGGACGTGGCCTGTGTAAGTCCCTCCGCTTGGTGCCAGCGCCATAGTCTGGGACCCAGAGTGACTGTCACCCTTCTAACCTAGATCTAGTCAAAGGTGCAGTTCAGATCCAGCTTCAAACGGTAGATATTTGGTAGTCTCTGCCGCTCGCCAGGCGGAGGCCACAGGGAGGCTCAGGTCCGATCTGCAGCCCCCCTCAGAAATCAGGCGTGGCTTGCTCCTGCAGACGCAGCTACTCACAAGGCTGAGGTGGGAGGATTGAGGCATAGCAAGACCTTATCCAAAATAAATAAATAAATGAGAGAAGCCAGGTATTTGTATATTTGTAGGACATGGGCTAAATGACGTGATGTTTCAGATTGTAGATGGCAAAGGGACACGAGGTAAATCTGGACACTTCGAACAATCTGATTATTTCAGCTCCGCGTGAAAGAGTTCTCTGTAGCGCAGTGTGCCCGCCCCCCTTTCCCATGTCTCTCTTCCAGCACCTGCCAGCAGGGCCTGCATTAATGAACTACCTAGTCATGACGAGTGCTCAGGACTCCTGTCTCGTTGTAGGGCCGCGATCCCGTCACGATGGAGACAAGCAGGCAGACACGCGTGTCTCGGCCGTACAAGATCAGCGAGTCTTCGAAGGTCTGTGCAACTGCCCCGGGAGTCGGATGGTTTCCTGATGAGCTCATTCGCGAGGCGCAGACAGCTGTTTTGTTGTTGACTTGTTAGTTTCCTTAAAGAGAAGTTGGGGTGTAAACAGGCAAGGGCCCGGAAGCATGACATCAGGGAGAACTGGAAGTGGAGGGGCTTTAGACTGCCTGGTGGTCTGGTATCTCAGAGTGCCGGTCCAGAGCTGCCTGGGTCACAGCTTGACTCACTTATTCTGTGCATCAACCCTAGGAGGGGACAGGATAAGAACCTTGGATTTAGGTCACCTAGGGGCTCAGAAATTCCAAGGACATGCCCATTGATCACCCAGCCTCCTTCCTTATGGGTGAGGGTGGCGCACCGTGTACCTGACTGGCGAGGGCCCCGAGTCCTCTTCCTTGATCACGGCTCTCCAAGGTGCCCTCTCCCAGTGGGGCTCTCAACCCACATCCCACTGGCCGCATCAGAATCCCCCCTGAGTAGGGGCAGGTGACTAACTAGAGCTAAGCGTGACTGGTCCCACCCCAGACTTGGTCCCCACAACTGCTGTAGACAAAGACCAGGGGACCCATCTGCAGTGGTCCCTATTTATGCCTATCTCCTCGTTATACATATTTATAATGCCCTCTTTTCCTTGAAGGTGTCTCTTCCAGGGATTGAATTTTACGGGAACCTTAGATGGCGCGTTCCCAGTGGAGGCCTGCTGCCCCCACGGGGTAGAGCTGGCTCTCGTGGGTGCCGGAGGGGTTTCCTTTGAACACGGAGCACGTGTGCGCGTACTGTAGCTGAGACACGTATGGTGTCTCTGTGGTGGTCAAGTGCGTGTGTGGGGTCGCGATGAGGGAAACATACCCTAAAGGGCTTCTTGGGGGTAATCATGAGAAAAGGCAGAGAAACTGCTTTAGATCGAGGGAGGGGCGAGCAGCCTGTAGTTGGAGGCAAAGGGAAGGGAGTTCCAGATGTACGGAAGGAAGAAAGCACCCCTGTCAGGAGCCGTCGGCCCTCCCGGGACATGCTCTCCCATTCCTTCCCATCCCTGCTCGCCTCTTGGCGGAGGCCCCTGCCAGCCCAGCTGTGTCTACCGTGGACACCCAGAAAGGTCTCCGCGCTCAAAGGGGCTTTGTTCCCGAGCTCGGCCGCCCAGACAGCGTGGCTTTCTAAGGTTGATAGCATCAGAAATCTTCGTCCCTCACCGGCAGATTCGGAACTTGTTTCTCTGAATGAAAGCTCTGAGGAATGGGGTTCTCTGTCCGGCGGTGGATTCTGTTATGTTTCTACCTATTTAGTTTTTAAAGCACCCTAGTCCTAAGTGCACCCCTGGGCCTCTGGACATCAAACACTCACATGTAGCCAGTGCCCAGACAGGAACCACGGAGCACGTTACCAAGTCCTGGTCACTCCCTGGGCTGAGCCCCTCTGCCCACGTCCACCACTGCTTTCGCCACTTTGCACTTGTGTAGATGGACCCATGGGGGGGAGTGTCCATGCACGTCTGACTTCCCTCCCCCACCCACGTGGCCGTGTGCCGTGGAGGCGACTGCATTCGCATGGCGAAGTCCTCTTGCCGTGCGAGCCTTGGGTCACCGATGGCCTCAGTCCAGTGCCGGGCTATTTTTGAACATATTGTCCCTGGGGCCTGCTGCCTCCTCTGCAGAGTGAGCCCTGACCACCCGCGTTCCCTCCTCCCCATCCACACGTTTGAATAAGGGACTAAAGAAAGGAAAGAACAGGACGAAGGAGACTGTCAATCCCATCAGAGAAGGTTGGGGTCGGCGCCTCAGAATTTCCCGAGGTGCTGAAGCTCTTATCCGGCATGCCTTGGAAAGTGTGTTTTTCTGAAGCTGTTACCTAAGCATCTGGGCTGAAATGGCAGCCCTGGGCAGAGTAGGGCCGGGCAGAGAGAGCCGCCCATGCCTCTCACTAGCATGGAGACCCGGCCTGAGCGCGATGCCGCTGTCCCCCTGGCCTGGCTCACAGCAGATGGCTCCCTTCCGCAGCTGTTGTCTGGGCCTGTCCCAGGCCCTGCCCCCGGCTGTTTCCCTCTGTGTACCGCAGCCTGGGTGCTGTCATTGCAGCGCAGGGTCCGGCACCTTTACCTGCTTAGGGACAACCAGGGGCCCACCTGGTACCTCTCACTTCTCTCAGGATACTGAGCCTTTCTGGTATTTTTTTAAAAATAATTATTTATTTAATTGTATTTATTATTCTTATTTTAAAATTTCGCTAGAGAGCACACACATTCATGAGAGAGAGACAGAAAGTGAAAAAGCAAGCTGCCAGGTCCAGTACTCGAACCATGGCCAACCACGTGAGAGTCCATCACCTTAACCACCCTGCCACCTGCTGGCCTGACTTACTGGTATTGATCACCTGCAAATGTCCTTCCTTCTGTCCACATCCAAGAGGGACTCAGGCCATGCTGCTTAACTAGAAGCCAAAGCAGGCCAGCCCAGCTGTCTGCAAGTCACCAGAATAAGCAGAGGCCACCGCGGAAGACCCTGGGGCCCCATCCCTCTGACCCTGTCAGGGGAGGACACCGCAGCTAATCCCTGTTGGCAGCCTCATCTGATATGGGGACACACCCACTCCTGTGACACAGACAGCATTGGCATCGGGCTTGACCGGAGGTGGAAGGGCCACAGGGAAATTAAGTGTCTTGACTGTGAAGGCATCGGTGGCAATAAAGAGCAGATTCCAAAGGGAGTTAGGAGAACCACCAGAACCTCTCTGCGGGCGCGTGCTGAGAAGCGGCTCGTGGAGGCGGAGGCGGAGCCTGAGCGCACCTGCCGCCCGCTAGGCCGCCAGGCGGTTTTTCTCTTCCCACCACTTTCTTTTCTTTTCTTTTTTTTTTTTTTTTGAGAGGTTTTTAGCTATAGGGCGCCTGCGCTCGCCAGACAGAGAGAGACATAGAGACAGAAAGCGAGAAATCACCACCCAGGGGGGATGGTCATGCCGCAATCCCTTCTCCTCCATTCTCCTCTCGGGATCTTGGGCACACACGCACACGTGCCCTGCGTGAGTTTTAAGCCACCGGGTCCGGGACGCAAACCACAGTGGACTACGTGGGAGTCCAGCAACATAGCCATTACTAACTGCTAACTGCTGGTTCCCTCTTCCCACCACTTTCCACCTTTTTGGGCGTAGTGCCCAGCCAGTCCTCAGACAGCCCCCTATGTGATGTTTGGACTGGTCTGATTTCCACAACATGGAATTTTCTTGTTTTTGTTTGTTTGTTTTAGTTATAAATAAAGCCGTTTGCAATACCCTGAAACAATGGCCAGTCAGTCCTCTGGGGATTAGAAGCTGCCGTCCAGTCTGACATATCTCCGTGGCCTCCAGAGCACATGTCAGGTGCCTAGCACTCTGAAGATGTTGTCTACCTGAATTTACTGAGTTACTCCATACATTAATTACTCATTTTAAATGAATGTGCTTGTTAATTCCAGGATAGCATGGTGATTAAAGGTTTGGGGTCAAACCTAGGTTCAAATCTTAGCATTGCCACTCAGTCTTTGTTTTTTTTTTAAGAATTATTTAACTTTATTTATTTATTTATTTTAATTTGACCTGAGAGAAACAGAGTGAGAGAGAGAGAGAGGAATAGTGAGAGGGAAAGTGAGAAAGCAAGCTGCCAGGTCCAGGACTCGAACCGCCGTCAGCCATGTGGGCGTCCAGTGCTCTTAACCACCACGCCACCTGCTGCCCCCACCACTCAGTCTTGTCTTAGTCTCTCTGCGCCTTGGTTTTCCAAATCTGGAAAATGGGGATTAGAATAGAGGTTCCCTCGGAGGTCACCGTGATGCTCGAATGAGAGCGTGAGTGAGGATATGTCATAGCGTGAACTCGGGCAAAGCCAGCGTGCCCACACCTTACATACCGTGTTTCCTTCAGCCCTGGCGGGAACTGAGGCCACCTTCCTTGAGGCAGGAGCCCCAGAGCCTGCAGTCCAGATATGTTGCTAAGTTTCTAGGACCTGCCACTCCTGGGACCGAGTGGTAGGAACGGCATGCCGGTGTGTCCAGCACCGTAGGAGACACAGCCCGTCTTCCTGGCCGGAGCCTGGGGGCGCGGACGATCTCCACAGCTAACATCCCTCCAGCTCCTGCTGAGCAGCCCCATGCTCAGCTCTGGCTCATTAACCCCCAAACGTTGCCAAATGCCCTCCTCCACGCTCCTGAGACAAGGACAGGGAGCCCTAGGGACTTTGCGTGACTCACCCCAAAACGACCCAGCTCGTAGGTGGCGGAGCCAGGACGCAGACCAGAGCCTGTTTAATCTGAGGGAGATAGCCAGAGCAGGTCCGCTTCCCTGGGGGGGCAGCCTTGCCAGCCCTGCTTGTCAGGGCCCACAGCAAGAGAGACAGGGCGGGGGAGGGAGGAGAGAGAAGAAAGCGAGAAGGGAGAAGGGGCAGGGAACAGAAGGAAGCTTTAGGACTTGTGTTATAGTGAAGAAGGAGGGACACGTGCTTGCACACACGTGCACTCAGACGCCTGTATCTCCTGTGGCGTACTCTGAGGTTCCCTTTCCTGCTCTCTCCAATTTTTTTTTTTTAACATGCTGGCTGTGCCCCACCGGGTAGGTTCCAGGCCCTCAGCGGGCTGCAGCAGGGTGGGCTGGTGGCCTCTGTCCCTGACATGCCTCCCCCTCACAGGTGTACCGCTGGGCCGACCACTCGGCCACCGTGCTGCAGCGGCTGAATGAGCAGCGGCTCCGCGGCCTCTTCTGTGACGTGGTCCTGGTGGCAGACGAGCAGCGCGTGCCGGCCCACCGCAACCTGCTGGCCGTGTGCAGCGACTACTTCAACTCCATGTTCACCATTGGCATGCGGGAGGCTTTCCAGAAGGAGGTAGAGCTGGTGGGCGCCTCCTATATCGGGCTCAAGGCCGTGGTGGACTTCCTGTACGGTGGGGAGCTGGCGCTGGACGGCGGCAACATCGACTTCATCCTGGAGACGGCCCACCTGCTGCAGATCTGGACAGTGGTGGACTTCTGCTGCGAGTACCTGGAGCAGGAGGTGAGCGAGGACAACTACCTGTACCTGCAGGAGCTCGCCTCCATCTACAGCCTCAAGCGGCTCGACACCTTCATCGACAGCTTCATCCTGAGCCACTTCGGCACGCTGTCCTTCACGCCCGACTTCCTGCAGAATGTCTCCATGCAGAAGCTCTGCGTGTACCTGAGCAGCAGCGAGGTGCAGCGGGAGTGCGAGCACGACCTGCTGCAGGCCGCCCTGCAGTGGCTCACGCAGCAGCCCGAGCGCGAGGCCCACGCCTACCAGGTGCTGGAGAACATCCACTTCCCACTCATCCCCAAGAACGACCTGCTGCACCGGGTCAAGCCGGCCGTGTGCTCGCTTCTGCCCAAGGAGGCCAACTGCGAGGGCTTCATCGAGGAGGCCGTGCGCTACCACAACAGCCCGGCTGCGCAGCCCGTCATGCAGACCAAGCGCTCGGCGCTCCGCACCAACCAGGAGCGCCTGCTCTTCGTGGGCGGCGAGGTCTCTGAGCGGTGTCTGGAGCTCAGTGACGACACCTGCTACCTGGACGCCCAGAGCGAGCAGTGGGTCAAGGAGACGCCCCTGCCAGCCCGGCGGAGCCACCACTGTGTCGCTGTGCTGGGGGGCTTCATCTTCATCGCGGGCGGCAGCTTCTCACGGGACAACGGAGGGGATGCGGCTTCTAATCTTCTTTATAGGTATGACCCCCGCTGTAAACAGTGGATCAAGGTGAGATTAAAGCTAGATTATTTCTCTACTCCTGAGGACTCCTTGATTCCCTTAACCTAGCCTGGCCTCCCTCCTCCTCTCGAGCCTTGACAACTGTCCTCTTCTGCACGAGGTGTGACGATAAAGGACGAGCAGTGCCCTCCCGCCTCCCCCGTGCCCAGGTCCGGGCGGTGAGGGCTGACACTGCCTTCTGGGGGCTGTCATGGCCCGGGCTGCAGTACCCGCCAGCCACGTGTGGCCAGTGTCACGGAAGAGCTGAACTTTCCATTTTGTTTCATCGTAATGAATTTCTATTCAAACATCAGTGGCCACATGTGGCCAGTGGCCAGCCTGCTGGGTAGTGCTGGTACAGAGGTCCTGGCCCTGCTGCCCAGCAGTGGTCCTGTGTCTCAGCATCTCTGCTCAGCTCCTCTTGGGAAGGCCTTGGGAGCTAATTCGGGGGGCCACGTGGGCTCCCGCCTGGCCCCTTGGCAGGTAGCGTGGCCTGATTCTGGGAGAGTCTGGGCCTTGGCCTCAGACCTGAGGTCCATCCCAACAGGCCGAATCGTGGCTGGGTGTTTTCAGACTGGTTTCTTGCTCTGTCCAAATTTCGGACTCTTTGTCTGGACACCAGCTTTCCAGGGCCAGAGTCTGGTTGTTGGGCAAGCCCTTGACATGGGATGGCACCCACTTTCTCCCACAAATGCCTTTCAAGACTGCTACCCACCAAAGGCTGACTCCGTCTTTATACTCACACCTCAGCAGTTTTACTTAACGTGGTGTTTTCTGAGCTCAGAACTCAGTCGGATTGGATTCCAGGTGACCTTTGAATCGTGTTCTCCCAATCCTGAAACCGTGCTCTCAGGCCTACGTCTTGCGGCTAGAGAGAGGCCCCCAGCTTCCGAGCTTGCCCTTGAGAGCTCGGTGGCAGTTCCCGGAATGAGTGGCCTGCAGTGAGACCGTGCTCATTGGTGTGTTCTGCTGAGATTAAACATCAACAACAATTAAAAGAACTGGGCCTTCTATTTTTTCATTTCTCATCAGGCACCACTTTCTGCTGCTAACTAGGATGTTAATCAGCATTCATTTTTTTTTTTCTTTTTAAGTTTGCTATAGGGTGTATATACTCTCTGGAAAGAGAGATTGAGAGATAAAAAGAAAGCACCCCCCAGGGGATGACCAGGTCTCAGTCTCTTAGGAGTTTTGGGCGTGCACACACACGTCCGGTGTGTTTTTCAGGCTGCTAGATCCAGGACTCAAATTGCACAGTGGGCCATGTGGCCCACCCACCCTAGCCACCATGCCACCTGACTGGCCCCAGCATTCATTTAAAATGTCTGATTTTGAGGGGGAAGAGGAAAAGATCCATTTTTATTTCTGGAGACCACTAACGGGGTAGTTCTGAACCCCGGGTCCTGCAGAATTCTAGTCCCTGAGACCAACCATGTGGTCAAGCGAATTTGAGGAGCCACCTGTGTCTCCATCCCCTCCTGGGACGCAGGTGCCTCAGTGGGACTCAGGGCTCTGAGACGTTCCTCCTGAGGACTCCTCGCTCAAGCTCAACTCCCCTTCCCAACCTGCTTGGCCACGACCTCACCTCCCCCGGCGATGTGCTGTCGCCACAGTTGGGGTACACGGTGCCAGGTGCTGACGCGTCCTTGGTCAGGGAAGGGAAGGTACAGGTGTCTCGCCTCCACAGGTGGCCTCCATGAACCAGCGCCGCGTGGACTTCTACCTTGCCTCCATCGAAGACATGCTGGTTGCTGTGGGTGGCCGGAATGAGAACGGAGCTCTGTCTTCAGTAGAGACGTACAGTCCCAAGACCGACTCCTGGTCCTACGTGGCTGGCTTGCCGAGGTAATTGGGCTTTCATGGCAGACCCTTCAAACACGATGCTTTTACGGCGTATACTTTAGGTCACCCACTTCCTGGGTATTTTGGCATCCGATTCTAGGGGGAAATCTCTCAGCTTGGAAGGAGCAGAGGGAGGCCAGGGGTGCAGAGGGCATGGTGAGGACGGGTCCGGCTCTGGTTTTAGATGAGCTGAGTGCAGGTGTCAGGTCTCCTGCCAAGACAAGCACCCCTTGTTGCCACGTCTCTTCAGTTCAGAAGAGTTGCGGAGCGTGAGCACGGCCTTCAGATAGGGGGACTCGCCTGAAGGTTCCTGTGACTTGGTCAGGGGAGTGAAAAGGGGCAGGGGAATATCTGCACTGGCTCTGCGTCCTCACCCCGTCTTTATGTCCCCGTCTGGAGCGTGGGGAGGGTGGTAACACCTGCCGTTATGTCCTCGTGAAGGCTGGGTGAGACGCTGCT
The DNA here is from genome assembly GCF_000334495.1 of Tupaia belangeri chinensis. Taxonomy (NCBI): domain Eukaryota; kingdom Metazoa; phylum Chordata; class Mammalia; order Scandentia; family Tupaiidae; genus Tupaia; species Tupaia belangeri. The sequence continues at coordinate 3,993,706 of NW_006159850.1, read as the reverse complement.
TGGACGGCCAGCGTGGCGCCCAGCCTGCGGGGAGTGCCCTGGGCTTAGCAGCTCTTACCTGGGTTCGCAGTCCTCCCCGCAGCCGAGGGAGCATTTACTGAGCATTTATTGTCTTCACGGGCTTAGCAGAAGGCGGACGCTCTTTCACAGAGTCAGTCTTGCGGTGGAATACATCCAGTCAGAAGGGTCCAGGATAAGGGTGCACATTTGAACGTCACGCTTGGGGTATGGTCATCCTGGCTCCTCTGGTCCCTGCGCGGCCACCTTCGTGTAGAGCTGCCAAGAGGCTGGTGAGCTAGTACCCAGACACTAGTTAGCAAGATGGCAGGAGCTCTCGTGGTGGCCCTGCGCCACCTCTGGGCAGGTGTCCACCGCACGCCTCTTGATATCCATAGTAACCTGCTAGAGTAGAGGGACTCCTGGGATAGCTCGTCACTTAAACCAGGATGACAGTGGATGGGGCAGGTCCTATCCCAGGCTAGCCAGGACCCCTGGCCGACCTCGGTTCATTCCGTTGTACAGATGGAGACGTGCAGCTTAGGGTAGTGGTGAGATGCCTGCTGTCATTGCTCTCTCGGGGTGGCTGTGTCACAGCACCACACCTGGGCCACCACAACGCCAGTACGAGGTTTCCATTCTAAATGGGCAGAAGGGCTCGGTTCTCATGCCCCGCTCTGACCTGGGTGCATCGATGTCTTCCTTTATTCGCTCATTCTGTGATGAGGCTTTCTTGAACCCACAGCCCCACCCTGAGCCGGACATGGGCGCACCTCCCACCGCCCTGGGACCTGCCTGAGCATGCGCTGTCCCGAGGGCTTGCTCCCCCTCCATGCCTGTGCCTCTCGGCTAAGTAACCACTGCTGAGTTGTCTGACATCTCCCTTGGCTTTTCTTTACACCTGTGTTTGCACTTTGGTTTTAGTGTTTTTTCCCTTTACAGAAGACTTGATGTTTTGAGCAGTTTAAGGTTTGCAGAAAATCACACAGGAAGTAGGGTTTCCAGGTACCCTCTCCCACCCGTGGGCACTTTCTCCCCCATCGGGAGCTTCTTGCACGGGTGGGTACACTTGTTACAAGTGATGGACCACATGCCTCTGCCCTACTATAGACAAGTCCTAGGGGACACAGGCTCGTCCTGGTGGTGCACCAACGCGGGGGCTGACCAACGCTCAGTGACACGTCTGCCGTTGCAGTGTCATGCGGAGCGGCGTCTCTGTCCCAGAGAGTCCCTTGTGCTCTGCCTCGCTGTTCCAACACCACCGCAGAGACCGCCAATCTCGTGGTCTCTCTGATCTGTCTCTTCCAGAACGCCGTCACAGTTGGGATTAGGCTTTGCATCCCTGATAAGTAGCTAGATTGGGTGCAAGTGCGTGCCTCACTACCACGCATTCCAGTCGTTTCAGGCATTATGAGAAGCTCTGATATGATCCCCAGTTCCCAGAGGGGCAAACAGAGCGTCAGAGAAGGCCTAGCTGGGACTCCAGCCCAGGGGATGAGCCTGCTGAGCTGCCCACCTCCCTGCTCTGCCCTGCCTGCCTCTCCAGTGCCGGCCACGAACTGTTCGTGGGGCGCGTGCTCCCTGCATTCTGAGGCCCGAGAGGGCCGAGCACACTGTGCAGAGCCGACTGCCTGCAGGGCGAGCCCGGGCTCTGAGCTGCTCTCTGCCCTCCGTCCGCAGGTTCACCTACGGCCACGCGGGCACCATCTACAGAGACTTCGTGTACATCTCGGGGGGCCACGACTACCAGATTGGTCCCTACCGCAAGAACCTGCTGTGCTACGACCACCGCAGCGACGTGTGGGAGGAGCGGCGGCCCATGACCACGGCGCGTGGCTGGCACAGCATGTGCAGCCTGGGCGACAGCATCTACTCCATCGGGGGCAGCGATGACAACATCGAGTCCATGGAGCGCTTCGACGTGCTGGGCGTGGAGGCCTACAGCCCGCAGTGCAACCAGTGGACGCGCGTGGCGCCGCTGCTGCACGCCAACAGCGAGTCGGGCGTGGCGGTGTGGGAGGGCCGCATCTACATCCTGGGCGGCTACAGCTGGGAGAACACCGCCTTCTCCAAGACCGTCCAGGTGTACGACCGTGAGGCCAACAAGTGGAGCAAAGGCCCTGACCTGCCCAAGGCCATCGCCGGCGTGTCCGCCTGTGTCTGCGCCCTGAAGCCGCGGCTGGAGGACAAGGACAAGAAGGGCGCGCCCGCGCCCGCCGCCCACCGCGCCCACCCCCAGAGCACCCGGACCAGCAGCGACTTCCTAGAACCCTGGAAACATTATGTACTACTAGCAGCTTTTTTACTTTTATGATTCTTGGTATTTCTATATCTCAGTAACCGATTAAATATGTATGTAACTTTCGTACTATCCTGCCTGAATAATTAAACCGGGGCGAGGCAGTACACGTCCCTTACACCTTACACCCTCTTCCCACACGGCGAGCCTCATGCGTCCCTCCCACAGCCGTCCTGGAGAGCGCCTGGCACACAGGTCTCGCTCAGCGTTCTGCGGTTAAACTTGGGGGAGGTTTCAGATCTCCTAGTTCAAGCCTCCCTAACCCACCTGAGCCTTTAGAAACAGGGATTCCTGGGCCCCACCTCGAATGACCAAGCCCACAGCTCCCAGGAGTGGGGTGGGAGGGATGCCCCGAAACTATGGTAACCTCTTCTGGAATTCTGAGCATCAGCCGCGTTTGGGAACCCCAGCCGGGTTGCGCACGTCTGCTGTGGCTGAGGACAGGCTCCACAGGGATAGCCCGGACAGTCAGGAGAAGCATGGGGACTTCCTGCCAGGGAGCTGTTTTTACTAGGCTTTCCGTATCAGAATAATCGCATTTTTCCTGGTTGGCATTCTTTCTGAGTCCTAAAAGTTCATAGGTAACCTAGAAAGCAAGTGAGAAAGCAAAACAGCATGACGCTCTTTGCCAACCTTGTTCTGTTCCTGCCTCTCCTCCCCAGCCACCTGTCTCCTATTACTGATGTACTGAGCTCTCCAAATCTACATTGATTCTTGGAAAAGAACGTGAGCCTTGTAGGGTGTGCACGGGTTTCCTAGGACTCGAGCTGGGAAGGCCTCAGGAACTGCCCAAAGGCAGGCTGACCTCTGAGCAGCTTGGTAAGCATCCCCCCAACTCCGGCGAGAAGTCCTGCTCCCGCTCCTCTGCTTCTACGCAGTTTTGTGCAGCAGGCAAATTCTTTAACATGTCTCGATCTGCCCCTCGTCGCTATGGAACGGGGCTGGATGTAGCAATCACGGCTCTCCCAGGCGCAGTGTCCTTGCGCCCTGTGTCAGCTGCAGAGGCGGGTCTGGCCCCTCTCTGGGAGAGGCTGAGGGCCCCGAGGACAGCCGTGTGACCGCTGCCCGGCCATGTCCAGTGCGAAGTACTGCGGGAGCTGGGCATGTGACCGGCTTCAACCTGAGCCACGGCAGAGATCAGCTGCAGAGGCGAAAGCGTCAGGGTTTCTCATGAACGCTCACATTAGCACGGGGAAATCTCTGGGAACCTTCCCTTCTGATTCTCCCGTCTCTTTGCTATACTCCCTTTCCGTCCCGTCAGCGTGTAGTGTGTTTCGATTGGCCGGCTTCCGGTAACCCAGGAGGGACGAGAGCCACACGGGAGTCGGGTGTTTGGGTGCTGCGATGCCCAGGCCACCGCCCTGGCTCGCTGACCAGGCGAGAAGTCTGCGTGTTAGCTGGTATTTGCACACGGAAGTCCCGAGAGGCTCACACACACCACAGTAGGGAGGCTCCCAACTTCCTTAGCCTGAAACTTTTATCCCACACCTCGTCCCACACTCACATGCGACACATTTTGTAGAACTTCTGCCACCTTTAGGATTATTTGCCCCTTCCTATTGTGGGAAAGGTTTTATCGGATGAAGGCCCAGTGTGGCCCGTTCTCCCAGCTCAGGCCAGGTCGGGGACAAGCGGGCGGTGGTTCAGGCAGGATCGCGGGGCTGGGAGAACACAGGAAGGCTGCGAGCGTGTGCAGTACCTGGGGAGGAGATGCTGGGTTTTCGCCTAAGCTGGCTCTTTCTCATTTTGTCGCGGGGCTCGTCCTGGAATAAGGACGTGGTGCAGGATCGGGTCGAGTGTCCTGTGCCTTGTGACGTCCTGCACCCGGTGTTCGGGGATGTCGCTCCAACACCGTTAAAGTAGTTCGTTATGTGCGTGGTTTAAATCTAATCATATTGAGGTGAGAGTGTTTTTGTTTTCTTTTTAGTTTTGCTGTAGGGCACGTGTGCTCATTGGAGAGAGAGAGAAAGGGAGAGAGAGAAGGTGAGAAGTCAACCTTCGGTGGGGATGGCCATGCTGCAGTCCCATCTCCTCCATTTTCCTCTTGGGATTTTGGGCACACACGCACATGTGCTCAGGGTATTTTTCAAGCCTCTGGGTACGGGACTAGAACCACACAGTCAGTCATGTGGAATGCAGCTACCTTCCCTACCTCGTCACCAGCCCGAGAGTGTTCCTTTAGAGAGATTGAGGGACCGGGAGATGGCGTAATGGTTGTCACTGGACTCCCACTGAAGTTTGAGCCCTGGACCCAGAGGTCTAAAACTCACGCCACGAACGTGTGTGTGCGTGCCCCAAATCCCGAGAGACAAGTGGAGGAAAAGGGATTGTGGTGTGGCCATTCCCCCTGGAGGGTGATTTTTTGTTTTCTGTCTCTCTGGCAAGCGCATGCACCCATCGCAAAAGCAAAAGAAGAAAAAATCGCTCTTAAGAAAAGAAAAAGGAGAGTGATAAAACGACTTTCATTTGTGGCCCAACTTCAACCAGCTGGTGGGTTTTGAACTTGTTAGGGTCCCGGATGGGTACGGGGGAGCCAAAGGCTGGTTGCGGGTCAAGGTTTTGTTACTCAGGATTTTCAGCTGGGAATTCACTCTGCTGCATTGCCCCTGGAAGAGTGGGAGGTCCCAGCTCCTCAGGGTGGGCCTGGCCGTCCCCGCCGACCGACCGACTGCCCTGCTCTCCGGACCTTGAACTGGGAAGTTACGTCACGTTTGCCACCCTGTGGCTGCCCTGCTGCTCCAAGCTGCTCCACCTGAATTTGGAGCCACCTAGGTCTCCTCTTCTCCTCTTCCTCCGTGGCTTCTTTCAAAACATGCTGGGATTTATTCAGTCTTTATTTCCCTCACTTAAGAATCAGAGTTTTAATTTCATATTAGCTGTAGGTTTGGCATTCGAGCCTCACCCAGGTCGGGGCCCTGCTGTGATGGTGAGAAGGGAAGGAGGGCCGGACGCTGACGGGCCCTTAGAAGGCAGCGTGGTCTCGCCGCTGTTGACAGCACACCTGGACTGTGGAACCAGCGTACCTGTGTCAGCGTCCTGTGGGGTCTCCACCCTCCCCCCATTTAATGAGACGGGGGCGCGGGGCTTCTAGACCTGAATCGGAGCAGAACCACGTGTGTGATATTCCGAATGAATGCCCCTTCCTGACGAGGTGACCTCAAGGTGGCTTAGTTGAGACCCCAGAAGCTAACTCTGATGGGTGTTCAGGTGGAGGGTGGGCCGCAGATGCCGAAGGGAGTGGAGTCTCTCCCGAGTCCTACTCTGAGTTCAGGTGTGCTGACCGGGGCTTCCGAGTATCTCAGCTTCTCCGCCACCCATGACCGTCAGTGATCTGCAACACGTGGGAGTGGACCACTCTGGCCCCTTGGAGAATGGCCGGCCTTCGTGTCTTTCCTATCGTCCATGGGCTCGACTTCGCGGGCCTTCTGGCTCTCAGCTTTGGGCTGGAAGCTCAGCTGTTGGTTCCTAACCTGGAGGGGTGGAGGCAGCTGTGGTCTGGGCCTCCTGGCATTTCTGTGGATTCCAGGGCCTCGGAGGGGAGAGGCAGCACCCTAGCCTCCTGAACAAGCCCTGGCATAGGGTGCTCAGAGGCCCTGGCCCATGCCTCTTCCAAGCCTGGCCGTTTTTAGACTTTTTAAAAGTGCTTTGATACTTTTTGATACGATTTGCTAATAACTGTTTATAGAATGCCTTCCAGGGTTTTCCTCCTCCTCCCTACCTCCGACCCCCTCATTCATACTGGACAGCAAGCGTCCTGTGGTCAGTGCCAGGACCTGCCACATGGGGCCTCGTCTTGGGCCTCGCCCTTCCCATGGCTGATCTGATAAACCTAGAATCTCGTAAGGGTGCACATGTCCGGCCAGTGAGGGTGACCATCCGTAGGCCCCAGCTGGGCAAGAGGGTGCTGATTGGCCAAGAGACCCCTTTAACTCCTTGGAGGTCTGCATCTCTTCTGAAGCGCCTACCTCAGTGCGTGCACAGCGTGGAGAGACACGTGGGCAACCCGCGTAGCACCTTTCTCATACGGTCATTTCTCCATCACGCGGAGGGCGGGGCCTGGTCTACTCTCCACCCCGCTGTTAAGGGGTCCGAGCGTGGAATCCAGAAGCTGAAACAGCAGCCCTCGCACCTCCCAGCCGCCCTCGGGCTTAGAGTCCATTTCCTTTAGTTCATTTGGTTTTGCTTTATTTTCATATGGATAGAACTGGTGACTTCTGAGGGTCTCTGGGGGTCTTAAGAAATGACCCTTTGGTTGCCTTACTTAAAGGAGAACGAGTGAATGTACAGCGATGGAGGAGAGGGGAAAACCTTCTGGTATCAGTTTTCTCTGAGAAGAGAAACTCCGCCTTGCTAGAGTGACTTGAGGCTGACTTCCCCGGTCCGCTGCTGTGGGGGAAGAGTAAAGTCCCTTGGATTGATTGAGGTTAATGATCAACCACCAGTCCCCTTGCAAACCAGTGAGATATCTGATGATTAAGTAATCCGTTGGAAGTGTTCTGGAGCCTAATATTACTGAAATCCGGACCCGTGTGCGTTTCTTAATTTGTTGCTTCCGTATTTGTAATTTTATGACAGTCAAAGTTTTTGTGTCTTACCTCTTTTTAATTAATTTTCTGCATGTTGCTTTTTTTCTTGGTTTTTAATTCCATACAGAGTATTCAGTTCTGGAAGCACATTAAACAACTGGCCTGCTAGGGTGCAGATTCTTTTATAATGACGTTCTTAGTCTTGTGTGGCTATTACTGTGACCTGCAGTCCTGTTTCTCTGCCGTGTGGATTCCAAACATCATTTGAAAATTAACCAGACTTTATTTTAGTGGCGTGGGAGACTAAGACATTTTCAATTCCACTTATATTGTGCTTCTAATTACCATGTTTTGCCAGGAATTTCATTCAGATCTTTGATTGCAATACTAAGTCTCCATGACCTAAATCTATTTCTTAAATTTGTGTCACTTGGGATAATTTAATTAGAAAAGAAAAATACAAGGACCAGCAGATGGTGTAATGGCTACGTCGCTGGACTCTCACATGGTCTACTGTGGTTCTAGTCTCAGACCTGGAGGCCTGAAACTCGAGTTGGGCGCGTGTGCGTGCGTGCCCAAAATCCCGAGACAAGAATGGAGGAGAAGGGATTGCAGCGTAGCCATCCTCCTGGGGGTGGATTTCTTGCTTTCTGTCTCTCTCTGTCTCTCCAGTGACCACACGTGCCCTATAGCAAAAATCTCTCAGAAAGAAAGAAAGGAGAGAAAGAAAGAGAGAAAGGAAGAGAAAGAGAGAGAGAGAAAGAGAGAGAGAGAGAGAAAGAAAGAAAGGAGAAATACATAGAAACCAAGGGAAGCAACTTATGGCAAGCATATTGTTGCTTTATCAGAAAGGGGCACAGCTCTGACTTCTATGGGGATGGAGTCAGCTAAGGAGCAGGTGCCCTGAGCCTGGGACAGTGAAGCTTCCACCGGCTGCCTGGGGTCTGCAAGGCCACCTGCAAAATGGTCCCGTCACAGCTGTGCAGCTCGGCCCTGCGCCGTTAGCAGTTTGGCACTGAGAGGCGGAGGGAGGCGCCTGCACACCCACTGCACCTGGGGCTTACGTACAACCCACCTCTGGGCCAGTGAACAGCCCTAAACGGGCCTGGCTGCCAGAGTCCTCGCCTGGATCCTTCCATTTCAGCTTCAGCAGAAACAGGTGAGAAATGCTGTGCTTTCCACCTTGCAGATGCAGAACCCGAAGTATGTTACTTACACAGATTGAGCTACTTTCTTCTTAAGAATTATTTATTTCATTCCATTTGTTGTTATTCCTTTTTAATTTGGCCAGAGGAAAACAGAGAGAGGGAGAGAGAAAGGGAAAGTGAGAAAGCAAGCCACCGGGTCTGGGACTTGAACAGCAGTCGGCCATGTTGAAATCCAGAGCCCTTAACTGCCACCCGCTGGCCCCCGGATTAAGCTCCTTTGCCTGCCCGCTTCGTCAGTGGCTGTCTTGGATTGGGTTCTCTCGAACACAGAACCTTAGACAAGGCCTTGGATGCAGGTTCCGGGGGGGAGGTGGTCCCAGGAAGCCAGACTGAGCGAAGGAAGCAGGACTTGCTGGTAGGAAGGGGCTCGGCCTGTGGCTGAGAACCAGGTCACCCCAGCAGCAGCTCGAACGACAGTCATTGATTATGTGGATGTGCAACTGGGCACGGCCACACAGCTCCCAGCGAGGCTCGCACTGTCACAAGGCCTGGACAGGGACAGGCGTGGCTCCTGGAGGTCAGCAGGAGGACAAACTCTCTCCCCTTCCCCTCCTCTCTCCCCCACCACCCTCCCCCCTTTTTCCTTTTGCCCCTCCCCCTCGCTGCCCCACACACACACACACACCTGCTCCTGCCCTGCCCTCTCTCTGGCCCCTCCCCTGGCACCATTACCTGAACTTCTTACGTGACTGCCAACACATATGTCCCAACTGTAATTAGCAGAGGCCTCATGGCTCTCCCAGCCCACCTCTCCAGGCCAGTGAGGCTCCCCAGGTGCAGGGGAGGGGACAGAGCTGGCCTCTTACCAGCAGTGTGGCCGGCAGGCCTGACTCAGTCCCGGTGAAGGCTGCTCCTGACGGTGCAGCCTCGGGCAGCAGCGGCTGCTGTGGCCGGCCCTGGCGGTGTCACCCAGTCACTGCCATCTGCTCCCAGGCACCCTGTCACATCTCTGCATGCAAGGAGTCAGCCACATAGGGCAGAAGGACAGGCAGATGTGACGGGGGACACTGGCAGCATGGGGCCAGTTCTGAGTGCTCGCCGCACTGTGGCTGGGACCAGAGAGGACTGAGGCCATGTGTCAGGACGCCAGAGGGGCCTGTCACGGCACGGGCTGGATGCTAACAGTCTAACGCACTGCCTTTACAGCTGCTATGTGGGGTTCTGAAGTTTGGCCCCAGAAGCTCCACCTGGATGCCAGTATGTGAGTGAGAGGCTGACCGGAGAGCCTTTAGTCTTTATTCAGTCAGTGGCGAAGATTGCTGTCACCTTGCCCAGGGAGCAGGGCCAGGCAGGGCAGAGCGAGGACCCACACAGGAGATGTCATCTCTTCATGTGGACTGAGGCCGGTGCCTGGTCCCAAGGCCTGCCTGCCTCCCTACATTAAGGCCAACGCACGACTCCAGCGACCCCGAATGAGCTGTGAGCACCTCCCCTCGTGCGACACGCGTATCAGGCATCCACTGTAGATCCACGCAGGGTCTGTGCAGGACATGGCGAAGCCCCAGAGGGCTCACGTTCTGGAGGGGAGATGGACCGACAAATACGTGAGGCCTGGCGGGGCGAGTGATCCGCGTGCGCCAGTGCCCTCAGACTTGCACACTTTCAAAGGGCAGAAGCGATGGCACGTGGATTATATCTCGTACAGCTCTGCGGGGGAGGGCGGACGGCCAGTCAGAGGAGGACCAAGCATGGAGGGAGAGGCGGGAAACAGAGGACCCATCACAAGGGCCCAGTGGTGATGAGGCAGAGGCAGCCTGAGCCAGTGCTGGAAGCCACGTGGTTCACAGTGGGTTTGGCTCCCAAGTCAGCCTGACACAGATGCACGCCCACCGAGAATCATCCCCTCGTGCACATGCACACCCTGTCATGAATAAAAAACCAAAGACGTCAGAGGGCTTTGAGCTGAGGACCCGCTCTGAGCCACAGTTTCAAAGGACCCTGTGACTGCTGTGCTGAGGAGAGCGAGGGAAAGGACGGAGGAGGGTCGCCTGTGTGTGGACCACTGCTCCCACAGACCCTGCAGGAAACGCTGCAGCTGCTCCTGTGGCTTTGAGCTGGGAGTAAGTGGCTCCTGGACTTGGTGGCTTAAAGCAACAGCCACTGCCTCACGCCACGGCCTCATGCAGGCTGGGGCAGGGACGAGAGGAATGGGGAGCAGCAGTAAAGGGCACAGTCTTCCTTTTTCCTTTGCTATCGGGCATATACACTGGCAGGAGAGAGACAGAGAGACAGAGAGACAGAGAAAACACTGCCGTCCCGTCCCCCTCCCCCCACCATGGGGAATGGCCAAGGTACAATCCCTTTTCTTCCATTCTTCACTTGGGATTTTGGGCGCACATGTGCACACATCCCCAGTGAGTTTTTCAAGTCGCCAGGTCTGGGACTTGAACCATGAAGTCGGCCCTGTGGGATCCAGCTGCCTTAACCGCCAGGCCACCTGCTGGCCTCGAGGCTTCCTTTTTTTGTGATGATGAAAATATTCTAAAATGGACTGAAAGGCTATTTTAGACTCTATGGCCAACTGCACAGGGTGACTCTCAGCCCTGGTGACTCGAGACACACGCTAGGCACATGCAGAGTTCTGATAGGACAGAGGAGTGGAGGAGGACCTCGCCCTTCTGTCGTGTCTCTGTCTCTGCTGAGTGTGTACACCCTCTGGCAAAAACTAAACAAAACAGGGCCAGCAGGTGGCGTGGTGGTTAAGGCGCTGAACACTCCTGTGAGGCCAAGCATGGAGCTGGTGGCTTGCTTTCGCACTTTCCCTCTCTCTCTTTCTGTGTCTCTCTTTGGTCAAATTAAAAAAATAAATGAGGGAACCAGCAGTTAGCGTAATGGCTATGTCGCTGGACTCCCACGTAGTCGACTGCGGTTCGTGTCCCGGACCCGGTGGCTTAAAACTCACGCCGGGCGCGTGTGCGTGCGTGCCCAAGATCCCGAGAGGAGAATGGAGGAGAAGGGATTGCGGCGTGACCATCCCCCCTGGGGGTGATTTCTCGCTTTCTGTCTCTATGTCTCTCTCTGTCTGTCTGGCGAGCGCACGCGCCCTACAGTGAAAATCTCTCAAAAAAAAAAATTAAATGAATGAATAAATAAAATTTTTAAAAATAATTAAAAAAAGAGTAGAAGTGGAGGCAATTTCTTTAAAAAAACAAAAAACATTGACTAAAGTGATGTTTGTACAACTCTGACTACAAAAACTAAATTGAATGGTATACTTTAAATGAATTGCTGGAATGTGAATTATATCTCAATAAAGTTGTTTAAAATATAGAAGCAACATTTCAATCCTCTCTGAGTTCCGTGTTGGCCTCCCAGCTAGCCACAGCTTGCAGGCCAGGACTCAAGCCCCCTGTTGTATTCTAAAATTGGCGACATGGCGCGTTCCTGTCAGGTCAGCATGAGCGCAGACCTCAGGGTATCCTCCAGAGGGCGCTCCTGAACAACAGTCCTCACAGTGACTCCAGAACCAAGAGCATGGCTGACCTCCCTGCGAACAGATTGTCAGGCCCCTTCCAGGCCCACTGAGTCAGGCTTCCCGGGGCCAGACATCTGTTTTATTATTATTTTAAATTTATTTTGTTTGTTTGTTTTAGAGAATTTTTGCTGTAGGGTATGTGCGCTTGCTGGAGAGACAGAGACAGAAAGACAGAAAGCAAGAAAGCCACCCCCAGGGGTGTGGCCATGCTGCAATCCCTTCTCCATTCTCCTCTCAGGATTTGGGGCATGCACACACATGTGCCCAGCATGAGTTTCAAGTCCTCTGGTCTGGGACTCAAACTGCTGTGGGAATCCAGTGTCTTAACTACTATGCCACCTGCTGGCCCCTTGTTATTTAAAAGAATTATTAATTTATTTTGTCTTTTTTTTTTTTTTTTTTTTTGAGAGGTTTTTGCTATAAGGCACATGCACATGCCAGAAAGACAGAGAGACAGAAAGTGAAAAATCACACCCTAGGGAGGATGGCCACCCCGCAATTCCTTCTCCATTCTTCTCTCTGGATCTTGGGCACGCGCGCACATGCGCCTGGCGTGAGTTTGAGCCACCGAGCCCAGGATTTGAACCACGGTCGACTACATGGGAGTCCAGCAGTAAAGCCAACTGCTGATCCCTGTCATTATTATTTTTAAATTCGCTCTAGGGCACATGAACTCACCAGAGAGAGAGAGGGAAAGTGAGAAAGAAAGCCGCCAGGTCCAGGACTCGAATCGTGGCCAGCCCTGTGGAAGTCCAGCACCTTAATGGCCATGCCACCCGCTGACCCGGCAGCAATCCTGATGCATGCTCAGGTCTGAGTGCCACTGCTGTCTGGAGCTGTCTGCCTCGTCCTTTCACAGGCCTTCCTGGGCCGAGTCTGTGCCCATAGCCACCAGCTGGGCCTGGTTGCTGTGGCCAAACCCTGAACCCCGGGACTTCTCTGGGGTTAAGTGCAGCCTGGTCTAAGGAGAGCTGGGACGCCTAGGAAAGGCCCTGTGGGGGCGCACACCTGCTGCACCCCCAGAAAGCGTCCCTCCTCTGTGCCCTTCCTGTTGACGCCAGCAGGAAGTTCTGGGGAGCAGCCCAGACCTTTGAATTGGCCTCCAGCATCCGCCGGCTCTGCAGCCTCCTGCTCTGCTCGGATGGGATCATTTTACCAGGCATGCTGCAATGGTGATTCATGCCCCCAGGGGCCCTGGTCCCGCTGTCAGTCATCCGAAGGTGCTAAAAATACATGAATCCTGTACACAGCTCTGCATCCCTCAGCGTGCCGGTGCTCTGGGCCTTTTCTGTTCTGGACTAAAATTCGAAGACCTGGATTCCAATGCGATGCGCATCGCCAACTGGCCTCGAGCCAGGTCCTGCTCAGCGCCTCCTGGTCTTCTAGCAGGGACGATGCATCTGATGTGGACAACACAGGCTGTGAGTCAGGACACGTGGGCTTAGCCTTGGTTCTGCCCCATGGCCCGGGACGAGGGCCTTTGGCTCTTCCCGTCTCAGTTCCTTACACTGCGGACAAGCCTTGTTGCTCGAACTGCAGTGTCAGCCCTTCTGTCCACGTCTCCACCAGGGCACACAGGGAGGTCCCCAGAAGCCGTAAGCCTGACTTCCGTGTGGTCATGTATCGCTCCTGCGCCTGGAGCTGGGGCTGTTTTCACACGCCAGGCCAGATCTCTCTCTCACCCTCCTCTGCTCAGCTTCTGTGGGGATGGCAAGAGTTGTCCCAGCCTGCAAAGGGCATGATGACCAGGGTTCGGGTCCTGCCAGGGAGAACTGGGTCATTTCCCTAGTCTCTCAACCACCTGCTGAGATCAACTGTCCAGGAAAGGGTAAAGACCGTCCACTGCAGCCTCGAGGCAGCCGTGTGTGGGGCTGTTGTTGCTTCTTGTCACTTTTCTCCTACGTTTGCCAGAGAAGAGCCCAGCACAGATGCTGGGGACTGCACTTCCTTGCTAGGTCTGCCATGGCTGCGATCAGGGACAGCGGGGCCTAAACAGCAGACCCCTGTCTCCTGCGGTTCTGGGGCTGGAAGCCAGTGGCTGAGGTGGGCAGGGCTGATCTCCCCTCGACTCGTGGATAGCCATCGCCCTGTGTCCTCGCGTGGTCTCTCCCCCATGCATGCCTGTGCCCTAATCGCCTCTCCTTTTAAGGACACCAGTTAGACTGATTAGGGCTCACCCATGCGACCTCATTCTGACTTAATCATCTCCTTACAGGAGCATGTTCTGTGGTCTGGTAGTTAGGACTTCAACATAGAAATCGGGGATTTCAACCACCGAAGACCCTCTGCCCAGACTTCACCCTCCCGCTCCCCAGGCGAGCCAGGAGCCAGACTGCAGGTCACCTCCTTCTGCACTCCTCTGATTGCTCAGATTTAACTCCAGAAAATAGGAAAAAATGTATCATCCATCAGATGACCAGAAACCACCGCGGAGGCACAAGAAATATGAGAAATGAAGAAGATCTCTCTCCTCTAATGGAAAAGAATAACTCCTCTTCCTCCACAAAGGCTACCAAGGAACTCATGGAAATGTCAGATAAAGAATTTAAAATATTCATAGTGACAAAGCTAAGAGAGATGCAAGAGAAGAGAGACAACGAACTCCAGAAGATGCAGGAGGAAAGAGACACCGAGTCCCAGGAGGTGAGGAAGTTCTTGCATGATCTGAAACAGGAGATACACATCATAAAAAAGAATCAAAAGAAATTGTTGGAGATGAAGGCTGTAATACAGGGAAAAAACTTCCCTTAGAAATATCAAAAGCAGACTAGATCATGCGGAAGATCGAATCACAGATGTAGGAGATAGAACCTCTGACCGCGCCCCCAAAATGAGAATAACCTATGAGTAATACTAGATACCATTAAATGCCCAAACATCTGGATCATTGGTATCTCAGAAGGTGAAGAAACTAATAAGGGCATTGATAATCTATCCCATGAAATCCTGGAAGAAAACTTTCCAAACCTAGAGAGGCACTCAAATATCCAGATCCAAGAAATACAAAGGACCCCACAGAGAACCAACCCAAGAAGATCTTTCCCCAGGTACATCACAGCCAGATTGACCAAAACCACAGACAGAGACAAGATACTAAATTTGGTCAAGTTACTTTCAGAGGATATCCCACAAGGCTAATGTCGGACCTCTCATTGGAAACGATGCAAGCAAGGAAAGAATGGGAAAATATACTCAAAGTGTTAAGAAAGAGTGGGAAAACATATTAAAAGTGTTAAGTGACAAACAATTTCAACCAAGAATACTATACCCAGAAAGATGAGCTTTTATATGGGGAGAAAAGACAAAAACAGTCTCAGATAAACAAAACCTGAAAGAATTTACCAACACCAGGCAGGTCAACTTTCCAAGAATTGCTGGAGGGAGTGCTGTACCAGGAAAACTAAAGTCGGACACACAGAAATAAGAGTCCAAGAAACAACCCAGAGAAGGGCCAGCCTAATGGTAGGGACAAGTCCGGAGTTGAGTGTTGACGTCCAGAGTTTACAGGGAAGGTCAGGCCACAGCAACACTGCAAATTCAGTAGAAGAGATTGATTACGTGAGTCTGAACGAGTGAAACAGAATTTTTTTTTACTTTAGACTAAAGCATTACTAATTTTCTTTGATGCTTTGGTTTCCGTATTTAAGAATTTTTGTCTTCTCTTGAACTGTTGATAGGCTCATCTACCTACTATTTGAATGGGATCCTAACTTTTTTTCTGACTTTAAATTTTAAGCAAATTTCTCTTAACATTTAAAAATTTTGATCTATTAAAACTTTTTTTGAAATTAAAAAATACATGAAAAAGTATTAATACCTGTTTAATGACTGGCATAAGCTATGTAGCCAGCGAGGTGCTGCTTTATAGTCCGTTCACTTTGCTCTCTGAGGTTTACGCCTCGAGTCGGACGTGCACTTGTAGGTATGTATATATCAGCTGTGCTTGCTGTTCACAGTCTTTACATTAATTAAGATCTTTAGCGAATCAATAAATAGTGGAAAAAAGCTATGGAAAACAACTGTATAAACCAGAGACAGTGTGGGAGAAGGGGGGGAGTTGGCAGAGGGTGAGAGGTAGGGAATCAAGGGGGCGGAAAAAGAAAAGTATGTAAGAAACAAGAAATAGAAAATTATTTGTTGATGATAACATGTATGGTAATATCCTTGATTGAGCCAATATATAATGTACACTCAATGGAAAATCTCATTTTGTATACTATATTGATGCACAGTGAATAACTGTAAGTAAGTAAGTAAATAAATAAATAAATAAAAACAAAAACCAGGAAACCGGGCAGTGGGGACACAGGTCAGCCCAGAGCGAGCTGTTTCCAGCTACGGTGAACTTAGCACACACGAGGGGGGCACCTCCCCCTCCCCTTCATGACGGGCCACACACTCGTTCCCCAGCTGCGGGAGCATGGCCACAGCAGCCTGCGGGCCAGTCTGGCATCGGGGACTGCCCTCAGCCACAGGTGCCACCTGACCTGAGGACTCCCTCCTCCCTGTGGGCGCTCGTGTCCGGCCATTGGTCAGCAGCTCCTTCTCCAATGTGGGACACCCTCCAGGGGCATCGGCGTCTGTGGTGACCACATCATACGTCACTTGTCCCTCTGGCCAGCCCTGTTCCCCACACCCCGGTAGGTGCCCATTCTCAGAGCACACATCACACCGACGCCCTGCCTGCCAGTCCTTGCCCCATAGCCTATTTCTTGGGAGATCAACTGCCATGAAGGTTTGCGCCTTCCGGAATTCGAATGTCGAAATCTTCACCCCCCAGGGGACGGGCTTAGGAGGCGGAGCCTTTGAGAGGTAGTTAGGTCATGGGGCAGAGCCCTCGTAAACGGGGTCACTGCCCTTACGGAGACCCCTGGGAGGCCCCCACCCCTACCTCCAGTGAGGAAACGGAGGCACCATTTCTGAGTTGTCTATGAGAGCGGGCCCTCCCCTGCACGGGCTCTGTGGGACCTCAATCGTGACTTCCCGCCCCCAGAACTGTGGCCGATAAACCTCTGTTACTTGCGAGTTGCTTGGTCTGCAGCACATTACGGCAGCCCCAGCACTCTGCACCACTAACCGAGGCCCATGCTGTCGCCAGGCCCAGGGCCAGCTTGCTGTTGGCCTTGCATGACACCGGCTGCAGCTGAGGCACCAAAGCGCGTGTAAGCTCAGCGTGCACTCTCCCCGCCCGATGAGAAGCCCGGCAGGGAGCCGGTGGTTCGCACCCACCATGGGGGGAGCGCGGGCAGAGGAGAGGCAGGGTCTGCTGATGCTGATGGCTGGGGTGAGCAGCCCTGCCCTAGGTCTGAGGCTGGTCCCGGCCGGTGGGAGAGGCGCTCGCACTTTACCTCTCAGTGCTCAGGGTTAAGACTCGGCTGTGGCGTGACACGATCCCAGCTCAGATGGCCTCACGTCAGGACAGGGCCCGGCTGCACATATAATTGAAAAGTCCAGGCGAGGCTGGTCGGGAGCCCAATGGCACTGTGGGAACTTGTCCCTCTCCGGGTTTCGGTTCTGCTCTTCACTGAACTGGTGTCATTCACGTGGGAAATAGATGTCGTTGCAGTAGCCCAGGAGTATCAAACCCAGAAGGAAGAGAATTTCTCATTCCCTGGGGTTTAAAGTCGCAACACTGGGCCAGCTCTCTAGTGGAATGGTCAAGGGAGGGAGAGCCACATGGCCAACCATGAGGTTCAAATCCTGTCTGGCAGCTTGGGAAACACGCCAGGTGTGTGTGTGCGCGTGTGTGTCCCAAATCCCACCAGGCGGGGACGCGGAGAAGGGGTTGCGGGGTGGCCATACCCTATTGAGGGGCGCTTTCTCCCTCTACCCCATCTCTCTCTGGCAAGCACATGTGCTCTCTGGCAAAAAGTGAAAAAATACAAGGCCTGGATCGAGACTTTCTGGCCAGGGCTGGACCCCATGGCCATTCCCTAGCAGGGACAGGAGGGCTCAGCCCACTGATGGGCCAGCCTGGAAGCTGATGCCACCCTGGGAGCTGAGCCGTGACAACAGGAGGGGAGGGACGGT
>NW_006159850.1:3959595-3976057 GCF_000334495.1 Tupaia belangeri chinensis | reverse complement strand
GGGGGCCCTCTGGCCCTTCTCCCTCCAGTGGCTCCACTTGTGTCCACGGTGGGAAGGCCCACGTCCTCACGACAGGGCACTGTTTCTCTGAGTCTCACTGCCTCACGTCCTCCCTCCTGGCCACTGCTCCAGGCTGCACCTCACGTCCAGCAGGCGGCCCCACGTTCCTGCCTCGGGGCCTTTGCACCTGCAGATTCCCCTGTCTGAGACTCACATCCCAGGTGTGCACCTGGCTGCCCCTCCCCTCCTTCTGCTCTTTCTTTCTGGTGTCTTCCTTTCCTACTCACGGGCCTCACGCCAGGTGAGCTGGCCTGGGGCACCCCTGTGAGCCGTCGCCCATGGGCTTCCCCCTCCTTCCCTTCCCGTCTTCTACCAGGTCCTGAGCTACGTGCCTGGGACAGAGGTGAGAGTGAGAAAGACCAACCCTGCCCTTCCACCTTCGTCCTCATTGTAGGGACCACGTCTCCATAGCAAGGACACCGAGCACTGGCAGCAAACCGAGGCTCTTGTGCAAGCATACCCAAATCTAGGAGGAGAAAGGCATAGAGGGGTTTGGGGCATGCCATTCCCTGGGGGAGTGATTTCTCACTTTCCCTCTCCCTGTTTCTCTCTGGTGAACTCATGCACTGTTTGGGGGACAAAAAAACAAAAACAAAAACAAAAACAAAAACCAGACAGCAGCAAGTGTAAGTGCGGGCTTGGAGAAACCAGAGCCCCAGACCCTGCTAGTGGGGAGAGTGAGGCAGCCGCTGTGGGGATGGTCTGGCAGCTCCTCGCAAAGCCCGGCTTGGTGTTGCCCTATAACCAAGCAGTTCTGTCCTGCGGTACACGCCCAAGGGAAACGAACATATGCGTCCATGAGAGATCTGCACAAACGTTCAGAGAGGCATTTCTCATAACAGACAAAGTGGGCAAGTCCTCAACGCCCGTCATCCAAGGACGGCCAGCCCACACGCGGTACCCACACCGCCGAGCGTCCTGGGCTGCCAGGAGGACAGAAGCTGAGGTACACCCTGTGTGAGCGGGCCTCGAGGCATCGTGCAAAGAGAAGGGAGCAGGCACAGAAGACCCCTTTAGGTGCGGCTCCATTTGAGGAAATGCCCAGGACAGGCAGCTCTGCAGAGACGGAAAATAGACGCGCCATCTCAGGGTCTGAGAGACGGAGGGACGGGGAGCACCTGCAATGGGCATGGGGTGCTGGGGGGAGGAGCGACCGAGGGCGATGGTGCCACAGCTCTGTGCCCCTGTGGAACCACTGACTCGTGGACTTCCAGAGTGGGCTTCATGGTGTCTGAGCTGCAGCTCCAGAAAAGCTAAGTTTGAAAAGGAGTAACCTCCGCTGCCAGCACGCGCACTCCTCTCTTCCACTTTCCCAAACGGTAGCATAGTTCGAGCCTGTGGGTGGCCGGGGTCTTGTGTGAGTGACTGGTTCCCTGGCCCAGCAGACAGCACTGCCACCTCCTGGGTAAAGCCGTTCTTGCTTGCTTTGCCGTGGCCAGCCACACTGCAACAGCTTCTGAAAAGTAACACGTATTAGAGGACTTGTTGCATTTTTAAATATTATATTTTCTTTTCATTTTAATTTGCCAGCGGGTACTATGCTCACCAGAGACAGAGAGAGAGGGAAAGAAAGAAATCACTTCCCAATGGGGGTGGTCACACCAAGCCCTTCTCCGTCCTCCTACCCTGTCCAAACGGGCATGCCTGCACACAGGGCATGTTCATCAAGCCACCCGGGCCAGGATGTGAGTCACACAGTTGGCTCTGCTGGATCCAGTTGCCTTAACCACCTTGCCGTGGAGCTACCCAATATTATATTTTCTTTTGAAGAATTATTTATTTAATTCCATTTGTTATTATTAGTTTTTAATTTCACCAGAGAGAAAGAAAGGGAAAGGGAGAAAGCAAGCTGCCAGGTCCAGAACTCAAAATGCAGTCGGCCACATGGGAGTCCAGTGTCTTTAACCACCACGCCACCTGCTGGCCCCAGTAGTATATTTTCAACATAGAAAACAAAGAGAAGGTCCAACTGGAAATTTATAAACCACGCCAAAGTCAAATACCCAGAGGTAATCACACTCTGCTGCACGTCTCTCAGATGTTGTGTATGTGCATTTTACTTTTTGCCTTTCCTTAAAAGCTCATTTGTGGGGGACCAGCAGCTGGCGTAATGGCTATGTCGCTGGACTCCCATGTAGTTGACCGTGGTTCGAGTCCCGGACCTGGTGGCTTAAATTCATGCCAGATGCGTGTGTGTCTGTGCCCAAGATTCCAAAAGGAAAATGGAGAAGGGATTGTAGGCCATCCCCCTGGGTGATTTTTCGCTTTCTGTCTCTCTGTGTCTGTGTCTTTCTGGCGAGTGCACGCGCCCTATAGCAAAAACCTCTAAAAAAAAAAAAAACCTTATTTATGAGCCAGCAAGTGGCAAAAGTGCTGGATTTCTACAACTGCATTTTGAGTCCCAGATCCAGCAGCTTGAAAATCACTCCTGGGCACACGTATGTGCATGCCCAAAAGCCCCAAAGGAAAACAGAGAAGGGACTGTGGTGTGGCCATCTCCCCGGGGGTTTACTTCTCAGTTTCCTTCTCTGTCTCTTTCCAGTGAGCGCACACACTCCATGGCAAAAAAGCTAAAAAAAAAAAAAAAAAAAAAAAAAAAAGCGTATCTGTTTATTTCCTCCATGAGTGAGAGAGGGGGGAGTCGGGGGTCTTGGCACGGTCTCCACCCGCAGCTCAGCCAGCCCTGGACAATGGGCAGGCTGGTGCATTCCTGGGCTCCTGACGCGATCCAGCGACCTGCCACGTGGGTCAGCTTTTCCCATGTCACTGTCTGGCCCCCACTTTTGCCTCCTAATTTAACGATAGTCGTTTCAATTTGTTTGGCTCTTACTACAGGCCGAGCACGGGCTACGTATCTTGTAAGCACTCACCTCTCAAAGCAACCCCATGAAGCAGATATTATTATTCTACTTGACGGACGAGTTCACTGAGGCAGGATCATTCCACGATCCAGACCTGGGAGTGCCTGTGCCACTTTACCGTAGCATAATAACCTCAAATTGGCTTCAATCTGGTGACCTTTGAGTCCTGTCAAGGCATATCTCTCTCTGTGTAATTTGCAATAGTTTCCCGCCGTTACATGGCTTCTCCCTGTTGTTAGCCCTTGGGGTAGCTTTGGCTGCTCGGTAGTGGAAGTGCCACAGGCCGAATACCATAGTGCACGCTGATTTCCCAGGTCAGGCCCCTCAAGGTCAGAGAACGTGCCAGGCCCTCACTGCTTCCATGGCTCGGCACCCTGCCCGACTGCAGCAGGACGCACACTCTAGCTGCTGGCAGTCCTCTTGCTCTGTGGGCCCAGGCCCAGGTGGTCAAACCATCAAATCCTCAGGTAGAAGGGATTGGACCAGGCCTGGGCACAGACCAGTCAGTTCAAAGGAGCTTTGGTTCTGGGTCCTTCGTTTGCACAGTTGGTGAAAGAAATGCCGCTTCCACAAGGGATGCTGAGAAAGGGCACGATCAGGGAGCCTCTTGCGCTGTCTTCTCGCCATGGGAGAAGAGCTGGCCTGAGAATGGAGCCAACAGAGGGGAAAGCAGAGCGGGAGATGGAGAAAGGAACAGGGAGCCCTGCTGGCATCACCTAAGCCCTAGATCCAGCCGTGCCTGAAACCCTAGACTCGGTTCTGACAGACAGTACCACCTTGCCCCTTAACACTAACTAGTTAGAGATGCATTTCTGCCACTTGAGCCAGAACAAAGTGTTTCATTTCAACACATTTTAAAGAGAGATTTTGGCTATAGAGCATGTGCTCTTACCAGAGAGACAGAGAGATGGAAACTGAGAAGTCACTCCTCAAGAGAGTGGCCACGCGACTATCCCTCTCCTCCATTCTCCTCTTGGGATTTGGGGGATGCACATGCACATGCCTATTGTGTGGAGTTTATTTATTTATTTATTTATTTAGAGAGATTTTGCTAAAGAGTGTGTGCGCTTGCTGAAGAGACAAAGAGACAGAAAGTGAGAAATCCGCCCTCCAGGGGGATGGCCACACCACAATCCCTTCTCCTCCGTTCTCCTCTTGGGATCTTGGACACACAGGCACACATGCCTGGTGTGTTTTAAGCCACCGGGTCTGGGACTCGAACTGCTGTCGACTACGTGAAAGTGAAATGATGTGACCATTATGCCACCTCCTGGTCCCCATAGTGTGGGTATTTTTAAACCATCGGGTCCGGGACTTGAACTGCGGCCGACTACATGGGAGTCCAACGAGATAACCGTTATGCCATCTGCTGGTCCCTCATTTAAACACTTTTGGAAACGTTGTCAAACTCCTGGGAGGAAGGTTAAACCAGCTCATGCTCCTCCAGAGTTGCCCATTCCGCACACTGGGGGTGGTTGTTGAATCTCTATCGCGGGATTCCAACCAGACCTTCACAGAGGATCCTCCATCATAGGATCCTGAGTTTTAGAACCAGACACTTCCACTGGGTGCATGCAAGAAATCCCGTATAGGATGGCTACTGGCCGGTGGCGACTTGGCCGGATCGCGGGTGCTCAGGTACGTGGTCAAATGTGTCCGTTAGGGTTTCCGGGATGAGACTAACACTTGAGTCGGCGGACTGAGTAAAGCAGTTGGCCTGCCTGGTGTGGGTGGGCCTCCTCAGTCCACTGGAGGCCTGAACAGAACACAAGGTGGGCTAAGGAAGGACCCACTCTCGCCTTGGACCGTCTCCAGCCTGAGCTGCTGTTTCTGTGCTGCATGGGCACTTAGCCCAGCAGCGCTGGGTTCTCAGCCTCCACACGCGGGAGGGAGCTGCACCACCACCTTTCTGGTCTCCAGCTTGCGGGAAGGCGATCGTGGGATTTCTCAGACTCCATGAACATGAGAGCCAGCCCCTTCTAATAAATCTCCCAGTGCTCTTATTTCTGTGGAGAATCCGACTGATACAGTGTGAGAGCCTGGAATGCAGAGATGACCTGGAGCCTGAAGATGTTCATTAATATTCGCAGGAGTAAGGAGTTAGACCGGACCTACAGACTGGAAAACTACAGACAGAATATGGTCCAATCGCCTAAAGTAATGTTAATGAGGGGTTTTTCTTTCTAACAAAGTGGAAAAAAAAAATACCTGCACTAATACCATGGGAAAAGCCAGAATTAAAAAATCAGGTTTCCAGGAACAATAACAACACTCTCATTTCTTGAGTAACTAAGTGCCAGCCAGCGTCCTGTGCATTTGACGTGCATCATGGAACTTAGAAAATTCTTACCATTGTTTTAAAAATATCAGGAAAAAAGTCTTGGGGGTTATTTACTCAAATGCCAGTGGTGTGTGTCTTTGAAGAGAAATGGTTCTTTTCTTTTTAAACTTTGCTTTAAACTTTTTGCCACATTGAACATGTAATGCTTTTATATTTAAACAAAACTTAAACAAACTGGATTTTGAACATAAGACAGAGCCTCAGTCTCCTGTGTCTGACCTGTCACCCATCTGTTTGAGACCATGGAACCCACAGAGTGGCCGACAACAGGTGGGAGGTGCCCTCACCCTCTCTCTGGAGGCCGCTTTCCCTAGAATCTGCCCCTGCAGTTAAATTCAAAGTTACTGTATAACTGCTGCATCAATAGAGCTAACGGTGGTGACACCATCTTATATGCAAATCACTCATTTAATTGTCCTGCCAGCCCAGCATAGTAATTACCCATCAAGCGTAATTAGGCTTTTATTATCTTTTAAAAGTTGCATTAAAAGAAAGCATCTTAAATTGGAAAGAAACAGTCCATGTCACAAGTCAGTTAGGGAAAAACTGCTTTTCTGTTCAGAGGGCCCAGTGTGATCATCGTAACATCCACCCCAAATTAAACGCTCACCATGTAGCAGGCACCTTGCAAAGCATGTTGCATTTGATGTCTCAATCTGTGTTTCTCACTGCCATGCGAGAAAGTTCACCCTGTTCACACAGGACGGCAAATGAAGAAACACACACTCAGAAAGGTTAAGTCACCTATTGAGTGGGCAGATAGAGAATCTAAGGCTGGGAGGGGACAGACAGTGGCACAGGGGTAAAAGTGAGAAGCTCTGAGAGGCATTTCCGCATGGGAGGGTTCTCAGTTTGAGCCCAGACACCTCCCTGAGTATACAGGGCACACACTTGCCCACGACCCAGGGGTGGCTGGAGCTGGGCTGGATTGCAGCTTTCAGATACTGCAAGGGGGTGTTCTCTCTCATGCATGCGAGCTCTCTGTGTCTCTCCTGCTTGTGGAAGAAGTGAATAGAAAAACTTTTAAAAAATGTAAGCCTAGGAGCATTTAACACAGAAGCCAGGGGGTCTTTTTTTTTTCTTTTTTAAGAATTATTTTATTTAACTTTTTAAAATTTATTTACTTATTTTAACTTGACCAGAGAAGAACCAGAGAAGAACAGAGCATGAGAGAGAGAGAGGGAAAGTGAGAAAGAGAGCTGCTAGATACAGGACTTCAACAGTGGTCAGCCATGTAGGAGTCCAACACCCTTAACTACCATGCCACCTGCTGGCCCTGATCTTTTTTTTTTTTTTCAATAAGGTGTGTGCACGCTCCAGAGAGACAGAGACAGAGACAGGCTTGAAAAACATACTGGGTGCATGTGTGTGTGTGTACCCAAAATCCTGAGAAGAGAATGGAGGAGATGGGATAAAGTCAGGGGGAGACATGGCAGGGTTCTCAATAAAGGGGAGACTCCGACTGCACTGGGAGTGTGCCCGTGTGTTCACACGTGTTCGCAGCAGTCCCCTCTTATCCAGTCTGGCTTCCCGTGGTTCTAGTTACCCACGGGCAACTGCAGTCCAAAAATAGGTGAGTGCAGGTTGATATGAAATTTGGGAGAGAGGCAGAGACTACATTCGCTTTTGTTATTATCATTGTTCCTTGTATTTATTTTTAAAATTTGCTGTAGGGCCTGTGCACTCACTGCAGAGAGAGAGAGAAAGTGAGAGAACGCATCCAAGGGGGATGGCCATGCTGCAATTTCCTCTCCTCCATTGTCTGCAGGATTTTGAGCACACGTGCATACGTGCCCGGTGTGATTTTCAAACCACCAGGTCCGGAACTTGAACCATGTGGTCAGCCGTCCGTGGAGCGCCTTACTCACCATGCCACTGCTGGCCCCAGTTTTATTGTAAGTTGTTGTTGCTGATCTGTCAGCGTCTAACCTATAAACCTTCTAACAGGTAGACCTGTGCAGGAAAGCACACTCGAATATAAAAGGTCGGGGTTATCCATGGTTATAGCCACCCACGGGGTCTGGAACGTGTTCCCCATGGACTCGGGGACAGCTGTGCGCCTGCGTACCTCTGCAATACGCTCTGCCCTGCCTGCCCGCGTGCCCCAGCATGTGCTTGCTCCTGGTAAGAAGTGCCCACGCTGTCGAATGAGTAAACCTGAGGATGAGTGAATGAGGGACGCACAGAAAGGGTTTAACCGGAGTGCCTCGCACACAGCCCCTCGTGAACGTGTCATCATATTCCATGACCTGCCCCTGCCAGTCCTCCCTGCCGTCTCTGCCAGCACGGCCTGCCTGCGGTCTGACCCCGTTCAGCCCAGCGCTCCGGCTCTGCTTCTCTGGCTCATATCCCCCCACCTCGCTCACCATAGTGGTCTGGCTCCCTGGGGGCTTCGTTGCCTTGTTAGAGCTAAATTGCCCCATCGCTTAGTGCTGAGGGTGACCTCAGGAGAAAGGTACCGTCACCCTACACTACAGATGGGGAAAATGGGCTCCCAGGGGTGGACCTGCCCACACTTACCGCCAAGAGAAGCAGCTGGGAACAACCTCCAGACTGCACTTTGAGGATCCCACCACATCTATGTTAAAACTAAGCTGAAAACCATATTGGACGGTGGTGTGCTTGTGCTAGTCTGGGGTCATGAGTCATTCTCTCCTTCTAAATTTCATGAGTTTATTGTAATACTCAATCTTACCTTTAGAGCTGAAAGAGATACATATTTTTGTAAACTACAAGAGATCGAAAGAATGCTCCCCCCACCCCAGGCTGTCTGTCTGGCAGAGAAGAAAAGCCTATGTCAGATGAAAATCAATGAAAAGTAAGAAATGCTTGGGTGAGTGGGAAAAGGAAGGGCTTGCAGGGTTGCCTGGATCGAGAAGGATGAAAGGGCGTTAAATAGCCATGTCAGCACTTCAGCGCTAAGAGCACCAACGCATCGCCGTTAACGTGTTGTTTTACGTGGTTTAAGTTGCCACCCAGTCGTCATCTCAGGGAGCCTCAGTAGCCTGATGAGGCGGGCAGGGCAGCTTAGACCCTCCCACTACGGAGGAGACCGGATTACAGAAAAGCAGCGCCCTCGCCAAGGTCCCAGAGAGAGGAGGGGGAATGAAGAACAGAACCCAGACCAGAGCCGCGGCTCACATTTCTGATCACTCCTCTCCTTCCTCCCTTCCTTTCTTCTCTTTCTCTCTCTCTCTCTCTCTCTCTCTCTTTTTTTTTGTTTTTTGTTGTTTTTTTTTTTTTTTTTTTTTCAAAGGAGAGACATGGTGAGAAGGAAAGTGAGAAATCACCCCCCAGGCGGGATGGCCATGCAATTCCTTCTCTCCCAATTCCTCCTGCAATTTTGGGCATCTATGCACTCACACCCAGTATGAGTTTCAAGCCACCAGGCCTGGGACTTGAACCACAGCCAGCCATGTGGGAGTACAACACCTTGACCATCATGCTTCTTGCTGGCATCCAGGGTTGGTTTCAGAGCCATTTGCGAGACGGCCAGCTTCTGATCGTCCGCTCAGGCCCTGCCCTCACACAGCTGCTCTTGGCGCTCATCCCCTTTTTTCTCAGCGCTCCGGAGTCTTCTGGCTGTGCCGTGCACTGTATTCTCTGCCCCGTTTCTCTCTGTTCCCCAGCTGCCCCTCAGCTTGCCTAACTGCTCCTCACCTCACAGGGCTCACATCAAAAGCGGTTGCTTAGAGAGGCCCGTGTACCTCTTTTTTTTTTTTTTTTTTTTTGCCATAGGGCTGTGTACTCACTGGAGAGAGACAGGGAGATGGGTAGAAGAAAAGCAAGAAATCACCCTCCCCACCAGGGGGGATGGCCATGCCACAATCCCTTCTCCTCTATTTTCTTCTCCAGATTTTGGGCACGTGGACACATGCGCCCGGTGTGATTTTCAAGCCATTGGGTCCAGGACTCAAACTGTGATTGACCATGTGGGAGTCCAGTGCCTTAACCACCACACCACCTGCTGGCTCCACTCCTTGCCTTAGCAGTTCCTCCCACCCCCTCCGTCAGACTTGTAAGACTGGGGTTTAAGTTTGATCTTCTGTGGGCAGGGCAGAGATGGGGAAGTCAGTGAAACGGGTAAGTGAGGAGCTGCATGGTATGGACATTTGACCCAAGGACAGGCTTCGACTACGTGAGTCCTGCCACCGAAACCGAACAGCAGGCCAGAGAGCGAGAGCAAAAGTGGAGTGAGTCCACGCAGTGCGTCATCCTCAAGGGGACGGATCAAAGTGAGAGTGTGACAAGGGACTGGATCTATGTTCCTCCGTCTGTCCCTCCTCTCCAAGGGCAGGCTGCTGATCCGAGCTGGTTGTAGATGTTCAAATGATTTTCAGGCCGAGCCTTGGGGGTGCAATGGTAGGGTCCTGGATGGTGGCACTGGAGACACAGGGAGGACTGCAGGTTTGGATCCCGGGTGGGCCTGAATGTGCACCAGCACATGTACAGGTGCCCAGAGCCCTGGGAGCTGGAGGGCTGGGGAGGGCGTGGTGTGGGGAGACCCGGATTGGGCCACCCAGGCTGGGCTCTGGCGAACTGAGTTGCTTAATCCCATCTGCCCACTCTAAGCAGCTTGCTATTCAGTAAGCCACTTGCTGCCTCCCAGGTTCCCTGCCCCACAGGAGAAAACCAACAGCGGCTGCCTCACTGGGTCTGTGAGAGAGAAAGGAGGCTGTCTGTTCATTCATTCTACTGGTACCTTTCTCAGCGGTGGTTCCAGATGATGGGGTAGTATCAGAGAACACGACCGAGTACCGGGCTTCATGGGGCTTACAGTCTGGTGGAGGAGACAGGCAACAAGCAGGCCAGCGGGCGGCAAGCGCCGTGGAGAAAGATAAAACCCGACGGTAGAAAGGTGAAGGGGCGGCCGGTAGGCCAGAGTGGGCGGGACGTCCCTTCGGTCCAGTTCGGCCCCAGGGGTTCTGAGCGAGAAGTGCTGAGTCTCTCAGGAAAAGAAAGTTCCAGGAGGCAGCACACCGCAAAGGCCTGCCAGCACCGGAGAGCTGGCGAGGTCGGATTTCTGTCTCTGGGCTCTTTACATCCCTAAAAATCATTGCTGACTCCAAACAGGCTTTGTTTTTGTGAGTTCTGCCTATTGCCAGCAGGCAATAGGGGCCAGCAGATGGCACAGAGGTAGTCGTTGCACTCCCACAGGGCCAACTGCTCTTGGAGTCCTGGCTTTAAGCTCATGGCGGGTGCATGTGCAATTGTATGACCAAGACCCTGGAAGGATAGTGGAGGAAAAGGAGTTGTGGTGTGGTCATCCCCCCTGGGGGTGATTTCTCACCTTCCCTCTCCTGTCTCTGTCTCTCTCTCCAGTGAGCACACATACCCTAAGGCAAAAAACTCTAAAAAAAAAAAAAAAAAAAAGAAAAGGAAGGTGAGACATTTAAAGACATGTGTAACAGGGGCCGGCACGTGGTTTGGTGGCTAAGGTGGTAGACTACCACATGGCCAACTGTGGTTTGAGTCCCAGACCTGGTGGCTTGGTTTCTCACTTTCCTGCTCTCTTTCTCTTTCTGTTCCTCTCTCTGGTGCCCTGTAACAATTATTTAAAATAATGGTGTACACAATTAAATAAATAATTCTTTAACAAGTAACAATTTATTGTAACAATAATAAATTCATTATATGCTAACATAAATAATGTATCTTTTTTCTTTTTCTTTTAGGAGAGGTTTTCGCTATAGGGGTTGTGTGCCCCACTGGAGAGGCAGAGACAGAGAGACAAAAAACAAGAAACCACCTCCCAGGAAGACGGCCACGCTGCAATCCCTTCTCCTCTGTTCTTCTCTCAGGATTTTGGGCACACACGCACATGCACCTGGTGTGAACTTTAAGCCACCACGTCTGGGACTCGAACCTTGGTCCACTACGTGGGAGTCCAGCAACATAACCATTACGCCAACTGAGCAACAACTATTTTCCAAAACAAGACATTGGGGTGAAAAGCGTGGTATTATTTTGTATTTTCGCAAATCTCTTTACATACGAACAAAGAAGGAGGCCCGCGAGTCCTACCTGCTGCCACCCTCCGGCGGTAATGACCTGAGGCTCAGGCTGAAGTAGATGAGGAAGCCCAGCTCTGCCCTGCACAGAGAAGCTCATGGGGAAAGGAGGAGCTGTGTTCCTAAAGGGGAGTGGACTTTCTAGATACTCGTGGATATTTTTTCTTTGTTGCTATGCCAACAGCAGACACATTTCTTAAAGGAATATGCAAAGTGGGATGTGTACTCGTATCAGTGAGCTCTATGTATTCTGTTAGCAGAAAACCCATTGGCTTGTCTTGTACTTTGAATGGATCGCTTACTCCTGCAGGATTTTACAACATTCCTCATTGGTCATTTGGAAAACACTGATTCACTGAGCTATGCATATCTTTCAAATGTCGAAACATCTCTTTATTCTTTTTTTAAAAATTGCCTTGGTTGCTAACCCTGCCAATCTCATTGGAAAAGTCTGTAAGTCTTGAGAAGCTGTCCAGCTCCCAGTGGTGGATATGAGGGTCTCAAGATTCTATTGCGAGCTTGTGTTTGAAAGCTTGCCTCTTGTCATTGGCCATAGACACGGTCAAAGGCAGAGTCCTCCCTGTGTAAACATCACCTTCCTTTCTAAAGACTCGGATTGGTAATAATAATTCCCTTCATTTGTAAGCTCTTGTATGCTGGACCTGTTGCTAAGCAGTCTGCACATGCTATTTTGTTAGCATATTCATTTTACAGTATCCCTGGGAGGTGTTCTTCCTCCCATTTTACAGATGAGGAAACTGAAGTCCAGAGAAGTTAGGTACTTGCCCAATGCCACACAGCTAGTGATGCTTCTCTGTACATCAAATTTCCGGAAAAGATCTGTCCAGATAGGCTAGAACTGACCGGAATCCTCCGCCCTGTGGGGCCAGGGACGAGCCCCTGCTCTGCTCGTTGCCTCACCCAGCCACTGATTTAGGGGGAGGCGTATGGGTCCCCGGCCCCCCTGGCAAACACCTACACACTCAGCCCTAGCTCAAGTGTAATCTCTGTGGGGAAGCCTTACCTGGGTAACAATGGAAAACTCCCCTACTGGATCAGTCACTGGTGGGGAGGTTAAGGCAGCTAGATCCCACGTGGAAACTGTGGTTTGAGTCCTCGATCATTACTTGAAAAACACGTCAGGCCCTTGTGCGTACATGCCCAAAATCTCAAAAGGAGAATGAGGGAAAAGGGATTGCAGCATGGCCATCTCCTTTGGGGGGGGGGGATTTCTCGCTCTCTCCCTGAGAGTGCATGCCCTCTGTAGCAAATTAAAAACAAACAAACAAGTGATAACAACTTCCTTGCCGCAGGTCGAATGGTAGTCGGAAAGTTCCAGGCACCATGCTGTGCACTTGGAGCCCTGTACCCTTCCTCCAGAGCAGCCGGTTTACAGAGTGGTGTGGCTCCCGGCCTGCTCAGCGGCCTGCTGTGACGAGTCAGCACGGGGTCCACTCGCTGAAACCAGCACAGCATCCATTTTGCAGCTCCGGGGTCAGAAGAGCCACCGAGGGGGACCAGCAGTTAGTGTAATGGCTATGTTGCTGGACTCCCATGTAGTTGACTGTGGTTCGAGCCCCAGACACGGTGGCTTAAACTCATACTGGACGCCTGTGCGTGCGTGCCCAAGATCCTGAGAGGAGAATGGAGGAGAAGGGATTACGACGTGGCCATCTCCCTGGGGGTGATTTCTCACTTTCTATCTCTCTGTCTCTCTCTGCCTTTCTAGTGAGAGCACACGCCCTATAGCAAAAACCTCTCCAAAAAAATAAATAAAAAAGAGCCAGCGGGCTGCAGTCAAGGTGCAGGCAGGGCTGCATTCCCTCTGCGGCCTCAGTTGGGTCCTCTGCTTGCCCTTTCTGCTTCCAGGGGTTGCTGGGTTCCTGGCCCCTGGCCCCTCTCCATCCTCCCAGCCAGCAGCACTGCGCCTTCAGCGCCCACTCCCAACTGCCCTTCCGCTCTTGTCATCTGACTCGCTCGCCTCAACAGGCCCCGATAATAATTAGCTCACTTTACCCGGGACAGTCTCCCCACCTCAAGGCCCTGGACACAATCACACGTGCAGTTCATTCTGCCCTGTGATGTGTTCATAGGTTTTAGGGATTAGGATGTGGGTACCTTGGGGGAGGGCATTACTCTCTTTATACAAAAGATTCTCAGAAAACTTCAGTCTCGCAGTAATTCACACAGCCCGGGAGCGGGAGAGTTGGCATCTGGACCCAGGCCTGCCTTTACCCCAGGTCTCCCCACCGCCCCTGGCGAGTTCCAGAGCCTCAGCGCTTGCTGGCGTCCTCACACATCTCTTTAGAATTCATATGTTAGGCCGGCAGGTGGTGTGGCCGGTAAGGGTGCTGGAGTCCCACACGGCCGACTGCGGTTTGAGTGCCAGACCTGGCGGCTTGCTCTCTTCCTTTCTCTTTCACTCTGTCTCTCTGTTCAAATGAATTTAATTAAATAATTCTTTAAAAAAATAATTCATGTGTTAAAATCTCTGTGAGTTATTTGAAAATTAAGACTGGGTCTTATTTATTTATATTATCACTTTAATTTTTTCAAAGAATTATTTTATGACTGCGGTTTGAGTGCCAGACCTGGCGGCTTGCTCTCTTCCTTTCTCTTTCACTCTGTCTCTCTGTTCAAATGAATTTAATTAAATAATTCTTTAAAAAAATAATTCATGTGTTAAAATCTCTGTGAGTTATTTGAAAATTAAGACTGGGTCTTATTTATTTATATTATCACTTTAATTTTTTCAAAGAATTATTTTATTGAATATTAATTAATTAATTAATTAATTAATTAATTAATTAATTAAAATTTGACCAGAGAAGGACAGAGTGAGAGAGAGAGAGAGACAGGAAAAGTGAGGATGTGAGCTGTCAGGCCTGGGACTCAAACTGCAGTCAGCCATGTGGGAGTCCAGTGCCCTTAACCACCACACCACCTGCCGGCCACTTTCACTTTAATTTTCTGTTCAAGCAACATCTGATAAAAATAAGACAGGACTGGGGGACCAGCAGGTGGCATGGTGGTTAAGGCGCTGGACACTCCCCCATGGCCGACCATGGTTTGAGTCCCGGACCTGGTGGCTTGCTTTCTCACTTTCTCTTTCTCTCTTTCTGTATGTGTATGTGTGTGTGTATGTGTGTCTGGTCAAATTAAAAATAAATAAGTGAATAAATAAAATGAAATGAATAATTAATTTTTAAAAAAGACAGGACTGGTACAAATCACTTACGGGTTTTCGCGTCCCTCCCAGTCTCTAACCACGTGCAGATCTGGTTTCTCTGTGGCGGTAATCATGTGCAGAAGCCAGGAGTCTGTGTCCGCTGACTTTCTGTTATGAAAATTTTTAGACATAGAGAAGCGTTGAAGGACAGCATCATTTAGCACAAGCGATGGCTAGCATTTTTGCCATATCGGCTTCTTCTCTCTGTATGTTCATGTATATATATGATTTTTTTTGTTGTTGAACCAATAAAAATAGTATGCATCTCTTAAGAATACAGACATCCTCTCAATGAGACTGTATCATTGGTAAACTATGAAAATTACTAATAACTCACTAAGATCAAGATAATCTATAGCCAATTATTCAAATTTCCCTGTCAAAATATAAATAGTAAAATTAGCTTTAAAAACATACCAGAATCCTACCCAGGGGTATTGGCGGGGTGGGGTGGGGGGGACTGGAGAGGGGAAAAAAATCAGGATCCAGGATCCAGGATCCGGTCAAGATTGACTCATTTTATTTGGTTATGTCTTTTTTTTTTTTTTAAGTTTGCTATAGGGTACATGCACTGGCTGGAGAGAGACAGAGAGAGGGAGAGTGAAAATTCATTCCCCGGGGGATGGCCATGCCTCAATCTCTTCTCCTTCATCTTCCTCTCAAGGCACTCATGCACACACCCCCAGTGTGTCTTTCAAACTGCTGGGTCCCAGACTCCAATGCTCAGCTACCTGTAGGCCCTTTAATTCTGTCTCCCTTGCTTTAAAAATTTCACCAGAGTGGCTTAATCTCACGCTGGATGCGTGTGCGTGCGTGCCCAAGGTCCCCAGAGGAGAATGGAGGAGAAGGGATTGCAGCCTGTTCATCCCCCTGGGGGTGATTTCTCGCTTTCTCTCTGTCTCTTTCTGGTGAGCGCACATGCCCTATAGCAAAAACCAAACCAAAACCAAAACCAAAACGAAAAACCTCTACAAAGAAAAAAATTTACCAGAGAGTATTGTGCATTTGCCAGAGCGAGAAGAAGGGGAAACCACCTTCCAATGGGGCCAGGGCATGCCTCAATCCATCTCCTCTCCCCTATTCTACCCAATGACAGGCGCGGGGGTGGGATGGGGGGTGGGGGGGGAGAGTTTCTAAAGCGCAGGCGCGGGACCTCCAGCCCAAGGGTCCAGCATGTGGGATCCCAGCCCCCTTACCACTAGGCCCGGCAGGCAGGCCTGCTCCGTTATTTCAAAACATAGCCCCTCTCACCCTCTATTTACATTTTTCATAGCATCCCATTTTCAAAGAGAACAGGGCCACTGCTGAACGGGCTGTGGGGGTGGATCTTGTTAATCGCCTCTCCTCGTTGCAGGGACTGAGTGGTAGGCGGTGCAGATATTTGTCGAACAAGTAAAACTAAGTATCACAGCCGATCATCACAACCCCTGATTTGCATGGAGGGCTTTCTTGGCCGGTCCGCTGACGTTCGTCTAACTTGGTCCTCAGAGAGCTTATGTAAGAAGTTCTCTTGGTCTCACTCAGAGGTGAGAGAGCAGGGCTTAGGCAAGGGAAGCGAGCTGCCAGAAAGCACAGCCAGAAAGGGGAAAAGCTGGACTGTAGGCCCTGCCTGGCGCCCCGGGCAGTCAGACGGGACTGAAAAAATGAACGTAGCAAAGATCCCAGAGCTGCCGTCTCTGCACGTGTGTGAGAGGTAACAATCGCCGAGTGCTCACAACCAGCAGGCCCCGTGCTAAGCGCCTTCCTGCCGTGCGTTGCTTTTGCTTTGTTTTCCAATGCCTAGCGAAAGGCGTGGCACGAAGTACGCGCTCGGCGGGTGTTCGTGCAATGAATAAGGTGAATAAATAAATGAATGGACAGAAACGTGATCTCCACAAACCACGAGACTCCTTGGGGATTTTCAGCGATCACCCGGAGGCCCGGGCTAGGGACACCCTGGGTCGTGGCCCTCGGCCGACGC